>NC_037348.1:33352918-33658126 GCF_002263795.3 Bos taurus | reverse complement strand
AGACATTTGAGGGAAGTCTTTAACATGTAAGAGAGGCCAAAGCAACAGAAAAGGGGAATGTCTCTGAGATTTGATTTGGTGGCACCAATGTACAGAGAGGCTGAGCTTTTGCTAACAGTAAAAAGAGTTAGATCCCTGCTTTCTCTCTCCCCTCCCAGGTCATTGGGAAAAAAGCTCCACTCTAGGCAGCTGCAGTGAAGAACACAGGGTTCCCTCTATCCCCAGTGCCCAGCTTAGAGGTGCAGGATCTCCCTGGGAGTGGCAGGCCACCAGCATGTCTCATCTCCCTCACCTCTGTGTTGAGGTGTATTCCAGGTAAGAGTAGCTGAGAAGCCTGGGGCCTTTTTCCTCAACCCATTTCCAACTCACAGTGGAATGTCTACCCTAGTCATGGAAGCCAGAGGATACTGAGGCCTTGACTCTCTCACTTATAGAGAGGAGGTTGCATTCTAGGAGAGGCTAGTTTAGAAGACCAAAGGCTACTGCCCCAACCCAGCATCCTTATAAAGCAGGGATAGCACTCCAAGACACTAGTTTCAGAGCAGTGGTACAGAGGTTTTGTACAAAGACAGAGGAAGTCCATAAAAACTCTGATGCTCTCCTCAAGGGAACTGGCTTTATTTGCACAGAGTGGGGGGAAATTCAAGCATGTCGGTGCTCTCAAAACAATGGAGATATTGGTGGTAAGCAATTAAGTCTGGTAGTGCTTTGAGAAAAGCTAGCTAAAAATTAGACCAACTAGAAGTTTGTAGAGAGAAGCAAAGAGCTAATTGAGAAAAACCCTCCTGAGATCAGAACAAACTTCAGAGACTAGCCTCAAATACTACTCCAGTCACCAAAAACTTGGCCTCTCTGTACACTGATGCCAAATCCAATCTGGGAGACAATTTTGAAGTAGAAAAGGATAACTTTATTACTTTACCAGCAAAGGAGGACACACCAAGCTTCTGCCTTGAAAAACTGTGTCCCAACCTGAGAGGATCTGATGAAGGGTTTATAACAGTGATTCAAAAGTGGGATATCTAACAAGATTAGGGTGTGTGTAGGGCCTGTACTCCTTTAATCCCATCTCAAGTGGTCAGGTCTAATATTGAAGAGCTTCTGTGGTCCCTTTAATCTGGCTTCAGGTGGTTTCTTGGCTTCCTCTCTTGATTAGCAACTGTACAAATTTGCCCTTTGGAACTCAGAGAAGGTCATGAAGGCTGGAGTCTTGCCTACAAGAAATGAGGGACAGAAAATCCTCCTTGCCTGGGAGCCCCACAGAGCCTTACTCTGTTTCACTCCTGCAAAGGGACTTCATTTCTTTGGATCAGACTGTAGAAGCTTCCAGAAAGTGACACCAGATCTTATACAAAGGATCAGGAATCAGGTCGGCATCAGATCTCTTAATAGCAATATTTGAAGCCAGAAGTCCTCAAAGCAATGCCTTAAAGATGCTGAAGGACCCATCCAAGGTATCAATAGAGTGTGAGAAGAGAATGTAGATATTTTCAGATAGACAAGGTTTGAAAAACTTTATCTCACATGCAAGCTTCCTCAGGAAGCTACTGGAGGATGTGCTCCAGCTCACAGAAGGGCATAAACCAAGAAAGAAGAAATAAGGACCCACTACTGAGAATATGGAGGCAAGAAGAATGGAATTTTCTCCAAGTGGGAAAGGGTCCCAAGCAATCCAGAAGGATGTCTGTGTGGCTTTCCCTCCCTACCTCTCCCAACTCCCACACTGGCCTTTGTAAATAAATGGTGTGGTCTTTGTTGTGAAGAAAAAGAAGAAGAAATAGAATGCAGGAAAAACAGAGATCATTAAGGGAAGAAGCACAGGATGACAGCTGTGGGGCTGATCTAGAGCTGTTAGTTCAGATGGAGGCAGGAAAACCAGGGGCTCCAGGAGGGGTATCTCAGAGTGAAAAAAATAAGGAATTATAGTGAAAATGTGTATTGAGAATCATTTTACAGGACTTTTGCAGGGTGTGTGATGTGTCGAAAGGAGAAAAAAAAAGCAAATGAAAAAACGAGTCAATAATTCTGAAGAAGAAAAGTTTACAAAGCAAGGAAAGGTATTTATGAAGAAAGGAAAAGAAAGGTATGAAGAAAGTAAAGGACAGCATATTACTTGGCTTAGCAGTGAGCACTATTTACTGATTGTGAATGTAACCAATAAATGTGGTGTTATGATACCAAAAGGAGAGGAAAGAGTGTAAGTGAATCTCATCTGTCAGGAGAGGAATGCCAAGAGATGGTATCTAAACTGGACTTCTCTGAGATAGAAATAATAGCAATAAATGCTTTATTTTGTTGTTGTTTTTCAGTTGCTCAGTCATGTCTGACCTTCTGCAACCCCATGGACTGCAGCACGCCAAGCTTCCCTGTCCCTCACCATCTCCCAGAGCTTGCTCAAACTCATGTCCATCGAGCTGATGATGCCATCCAACCATCTCATCCTCTGTCATCCCCTTCTCCTCCTGCCTTCAGTCTTTCCCAGCATCAGGGTCCTTTCCAATGAGTCAGTTCTTTGCATCAGGCAGCCAAAGTATTGTAGCTTCTGCCTCAGCATCAGTCCCTCCAATGGATATTCAGGATTGATTTCCTTTAGGATTGACTGGTTTCATCTCCTTGCAGAGATTTTTGTCTTCTGATTTTTGTCTCCTAAATAACTGAATGAGTTGAAGTGGTCACTTCAAAAGAGCAGTGACATAGGAGAGTGCTGTTTTTGTTCTAACACTTTAGCACAGTTTGACTCTGCAAACATTTTTTGCACATGAGTTTGGGAAGATAAAAATTAACTGAAAGACAGATGAAGAGAAACCATGATAACAGTAAGGGCCTTCCCTTTTGAGATGCTCCCATCCTCTGAATTCTTTTAAAACAGCAATCGGGGAACTTCCCTGGTGGTCCAGTGGTTAAGAATCTGCCTTCCAATGCAGGGAACTTGGTTCAATCCCCAGTTGGGGAAGTAAGCTCACGCATCACAACTACTGAGCCCTCGTACTGGAGAGCCTGCATGCTGCAAGGAAAGATCCCACATGCCGCAGCTGCAACTAAGAACCAATACAGCCAAATTAAAAAAAAAAAAAAGATTCATAATCTATGCAAAGAAAAAAAACTGAGCAAACAACCCCACCCATCTTTTCAGCCATCTCCTAAAGTGCATTCTCACCCTGTGAGGCAGGTATGGATAAGGGTTCTTGTGAGGGTCAAAAGGGATGGTGTTTCGTAAAGCATGAAGCTGTCATATAGTTTAGATTCTGGTTATCAGGCAGGGCAGAAATAAAAACCCCCATGTCGTACACAGGAAAACAGAGACCCTCCCTTCCACCCCAGACTTCCCACAACTTACCTGGCTCCGAGCCCCACCTGGAGGGAGATTAATGTGAGGGCCCTTCATGTCATCAAGGCTCAGTTCTCATTCTGGCGGTACTCTGAGCACTGACCCTGGTCATAGACTGATCCCTGGTCCTGGTTGCAGACTGAGCCCCCATAGCTTGCCACTAACTCCCTTAGAAACGTTCACAACCAAACCTAAGTTGGGCTTGGCCGAGAAGAATGGATGGCTGGGTTCCATTCCTCTCCAGTGCTGTCTCAGGGGCAGGGTTGGTGCAGCTGCGGCCTGGCTAAACTCTCTGGCATGGTTTCCCTTCATCCTGGACTAGATTCAAAGCCACCGCATGTGCCCAGTCCATTTCTGTCCCCTCCCACTGGTCCTCCTTGTGGGGGATGGTGGGGCCCATGGTACACTCTGAGCAGAGATTGTCTGTGATGAGTCATCCTTGTTCATAACAAAGGAGTCTGGCATGAACAGCACTTTTTCTGACTTCTCTGCTGCAAGGGAAGTGAAGTAAAGTGAAGTCGCTCAGTTGTGTCCAACTCTTTGCGACCCCATGGACTGTAGCCAATCAGGCTCCTCCGTCCATGGGATTTTCCAGACAAGAGTGCTGGAGTGGATTGCCATTTCCTTCTCCAGGGGATCTTCCCGACCCAGGAATTGAACCCGGGTCTCCCACATTGCAGGCAGATGCTTTACCGTAGGAGCCACCAGGGAAAGTCCCAAATCCACGTGTTCAAGTACAGCCTTGAACTGGCTGTTTCCCACCCTGGACTCTTCAATCCAGTTCATTACCAGGGAAGCATTTCTCCAACATGATTTCCAGGAGTTCCCAGAACACTGGCTTGTTGTAGCTGCTTCTCTGCACGTAGTGACTGGCACCTCCTCTGAGCATCGTTTATGGTCAGATGGGAAGCAAGGCTGACTTCAAACCCTCTCATCTCTTATCAGTCCCAGGAGAGGTGAAAGGTCAGGAAAGGGGCAGTGGCAGACGCTGGGCCTGGGAAAGTTGGAGGGTGGGTGGGGAGACAAAGGGGATGGGTGGGGGGCAGGCACAGGATCATGGTTTTGATAAACTTGATTTACTACTGGGTCACAAATGTCAGGGCAGTCAGGAAGCTGAAAGACTTCCTCTCCTGCCCCTGTGTCAGACAGATGGAAAAATGAGGTCCCTGGCAGAGGAATGTTCCCAAGATCCCACAATGACTTTGGATCAGATTAGGGAGCCAAGGGGTGGATTATTTATGCTGAGAATCAGCCTCGGGCAGAATGGCACAGATTCCACAGCCCCTAAAGCCAGAATAGGACTCTTGAGGAAGGCCCTAGGGGAGACGGAGGAAAGACTCCAGGGAAGGAAGACCTTCCTGATTATCTAAATTATCAGCTCTGGGACCTCTGGTTGGAGGGGACACAGGGTCACAGTTTCTCATCACCAGATGCATGGCAAGATGCAGGCTGGACCGTACTGTGGGAATGTGCCCACAGTGAGAGGAGCTTGCTTGCTCTCTTGGCCATGTTTCTCTTTGTGGGATTGGAACCAAGTTGTGTTCCTCACAATCCTAGGGTTCCTTTGCTTGACCTAAGGGTCTGCTGTCCTTTCTGAGCCCTCAAGATCCAGAACAGCTCCCGTGAGTAGCCCCAGAGCTCTGCAGCTGCCCCTGGCTGGCCACAAGGCCCTGGAGACACCTCAACCCACAGTTAGAGTATGTATTTGAGGGAGAAAGTTGGGAGAGGGCCACCTTGGGGGTTGTTTCTTACAGGGACAGATTAGGTCAGAGAAAATTGTAGTAGGTAGGTGACCCTCCTCCAAACCAAGGGTCTGTGCTGCAGCTTTCAGGTGGTGAGAGGCACTTAGGCTCTGGCCTCAGTGCTGTTAGCCAGGGCCTCCCAGACCCTCTCTGCCTGTGCACCGAAGCCTGTTTCGGGGCCTTTGCTGGCTGCGTCCCCCCTGGGGCCATCCTTCCTGCACTTTGGTTGCTTACTTGTCTCTCTGCCCCTGGGCTGGCAGCTCTTTGAAAGTTAAGTATTGCAGGGTGGGTTCTCCAGGAAGCAGACTGTGGCTCAAAGGGTAGCATGCTGGATGTTCTTCAGGGAGAGCTCTGGAGATTGATGCATGTAGAAGGGAGGGGGAAGAGGCAGCACTGGGCAGAGGGAGAAGCTGAGCTGTACTGCAGGCCCCACCCAGCCTGGGCTCCTCACTGGGAGCTTGGCATGGAACGGCCCCTCACAGTCCCACACTGAGCTGAAATAGCTGGGCCTTTGCACCCCAGCTAGATTAGTCTTTGGATACAGATCACCCAGAGAAGGGCATGGCCCAGGGTAAAGCAAGTATCTGCAGCTGAAGTGATCCCTGGATGGGCTGACAGCTACAGTCCTCCTGCCCTGCCCCCAGACACCAAGTCCTTCCCTGAAGGGAAACGTGGGCATCACATCTCAGCGTCTACTCTCCTGTGTTCTTGTGGGCTTTTGAGGAATGCTAGTTGAAGGAATGAATAGATTGATTTGAAAGAAGCCCCTAAAACATTTTGGCCTTATTCTCCCCATCTATGAAATGGATATATCTTTGACACTCAAGCTATAAAAGGCAAAGCTTATCATAAACTCCACGTCTCACGGGAGTCTGCAGCCCCCCTTCTGTTCTTTTTCCTTTGGCACCCCAAGGTTAGGTCTAGGGCCCTGAGGGGTGGAGTGGGTAGTGGAGGGTAGGTGGGGTGGGCTTGGCAGTTTGTGGTTGCTGTTTTAGGGGAAACCACAGCTGCCTCTGGTTCAGGGCGGTCAGTGAGGCCCAAGGAAGGGGAGGTTCATATGCAGGGCAGGCATTGGGCACTGAGTCACCACCCAGAGGAAAACCACAGCTTCAAGGGCCCCAAGGCCCGAGGAAGGGTGGCAGATGAGCTGGGCGAGTGCCAGGTCTCAGGAGTGGGGATTTGGACAGCCTCCTTACTCCTAGGGCCAGCCCTGTTCCAGCTTGCAGGGCAGCACCTACCATACGCCATGATAAAGGCAGGCTGAGTCACCCATTGCTGTGAAACTGGACAGACCGAGAACAGAGTGACCCTGAAAAAGAACCACTCCTCTCTGGTCTCCAGCTCCCCACTCTCTGGGGAAATGGGGGCAATTCTTGAATTTGAGAAAATTCTTCTAAGATATCTGAAGATTCATAGACTTCAACTTTGCTTATATATAAATTTACCATCATCTTTAGGCTTCCGAAGTGGCTCAGTGGTTAAGAATCTGCCTGTCAATTCAGGGGCCACAGGAAACTTGGGTTCGATCCCTGGGTTGGGAAGATCCCCTGGAAAAGGAAATGGCAACCCACTCCAGTGTTCTTGCCTGGAAAATCCCATGGACAGAGGAGCCTGGCAGGCTACAGTCCATGGGGTTGCAAAGAGTTGGACACGACTGAGTGACTGAGCACACATGTGCCATCATGACTGTAGTCTAGACAGCCTGCTTCACATTGCATTCATCTACTGATACCTCAGTAACTGTGAAATGTCTGGTTTTTTCTCTTTCTTCTTTGTAGGAAAATGAAATATTCTGGACTCTCATCTTGTGTGATGAAAGCTAAAACAAACAAATGAACAAAGATAATGTTTGCAGACCGACTTGTTTATACCTTCTTGAAAGATATCTAATGTTTCAGACAGAGCAACAAGAAAGCTGAAAGGTGGTAGAATAGCAATGATTCATATCTCCACTGAATTGCCCGGGCAATTCCATCATTCTTTCGTTTTCTTATTACTTTAGTCTCTGTTTTTAAAAAGCATGATTGAGAATAATTAATGAGTGATGATGAAAAATAGTTCCTAAGAGGATGAAATAGCAAAAGGTTTTAAGATCTAGGATATGTTTTGAATTTACAAAGAATCCAATGGATCAATACAGTAATTGATGTATTTTGGACTTATAAAGAATCCAGTGGATCGTTGTGGTAAGTGTAAGAGAACAAGCTTTATTCTATTAAAAAATAATTTAAATCTCTCTCTGGTTTTTGGAAGACCCCTGTGAAAGGATAAAAGTCATAAAATAATCAATCCTTATTAATAGTTAAAGCTGCTCAGAAAAGGAGCTTAAAAATTAAAATTCAGTCTAAATGACCTTGGTGGTATACTAAGAGTTAAAATTCCCCAAGGGGGATTTAGCTGAAGGTCCACTTTTCCCTATACCCAAATAGGGAGGAATAAGCAGAGACTGTGAATTTGACATAAAATGAGACCCTATGCAAATGACAAATGACATGCAAAAAGATGCAAATAAACGAAGACAGTAGGGAGGGCCCTAGTGCTCGGGGTAGAATGGAACACTGGCTTCCTCCCGTTGGATGGTAGTTCTAAGAAAGCTGCCCCATCCTCCTCCTAGGGTCTCCCGCGTGGCCCCTCTGGCTGAGAAACTTAGGCCCAAAGACTATTCTTGCTGCCCTGTTCCCTCTTCCAGTCATTTGCAGAGACCCCTGGGGCCCATTGGAGCCACTTTCTTGCCACTCTACTCTGCCTGCTGTGTGGGCCCTGGGGCTGGAGTATGGTGCTGGGTTCAGGGCACCATGGAGTCAGGACAACAGGGCATGGCGGATATTCTAGGGCACCTCCTGATCCTTCAAGGTCTGTCTACTTCTCTCACACAGCCCCCACCCCCACCCCCATGCCATCTGTTCAACTTTTCTCTTCCTCACAGCAGTCTAAACAACAATAGTTTGCAGGGGCTGGACATCAGGCAAAACAGGGCTATGATCTTTGACAGATGGAGGGCACACGAAGTGAACCCCATATCTAACCAACTTTCTTCCTGAGGCCATTTTCCAAACTGAGATGCAGCGAACTAGACCAAACAGGAGGTGACATCTCAAACAAAGGTTTTAAAATAAGTAAGGATAATATGTTAAAGAGAATAGAGCAAAAGATGGACAAAATGGGTGAAAAGCTTGAGTATTTAAAGAGAAAACTTGAATCTATAAGAATGAAAAAAATTGGTGTTTTAGACTGCAAAATATCTGAAATTAAGAACTCACTGAATGGGTCTAACAGGACACTGTACACAGAGAAGACAAGATTAGTGGCCAATCAATAGATATTATCTGGATTGAAGCACAGAGTGAAAAGGAATTGAGGAATAAACAGAGCTGAGCATAAGAGATATGTAGGACATGCTCAAATATTTGAATAAATAATGACTGAGAATTTTCTAAATATGATGGAAGGCATCAAGCCACAGATTCATGAGTATCATTGAGGACTGAGACACTGCCATTTCTGTTGCTCAGATGTGGAGTGAGAGGCTGGGAGTGGGAGGCACTACCTGCTTCCATCCTTCACAATTTGGTGCATCAGGCGAAGCTGGCCGAGCAGGCTGAGCAATGCGATGAGACGGTGCAATCAATGAAGAAAGTAGCAGGGATGTGTGTGGAGTTGACAGTTGAAGGAAGAAACCTCCTATCTCTGCATATAAAAAATGTGATTAGAACTAGAAGAGCTTCCTGGAGAATAATCAGCAACAAAGAAGAAAACAGGGGAGGAGAGACAAACTAAAAATGATTTGGGAATATCGGCAAATGGTTGAGACTGAGATGCAGTTAATCCGTTGTGCCATTCTGGGTGTACTGGGCAAACACCTTATTCCAGCCCCTAACAATGGCCGAGTCCAAGCTTTTCTATTATAAAATGAAAGGGGACTACTACAGGTATCTGGCTGAATTTGCCACAAGAAATGACAGGAAGGAGGCTGTGGAGAACAGCTTGATGGCTTATAAAGCTGCTACTGTTGTTGCAATGACAGAACTTTCATCTTCACATCCCATTCACTTAGGTCTTGCTCTCAATTTTTCCATATTTAATTCCCCTGAGCATACCTGCAGGTTGACAAAGCAGCTTTTAATGATGCAGTTGCAGAACTGGACACACTGAGTGAGGAAAGCTATAAGGACTCAACACTTATCACACAGTTGTTAGCGATAATCTGACACTATGGACTTCAGACATGCAGGGTGATGGTGAAGAGCGGAATAAAGAAGCACTGCAGGATGTGGAAGATGATAATCAATGACACATAAAAGCCAACATGAGAAACCATCTCTGACTACCCCAGACATTCCCATCCTACCCATCTTGGAAATTCCCCCATTGTTACTAAGAACCACCAAATCTGACTTTTACATATGTTCCTGCCCTGTTGGTTTTTTTTTTTTCCCCATGGTTTTCTAAAGTTTGTAAAGGCAAGAGTGAATTTCTGTGGATTTTACTGGTCCCAGCTTTTAGAATCTTTAAGAACACTAACAGGACTGCATAGAGGCTTTTTCAGGATTACTGTATTGTTTCCTGAAGACGTGGCAGGATCACCATTAGCAATGGAAGTTACATTCAAAAGCTATTAGAATTTTGTGTGCTGCAAGCATCTAAGAGAAAGGTTAATCACACTACTGAGGTGTATGTGGTATCATTTTCCCTTTTTCTAATTCTTTGAATTTTAAGCCAATGTTTAATTGAATCTTAGCTTGAGGTGGTTAAAGTTTGTCTGGGAAGTTTTTTGTAATGGTTTTGCTATTAAAAAGTGTTTCAAACTGTTGAAATGTTGAAAAGTATGATGCTGGTAACAGTTTAACAATTGTGGCTGCTCATTCTTGCCTCCTTTTATTCTTCTTCTGAAGCAGGTTAGCATTGAAGGTGTTATGGAAAAGCCAGCTTGCATGTTCAATTCTTTGTTTCTTCTCCCACTGGGCCCCAGCCCTTCCCTCCTTTGCTCCCTCAGCCTCTTTATTCAGTATGTGTAACTTGAAACTAATTTGTATTAGTGGATATATGACTTGAGCCATAGATACAGAATCTGTATTGTTCTTACTGAAACACAGCATGGATTAACATTAAACTGAAATAAAAGAAACCTAAATAAAACAAACCTAAATTTAAAAAAAACAAAGCTAAACTTGAATAAAACAAACTCCAAATATTAGAAGTATAAAGAAAACTATACCTAGGCCCATCAAAAATCTCAAAAGCAGCCAAATTTTAAAAAATTAATTTGTTTTTGGCTACACTGGGTCCTCACTGAGGCACATTAGCTCTTTGTTAAAGTGATCATATTTTTAGAGAGAGAGAGTTAGTAACCAGTTAACAGTACAATTGATGGCTAACTGTGGAAGCCAGAAGACAATGAAATGACATCTTTAAAGTGCTAAAGAAAAAAAACCCTACCAATCTAGAATTCTATGCCCAGAAAAATATCCTTCAGAAATGAAGGGAAAATAAATGTGTTCAAAATTTTGTCAAGTGGACAAAAATTCAAAGAAATTGGTTTGTCACTAGCACACATTGGCAATACAGGAAGTTTTTATGGGAATTCTTCAGGATGAAGGAAAATGATCCTTGAGTGAACTTCAGGAAGGAATAAAGGCGTAGCAAAAGATTAAAATGTATATACTTATAAATGAATATTTACTAAAATAACAATAGGGAATTCCCTGGCAGTCCCATAGTTAGGACTCCACATTTTCACTTGCCAAGGGCCAAGATTCAATCCCTGGTCAGGGAACTAAGATTCCACAGTCACATGGTTAATAAATTAACCAATTAATTAAAAAAAACCAACTTAAAGCTAACAATAATATAAATTTTTTTTTAATTTTAAGTTTTTATTGGAGCTGATTTACTTTGTTGTGCAGCAGAAATGAACACAACTCTGTAAGGCCATTAATCTCTACCCCCTCCTTTACTGCTCTAGGTCATCATGGAGCACCAAGCCAAGCTCCCTGTGCTGTACAGCAGCTTTCCACCAGCTACCTGTTTTACATACGGTAGTGCATATGTCTCGTAAGATTTTTAACATAAAAGTAAATCCACGTCAGTATATAAAAATACAAATATATATTTAAATATATAAATAAAATTATACACACACACAGGCTTCCCTGGTGGTTCAGATGGGAAAGAATCTGCCTGCAATGCAGGAGACCTGGGTTCAATCCCCGGGTTGAGAAGATCCCCTACAGCAGGGAATGGTTATCTACCCCAGTATTCTGGCCTGGAGAATTCCATGGACAGACAAGCCTGGCAGGCTAGAGATCCATGGGATCTCAAAGAGTTAGACATGACTGAGCGACTTTCACAACACAGCCTAAACTTGGAGGCTTCCCTTGTGGCTGAAATGGTAAAGTCTAATGTTCTCTGTCAGATTTTATTAGTGGTGGCAGGTGAGTGGCACATGACAATTGTGATAAATGATATTAATTAGTTTTAACTTCATTCAAGGTGCTATGGGCTTGAAGAGTATGGGCTCTGCAGACAGGCCTGGGCTTGAATTTCATCTCTGTGATTCTGACTTCTTTGGAGCCTGAGCATCCTCATCCGTAAAATGGATTGTGTAGAATAAGTAAAACGATATAGGTGATGTATAGGGCCACAATGCCTGGCCCATGTATGCGTGCATGCTAAGTTGCTTCAGTCATGTCTGACTCGTTATGACCCCATGGTCTATAGCCTGCCAGCCTCCTCTGTCCATGGGGATTCTCCAGGCAAGAATACTGGAGTGGGTTGTCATGCCCTCCTCCAGGGGATCTTCCCAACCCAGGGGTCTAACCTGAGTTTCTCACATCTCCTGTATTAGCAGGCAGGTTCTTTTCCCACTAGCACCACCTGGGAAGCCCTGCCTGGCACATAGATAATGCTTAATACCACAGATGGTAGATCGTTATTTCTGAGCATCTCAGCTATGTTATAAATATTCTAAGTAGAGAGACCATATTTCTATTTTGTTGTGGTTGGGTTTTTCTTTTTTTTTTTTCTTTTTTGAATTCTGGAATATTTTAATTGAAGGATAATTGCTTTACAGAATTTTGTTGTTCTGTAACATAATCAGCCATACGGCTGATTCATGTTGAGGTTTGACAAAAAACAACAAAATTCTGTAAAGCAATTATCCTTCAATTAAAAAATAAATTTTAAAAAGAAAAAAGAGACTATACCATAGATAACGTATTTACAGTTTAAATAATAATAATATAATTAATACCAAGATACTTATTTCACAACTAGAAAATAAAACACATCCAATTCCTTGGAGCCTTTTGTGTCTTTTCCCAAATCATATCTCCTCTCACCACTCCAGAGGTTGCCACTATCCTGAATAGTATAGTGTAAGTAGAGGTCTTGTCAGGGGCAGCACACCCACTCCTCAGAGCCAGGGAGGTCTAGTGGAAGCCAGATACTCTCATGCCCTCCCAGCAATAACAGATAATACCCCCACTCCAGAGTCAGTGGAGGCTGTTATGAACTGAATTGTGCCACCCCCATTCATAAGCTGAAGCTGTAACCCTTGATAAGACAATATTTGGAGATGGGGCTGTTAAGGGGGTAATTAAGGTTAAACAAGGTCATAAAGGTGAGGTCCTAGTCCAATAGATGTTCTTATAAGAAGAGGAAGAGACACCTCGGATGTAAACGCACAGAGAAAAGGCCATGGGAGGACAGAGTGAGTAGGTGGTCAACTGCAAGCCAAGGAGAGAGTTCTCACCAGAAATCAAACTCCAACACCTTGATCTTGGACTTTCCAATCTCCAGAATGTGAGACAATAAATTTCTGTTGTTTAAGACACCCAGTCTCTGGTGTTTTGCTATGGAAGCCTGAGCTGATTAATATGGAGGCAGAGTGGGGAACCTGGATGTCTAACCCTGCCTTGCCTTAATGAGGTAGCACCTCCCTTCCTCTGCTGGACCAGTGTTAGAGGAAACCAGCTGAAACCAAAAGTTTAAAGAAGATCCAGAGTCTCATAATATAATAGCCAAAACACCCAGGTTTTAGTAGAAAATTACTTGTGACACCAATAGCCAAGAAGATCTCACACTGAAGGAAAAAAAATATATTAATAGATACCACACTCAAGATTCCAGTGATGTTATCTGATTAAGATTTAAAACCAGGCATTATACAATGCTTTAGTAAGAGACTGTGAGCACATCCGAAACAAATGGAAAAAAGAGAAAATCTCAGCAAAGAAATATACAAAGAAGAACCAAATGGATATTTTAGAACTGAAAAATTCAATAACCAAAATAAAAAGCTTGGTAGATGTGTTCAGTAGCAAAATGGAAGGGGATAGAAGAAAGAATCCACGAAGCTGCCCAATCTGGACAACAGAGAGAAAATAAACTGGGAAAAAAAAAGAGTGAAAAGGACCCCAGAGACCCAGGGGACTATAAAAAAAGATCTAGTATTCATGTCATTGGCATTTAAGAAGGAGAGAACATGTAAAACAGGATGTATTGTGACAGTCGTCCTTAGAAAATGCAATCCATGCTGCACAGAGCTATAGTCGCTGTAGTCTTCTGTTCCATTTTAATGTTCTATTGTGTGACTGAACCATAAGCTTTTATTCATTCTACTGTAAAGGACATTTGGGTTGTTGCCATTTTTATTGCTATTTTAAACAGTGCTTCTGGGAATATTCTGTTCATGTCTCCAGGAGTGGAATTGCTGGGTCAAAGGGTATGTGAATGTTCACCTTCACAAATAATGTAAAATTCTTCTTCAAAGTGAGTGTACTAATTTCTAGACCCACAGCGGTGTACTAGTTACATTTTGCCAACGTTTTGTCAGTCTTTAAAAATGTTTCCAAACCAGTGGGCATGAAATGGTAATTTGTGGTTTTATTTGCATTTCCTTTTCTACTAACAAGGCCAAGTGTATTTTCATAAACTTAACAGGCCATTTGTGTTTTCTGTGAAATGCTTGTTTGTGTTTTTGAAACTTTTTCTATTGAGTTGTTTGTCTTTCTAATTGATTTATAGGATCTGGCTACTAATCTTTTTTGGCTTTATGTAAAAAATTCCATTAGGACTTTATTGGAAAAGTAATAAAGCTGTACATCCATTTGTACAATACTGTACAACTTTACAGTATTGAAACTTTCTATCCATGAACATGGTGTTGCTCCGTTTGGTTTTCTTATTGCCTTTCAATAAGGTCCTTTAGTTTTCTACATAAATATTTTGCACATCTTTTGTTAGATTTATTTTCAACCCTTGTGGCTCAGCTGGTAAAGAATCTGCCTGCAATGCAGGAGACCTGGGTTTGAACCCTGGGTTGGGAAGATCCCCTGGAGAAGGGAAAGGCTACCCACTCCAGTATTCTGGCCTGGAGAACTCCATGGACTGTATAGTCTATGGGGTCGCAAAGAGTCGGACACGACTGAACGACTTTCACTTTCACTATATTTTTCACTGCTATTGTAAATCTTTAATTGTATTTTCTGACTTTATTGCTGATGTTTATAAATTCATTAGACATATTTATTGGAAACCGAGTTGATATATTTCCCAGGCTGTCAATTGACTTTTCATTTTGTAAATAGTGCGTTTTGAAGATCACTGATTTTAAGCAATTATTGATGTACCTCAGTGTGGTTTCCTTCATATTTCTTCTACTTGGAGTTCATTGAGTGTTTTTGTAGCTATTGGTACTTTTCATCAAATTTGGATTCTTCAAATGTTTGTCTCTCTCTCTCTCAAAGCTATGGTTTTTCCCATAGTTCATATACAAATGTGAGTTGGAGTTGGACCATAAAGAAGGCTGAGCACCAAAGAATTGATGCTTTCAAATTGTGGTGCAGGAGATGACTCTTGAGAGTCCATTGGTCTGCAAGGAGATCAAGTCAGTCAATCCTAAAGGAAATCAGTCCTGAATATTCATTGGAAGGACTGATGCTGAAGCTGAAACTCCAATACTTTGGCCACCTGATGAGAAGAGCCTTGGCCACCTGATGAGAAGAGCCAACTCATTGGAAAAGACCTGGATGCTGGTAAAGATTGTAGGCAGGATTAGATGGTTGGATGGCATCATTAACTCAATGGACATGAGTTTGAACTGTTGTTCAGTCACTCAGTCATGTCTGATTCTCTGCAACCCCATGGACTACAGCATGCCAGCATTCCCTGTCCTTCACTATCTCCCAGAGTTTGCTCAAATTCACGTTCATTGAGTCGGTGATGCCATCCAACCATCTCTTCCTCTGTCGCCCCTTTCTCCTCTTGCCTTCAGTCTTTCCCAGTATCAGGGTCTTTTCCAGTGAGTCAGTTCTTCACATCAGGTGGCCAAAGGACTGAAACTTCAACTTCAGCATCAGTCGTTCCAATGGATATTCAGGGTTGATTTCCTTTAGGATTGACTGGTTTGATCTCCTTGCTGTCCGAGGGACTTTCAAGAGTCTTCTCCAACACCACAGTTCAAAAGCATCAATTCTCCAGCAATCAAGCCTTCTTTATGGTCCAACTCTCACATCTATACTTGACTACTGGAAAATTCATAGCTTTGGCTATACAGACCTTTGTCAGCAAGTAATGTCTCTGCTTTTTAATGTGCTGTCTAGGTTTTCACAGCTTTTCTTCCAAGGAGCAAGCATCTTTTGATTTCATGGCTGCAGTCACCATCTGCAGTGATTTTGGAGCCCAAGAAAATAAAGTCTATTTGCCATGAATTCATGGGACTGGATGCCATGATCTTCGTTTTTTGAATGTTGAGTTTCAAGTTGGCATTTTTACTCTCCTCTTTCATTTTCATCAAGAGGTTCTAGTTCCTTTTTGCTTTCTGCCATAGGGTGATATCATCTGCATATCTGAGGTTATTGATATTTCTCCTGGCCATCTTGATTCCAGCTTGTGCTTCATCCAGCCTGCCATCTCATATGATATACTCTGCATATCAGTTAAATAAGTAGGGTGACAATATACAGCCTTGATGTACTCCTTTCCCAGTTTGGAGCCAGTCTGTTGTTCCATGTATGATTCTAACTGTTACTTCTTGACCTGCATACAGGTTTCTCAGGAGGCAGCTAAAATGGTCTGGTATTCCCATCTCTTGAAGAATTTTCCACAGTTTGTTGTGATCCACACAGTCAAAGGCTTTAGCATAGTCAATGAAGCGGAAGTAGATGTTTTTCTGAAATTCTCTTGCTTTTTGTATGGTCCATTGGATGTCAGCAATTTGTTCTCTGGTTCCTCTGCCTTTTCTAAATCCAGCTTGAACATCTGGAAGTTCTTGGTTCACATACAGTTGAAGCTTAACTTGAAGGATTTTGAGCGTTAACTTGCTAGCATATGCTCCTGCTGCTAAGTCACTTCAGTCGTGTCTGACTCTGTGCAACCCCACAGATGGCAGCCCACCAGGCTCCTCCATCCCTGGGATTCTCCAGGCAAATCAAATTAGAGCAATTGTGCTATAGTATGAACATTCATTGGAATTTCCCTTCCTTGGGATTGGAATGAAAAGTGACCTTTTCTAGTCCTGTGGCCACTGCTGAGTTTTCCAAAATTGCTGGCATATTGAGTGCAACACTTTAACAGCATCATCTTTTAGGATTTTAAATAGTTTAGCTGGAATTCCATCACCTCCACTAACTTTGTTTACAGTGACGCTTCCTGAGGCCCACTTGAGTTCATACTCCAATGTGTGGCTCTAGGTGAGTGATCATACCATCATGATTATCCAGGTCATTAAGGTCTTTTTTGTATAGTTCTTCTGTATATTCTTACCATCTCTTCTTAATATCTTCTGCTTCTGTTAGGTCCATACCAGTTATGTCCTTTATTGTGCCCATCTTTGCATGAAATGTTCCCTTGGTATCACTAATTTTCTTGAAGATGTCTCTAGTCCTTCCCATTCTATTGTTTTCCTTTATTTTTTTCATTGTTCGCTTTGGAAGGCTTTCTTATCTCTTCTTGCTACTCTTTGGAACTCTGCATTCAGATGGGTATATTTTTACTTTTCTCCTTTGCCTTTCACTTCTCTTCTTTTCTCAGCTATTTTTAAGGCCTCCTCAGACAGTCATTTGCCTTTTTACATTTCTTTTTCTTGGGGATGATTTTGATCACTGCCTCCTATACAGTTATGAACCTCCCTCCACAGTTCTTCAGGCCTTCTGTCTATCAGATCTAATCCCTTGAATCTATTTGTCACTTCTACATATAATCATAAGGGATTTGATTTAGGTCACACCTGAATGGCCTAGTGATCTTCCCTACTTTCTTCAATTTAAATCTAAATTCTGCAATAAGGAGTTCACGATCTGAGCTACAGTCAGCTCCTGGTCTTGTTTTTGCTGACTGTATAGAGCTTCTCCATCTTCGGGTACAAAGAATATAATCAATCTGATTTCAGTGTTGACCATCTGGTGATGTCCATGTGTAGAATCGTCTCTTGTGCTGTTGGAAGAGGGTGTTTGCTATGACCAGTACATTCTCTTGGCAAACTCTGTTAGCCTTTGCCCTGCTTCACTTTGTATTCCAAGGCCAAACTAGCCTGTTACTTTGGGTATCTCTTGACTTCCCATTTTGCATTCTAGTCCCCTATGATGAAAAGGACATCTTTCTTTGGTGTTAGTTCCAGATCTTATAGGCCTCATAGAACTGTTCAATGTCAACTTCTTTGGCATTAGTGCTTGGGGCATAGACTTGGATTACTGTGATATTGAATGGTTTGCCTCAGAAACAAACAGATTATTCTGTCTTTTTGAGACTACACCCAAATACTGCATTTCAGACTCTTTTGCTATGAGGGCTACTCCATTTCTTCTAAGGGATTCTTGCCCATAGTAGTAGATATAATGATAATCTGAATTAAATTTGCCTATTCCCATCCATTTTATGATTCCTAAAATGTCTCTTGCCATCTCCTGTTTGACCACCTCCAATTTACCTTGATTCATGGACCTAGCATTCCAGGTTCCTATGCAGTATTGTTCTTTACAGCATCGAACTTTACTTTCACCACCAGACACATCCACAGCTGGGTGGTGTTTCCACTTTAGCTCAGCCTCTTCATTCCTTCTAGAGGTATCTCTGCTCTTCTCCAGTAGCATATTCGGCACCTACCGACCTGGGGAATTCATCTTTCAGTGTCATATCGTTTTGCCTTTTCATAATGTTCATGGGGTTCTCAAGGCAAGAATACTGAAGTGGTTTGCCATTCCCTTCTCCAATGGACCACATTTTGTCAGAACTCTCCACCAGTGGAGAGTTCACCTACCATCTTGGGTGGCTTTACAGAGTATGGCTCATAATTTGAGCTAACTCTGGGAAATAGTAAATGATGTGGAAGCCTGGCATGCCATAGTCCATGGGGTTGCAAAGAGTCAGACATGACTTAGTGACTGAATAACAGCATCAATATAATATTTTTCTTATCTAGTAATTAAATTTGCATTTTTAGAATTACTTTTCAGGTCTCTTTTTATGCTCAGGCTTTGTCTATTTTTTTTTTTTTTAAGATATGGGATATATTTATAATTGCTGTTTTAGTTTAATGTTCTTATCTACTAATTCTATTGTCTCTGTCATATTTTAGTCTCTCTATTGACTTATTTTTCTTATCATTATGGGTAATATTTTCATACTTCTTCATATACCTGTTGATTTTTTCTTTCTTGAGAATATGTCAAATTTACTAACTTACTAGCAAGGAACTAGCAAGATGACCAAAGTATGCTGTTTCAGAGAGGGTATGAGCAGGAGGAGTGAGATAGTAGGGGCACAGACCATTCCCCTAAATGGAATGTTGCCTAAGCAGGAAAGAGAGTGGGGTCTTTTGGCAAGATGGTCTCTATCATTTTATCAATTGTCACAGAGAGGGCCTTTGTGGCAAGTGGTCTGAGGTACCTACCATCAAGAGCAGACACATTTGTGTGTGAATTGAAACCACAAAGCTCATCCCTCCTCCTAGGTGCATCTCACTGGCCGATTAGCAGAAGGCAGGAAACAGTGTCACCTCCGAGAAGTAGCCAGCCTCAGAGCAACAAGTGTGTGCGTGTGTGTGTGCGTGTGTGTGTGTGTGTGTGTGTGTGTGTGTGTGCTCAGTTGCTCAGTCGTGTCTGACTCTTCGTGACGCCATGGACTGTAACCCTCCAGGCTCCTCTGTCCATGGGATTCTCCAGGCAAGAAAACTGGAGTGAGTTGCCATTCCCTTCGCCAGGGGATCTTCCCTACCCAGGGAGCGAACCTGGGTCTCCTGCACTGCAGGCAGATTCGTTACTGTCTGAGTCACCAGGGAAGCATATGACCCAGAAATTTTACTTTTGGGTATATACCCAAAGTAATTGAAAGTAGGGTATCAAAACCATATTTGTACACACATGTTCATAGCAGCTTTATTCACTATAGCTGAAACACAGAAGCAAACCAGGTCTGCATTGATGAGTGAATAGATGACCAAAATGTGGTATATGCACACAATGGAATATAATTCAGCCTTAAAAAGAAAGGAAATTCTGCAATATGGTATAACATAGATAAACCTCAGGGATATTACACTAAGTGAAATAAGCCAATCACAAAAAGGATAAATACTGTATGATTCCACTTAGATGAGGTACTTAGGGGAATTGAATTCATAGAGATGGAAGGTAAAATGGTGGTTAACCAGGGGTTGGGGCTAGGGAAGAATGAGGAGTTATTATTTAAAGGGTCTGGAGTTTTGGTTTTACAAGATGAAAAGAGTTATGGAGATGAAAGTTGGTGATGGTTTCACAACAATGTGAATGTACTTAATATCACTTAACTGTGGACTTAAACATGGTTAAAATGATAGACATTATATTAGAGGTATTTTACCACAATAAAAAAAAATCACAAAACTGGAGAACTTTGGGGGCTACCCTGTAGGACTACAAGCACAATGGGCTGCATAGAAGACTTCTGTGTGTGTCTGGAAGGACGATTTAGCAATGATGAGAAGGAGAGAGAAAGAGCCTGGCTCCTAGGGACACTGGAGACTGGAGGAGGCCAGGCTGAGAAGAACAGAGGTAAGGCTGGAAAGGTTCAAAAAATTCTATTGCATAGTCAGAGCAAGACGCTTCTGCAGACATCACTAGTTGTGATATTTTTTAAATGGTCATCCGAAAGATAGCATGTAAGGGGGAGTGGATGGAGCAACCTGTTAGAGGCTGAGCACAAAGAACCTGAACTAAGATGTAGGGGAAGTAGAAAAAGTAGGAAAGGAAAGAAGGAAGGCAAGGAGTGGGAGAGAGGCAATGATTTAGTGAGAGAAAAGTGGCAGGCCTGTAGAAGAAAAAGCAGAGAGGAATCAAGAGTTTTCTGAAGGGACCATCACCAGCAGAAAAAGAGCTCTTAGGATCCCACACATGCTCGTCAAATCCTACTCTCCCGACAAGAGTTCAGAAGAGAAGCTGGTTATCTAATGCCGTTGTAAACGCGTTTCTCTCTCTTCCCTTGTCCACTCACCAAATACTTAGGACGGGCAGGTACTGCGCCACAGCATCTGACCGTTAGGGTCCAGCCTGGGCCTTGGGGCTGTTGGAGGGGATCACGCGAGGCAAGGCAAGGTGTCTGGTGCCAAGAGACTGTGTGTTGCAAGAAGGGATGTGCCAGGAGAGAGATGCTGTATCTGGGCTGGAGCCAGACCTGGAGGAGGCTTTAGTGCTCTCACCCTGAAAGTGGCGATGGACCACACAGGGCTGCCAGGAAGAGAGGCACACTGAGGAGAAACCGACAGAAGTGGGCTGCTGCGGTGCATCAGAACCCTCTCCAGGGCACCCACAGCGATGCACCGATAGGGATTCCAGCCAACAGAGGATGTTGCACAGGAGGATCTGCTTGTCTGCAAACTCAAGGATGGGCAACCTGCATCCTCTGCATCCTCTGAGGCTGAGAAAATGCAGAGGGTGGCCTGCCTGTTTATAATTCCCTCCTGTTGCTTTGGGGCTTCCCAAGTGGCGCAGTGGTTAAGAATCCACCTGCCAATGCAGGAGAGGCAAGAGATGCATCTTTAAAAATATTCATGAAATCTGATTTGTCTATTTTTTTGTTGTTGTTATCTGTACCTTCAGTGTCATAGCCAAGAAATCATTGCCAAATCCAGTGTTGTGAAGGTTTGGTCCTATGCTTTCTTCCAAGAGTTTTATTGTTTCCAGTCTTACATTTGGGTCCTTCATCCATTTTGAGTGAGTTTTTACATATGGTGTTAAGAATTCTCCTTCATTCTTTTGCATGTGGCTATCCAATTTTCTCAGCACCATTTGTTGAAAAGGCTCTACTTTACCTCACTAAATGGTCTTGGCACCTTTATAAAAAATCATTTGATCGTATATATCAGAGTTTGTTTCTGGGGTCTCTATCCTATTCCGTTGGTCTTCAGGTCTATCTTTATGCCAATACCACATGTTTTGATGACTGTAGCTTTAAGTTTTGAAATCAGGAAGCGTGAGTTACCTAGTTTTATTTTTCTTTTTCAAGATTGTTTTGGGCATTCAGGGTCTTTTAAGATTGCATATGAATTTTAGGATTTTTTCCTCCTATTTTCACAAAGAAGCCATTGGGATTTTTTATAGGAATTGCACTGAATCTGTAGGAGAAGGCAATGGCACCCCACTCCAGTACTCTTGCCTGGAAAATCCCATGGAAGGAGGAGCCTGGTAGGCTGCAGTCCATGGGGTCGCTAAGAGTCGGACACGACTGAGCGACTTCACTCTCACTTTTCACTTTCATGCATTGGAGAAGGAAATGGCAACCCACTCCAGTGTTCTTGCCTGGAGAATCCCAGGGACGGGAGAGCCTGGTGGGCTGCCGTCTATGGGGTCACACATAGTCGGACATAACTGAAGCGATGCGACAGCAACAGCATTGAATCTGTAGGTTGTGTTAGGTAATACTGACATTTTAACAATATAAAGTCTTCTGATCAATGAGTATGAGATGTATTTACATTTATTTATATCTTTAATTTATTTCCTCAGTGTTTTGTAGTATCCATTGTACAAATCTTTCTCCTCCTTGATTAAGTAAATTCCAAAGTATTTTATTTTTTGGAGCAATTGTAAATGGAATTATTTTTGTAACTTCTTTTTCAGATTGGTCATTGTTTGTGTATAAAAACACAACTGATCTTTGTGTGTTGATTTATATCCTGCTACCTACTGAATCAATTTATTGAATCTTTCAGGATTTTTTGTTGTTGTTAAATCTCAACAAAATTAGGTTTCTCAACATATAAGATCATATTATCTGCAAACAGGTAATTTTACTTCTTCCTTTTCAATTTGGATGCTTTTATTTCTTTTTCTCATCTAATTGCTCTGGCTACAACTTTCAGTGCCATGTTGAATAGAAGTGATAAAAGCAGACATCCTTGCTGTACTCCTGATCTTGGAGGAAAAGCTTTCAGTCTTTCACAGTTGAGTGTGATGCTTACTGTATATTTTTTATATGACTTTTATTATGTTGAGGTAGTTTCTTAGTTTGTTTCATTATAAAAGAGTTGGATTTTTTTCAAATTCTTTTCTGCATCAGTTGAGATGATCATGTGTTTTTTTCCCCTTCATTCTGTTAATGTGGGATATTACATTCATTGGTTTTGCTACGTTGGACCATCCTTGCATTCCAGAAATAAATTTCACTTGTCTATGATATATAATCTTTTTAATATGCTGCAGAATTCTGTTTGCTAGTATTTTCCTGAGGACTTTTTGCAGAATGTTTATAGGGATGTTGATCTGTAGTTTTCTTTTCTTATTGTATCTTTGTCTTTGGTATCAGGGTTATCCTGATCTCGTAGAATGAGTTACAAAGCGTCCCTCCTGTTCACGTCTTTGGAAAGATTTGAAGGATTGGTATTAGTTCTTTAAATCTTTGATGGAGTGCTCACTTCAGCACCATGTATTCTAAAATCTTTGATGGAAATAAAATAAAATCTTTGATGGAATTTACCAGTGAATCTGTCAGGTCCAGGGCTTTTCTTAGTTGGCAGATTTTGGATTTCTAATTCAATCCCCTTACTAGTTATGGGTCTATTCAGATTTTCTATTTCTTCATGCTTTGACCTTTGGTAGGCTTTGTGTTTCTAGAGAATTTTTATCTAGGCTATCCAATTTATTGATGTACAATTGTAAGTACTATTTTATAATCCTTTTTTTCCCCTATAGAATTGGTAGTAATCTTTTTTTTTTTTTAGTCATTTGAATCTCTATTTTTTCCTTAGTCCATATAGCTAAAAGTTTGACAATTTTGTTGATTTTTTTCAAAGAGCCAACTTTTGGTTTCATTGCTTTTCTGTTATTTTTCTATTCTGTATTTTGGTTATTGCTGCTCTAATCTTTATTATTTCCTTCCTTCTGCTAGCTTTGCATTTAGTTTGTTCTTCTTTTTTAGTTCCTTGAGTTATAAAGTTCAGTTGTTTTGAGCTATTTTCTGTTTTGTTTTTTTTAATGTAAGCATTTATAGTTATAAATTCCCCCTTAGCTCTACTTTTGCTGCATCCTAAGTTTTTGTATGCTGTATTTTCATTTATCTCTAAGTATTTTCTCTTTTTATTTTTATTTATTTATGGTTGTACTGGGTCTTCATTGCAGCGCACGGGATTTTTGTTGCTGCAACGGGATTTTCTCTAGTTGCAGCAAGCGAGGGCTACTCTCTAGTTTCAGTGGGTAAGTTTCTCATAGCGGTGGCTTCTCCTGTTGCAGAGCACAGGCTCTGGGGCACACAGGTTTCAGTAGTTTCAACTCACGGGCTCTAGGGCACAGACTCGGTTGCCCCCTGGCATGTGGGATCCTAATTCTCAGACCAAGGACTGAGCCCATGTCCCCTGCATTAGCAGGTGAACTCTAACTACTGGACCACCAGGGAAGTCCTCTAAGTATTTTCTAATTTCCTTTGTGATTTCTTCTTTGATCCATTGGTTGTTTAAAAATATGTTGTTTAATCTCCACAACTTGTGAACTTTTCTTTTTTTGAATTCTAACTTCATCCCCTTTTGAGCAGAGAAGATACTTTGTATGATATCTATTTTTTTAAATCTATTGAGACTTAATTTGTGGCCTAGTATATAGTCTACACTGAAAGATGTCCCATGTGCTTTTGCAGAGAAGGTGTATTCTGCTGTTCGGTAGAGTGTGTGTTAGAGCTAGTTGGTTTATTGTGTTGTTTAACCCTTTATTTCTTTACTTATGTTCTGTCTGGTTATTCCGTCCATTATGGTGAATGAGATATTAAAGCCTCCAACTATTATTGTAATAATACCTATTTCTCCCTTCAGTTCTGTCATTTTTGTTTCATATATTTTGATGGTCTGTCATTAGGTGTACAAATGTTTATACTGGTTACATATTCTTGCTGTATTGAATCTTTTGTTAATGCATAACATCCTTCATTGTCTCTTATAATTTTTTTCAATTAAATCTATTTTGCATGATATTAGTGTTGCCACTCTTGCTCTCTTTTGGTTACAATTTGCATGAAAAATCTTTTTGCATCCTTTCAGTTTTAACCTGTTTGTGTCTTTGGATCTCAAGTGAATCTCTTGTAGACAGCATATGATTGGATCATATATTTTTATCTGTCTTCCAATCTCTGTCTTTGATTGGAGTGTTTATATTAATGTAACTACATATAAGAGTGAATTATTCGTCATCGTGCTGTTTGTTTTCTGAATGCCTTATAGCCTTTTTGCTTCTTATTTTCTGCATTCTTGTCTTTTGTGTTTAGTTCTTTCTTGGTAGTAAAATATTTGAATTCCTTTCTCATTTCCTTTCGTATATATTCTATAGCTATTTTTTGTGTTTACAATGGGGATTACATTTAACATTTTAAAGTTGAGATACTCTGATTTGAATTAGAGTATTTACATTAATATTAGCATTTGTAGTAACAATTGATTTTTTTTTAATGTTTTAGTCCCTGAAATCATATAGAAAGCAAAAAACACAGTTACAAACCACTGTTACAACGATACTAGCATTTATAATTGCCCATGTATCTACATTTGTTAATATCTTTATTTCTGTCTTTGACTTTAAGTTACTGCCTAGTATCTTCTTTTCAACTTGCAGGACTGTCTTGAGCATGTCTTTCTTTTTTTTTCTTTTATTTATCTATTTTTAAACTTTTTATTTTGTATTGGAGTATAGAAGATTAATAAACAATGTGACAGATTTAGATGAGCAGAAAAGGACCCAGCCATACAAACACATGTATCCATTCTCTCCCAAACTCCCCTCCCATCCAGGCTACCATATAACATTGAGCAGAGTTCCATGTGCTATACAGTAGGTCCTTGTTGGCTATCCATTTTAAACATAGCCATGTGGACATGCCCATCCCAAACTCCCCAACTATCCCTTCCTTGCAGGGCAGGTCTATTGGTCACAAAGTCCCTCAATTTTCAACTATCTGGGAATTTCTAGATTTCTCCCTTACTTTTAGAGAACAGTTTTGGTGGATACAGGGCTTTTGGTTGACATTTTTTTCCTTTTAGTACTTCAAATGTATGGGCCTACTGTCTTATGGCTCAAAAATTGTCAGAAATCTGACAATTATCTTATTAAGGTTCCTTTGTGTGTGATGATTTGCTTCTCTCCTGCTGCTCTTAAGATTCTCTTTGCCTACCTTTTTATAGTTTAATTATGACTCTTGATGTGATTCTCTTTGAGTTCATCTTATTGGAGTTTGTTGAGCTTCCTGGATGTTCATATTTATGTCTTTCATCAACTTTGTGAAGTTTCCAGTTATTATGTCTTCAGATTCTTTCTGCCCCTTTCTCTCTCTCACCTCCTGCTGGGACTGCCACAGGGCTTGTTTTGGTCCTCTTGACGGTGTCCCACAGGTCTCTTAGGATCTGTTTACTTTTCTTCAACCTCTTTTCTTTCTTCTCCTCAGACTCAATAATTTTCATTGTCCTATCTTCGAGTTGGCTAACTCTTTCTTCTTCCTGCTCAATCTGCCTTTGAATCCCTGTAGTGAGTTTTTCATTTCAGTTATTGTATTTTATAGCTCCAGAATTTCTTTTTGGTTCCTTTGTGTTTTCTGTCTCTTTACTGATATTTCCATTTTGTTCACACATTGTTTACTTGACTTTATCCCATTTTCCTTGAGTTCTTTGAGCATCTTTAAGACAATCGTTTTGAAGTCTTTGTGTAGTATATCTGCCATTATATCTTTTTCAGAGATAGTTTCCATTGATTTTTTTTTCCTTTGAGAAACATACTTACTGTTTCTTTGTGTGCCTTGTCATTTTTTATGAACACTGGATATACGAATCAATTAATGTGATAATTCTGGAAATCAGATTATCCCCTTTTCCAAGAGTTTACTGGGGTTTTTTTGTTTTATTTTTTTAATTGTTGTAGGCTGTCTTTGTGCTGAGGATCAGTCTGAGGTATAAATTCAATGTCTTCTCATATCTTTTCTGAGACTTCCTGGGCATGCATGTTCATTTTCTAATTTTCCTTGTATATGCATATATTTTTAAATATCCTAGTCTTTAATGTGGAGAAGGCAATGGCACCCTACTCCAGTACTCTTTCCTGGAAAATCCATGGACAGAGGAGCCTGGTAGGCTGCAGTCCATGGGGTCGCAAAGAGTCGGACACGACTGAGCGACTTCACTTTCACTTTTCTCTTTCATGCATTGGAGAAGGAAATGGCAACCCACTCCAGTATTCTTGCCTAGAGAATCCCGGGGACCGCGGAGCCTGGTGGGCTGCCGTCTATGGGGTCTCACAGAGTCGGACACGACTGAAGCGACTTAGCAGCAGCAGCAGTCTTTAATGTCTGGTTTCTGAGAGGGGAAAAAGATAAAAATGAAGGGTAGATAAAAAGATACCATACCTTTAAGTCCTATGTATGTCACTTCAGCTAGAGAGGGAGGAGCTTGCAACAATGGGAAAGATGCAACAACAATGCCAACCTCTTTGTCTCTACCTCTGTAATCAGAAACAGCAATCAGCCATCACAAAAGAGATCCCTGATATATGGAGGACAGGACCCCTGATATTTGTTTCTACATACTGCATGCAAGCTATTGCAGAAATATGTGCACAGCTGCCTGCCATGTGGCTGTGGGGTGGAAGATGGGTAGCTGCTACTGTGCTAAGAGCTAAAATTGACTGAAATTAGCCACAATTCAGCATCCAAGTCCTCCCACTGGAAGCTGAAAGCCTTCAACAGATTCCAGATTTCCAGAATAGATACATCAGACAGAATTTGCTGGTGCAACTCTAGATTCCTGGTGCTTCCTATTTTGATGTCGTCCTACAATCTTCCTCTATACCTGGTGCTTTTTTGTTGGACACCAGATGTTGTCATTTACAATTGTGTTTTGGAGTTCTTTGTATTTCTTTGATTTTGATCTTACGTGCAGTTAGTTATTTGTTAACAGTGTGACTCCTTTGAGACTTGCTTGTGATTTCTTTTTTTTTCTCACAGAGCCAGAGTAGTCTTTATTCTAGGACTCATTTGGCAATACTCTTCTGAGACATCTCTCTGATGTCTACTTTGTCAAGAGATCCTTGCACCCAGCTGTTGAGAACATGAACTATTCCCAGTTTTGTTGGTTCTGGTTATTGTTCCTCTTGTCCTTTGCTTTGGTAGCATCCTCATGTAATGTGCTACTTAGTACTCAGTTGAAGACTGCAGATTATGGGAGCTCTCTTTCTCTGTAAAGGTTTCTTATTCCAGTACTCTGCATGTTCCAGCCACCTTCAACTTCCCAAACTCTCAACTTTCTCTTCAACTCTGGTATAAATATTAGTATACAGATTTTAAGGGGTAGGTGTATATTTTCACTTCTCACGAGTAAATGCCTAGGAGTCAGATTTCTGGGGCATATGGTAAGTGTATGTTTCACCCTATGAGAAACTGCCGAATTATGTTCCAAGTGGCTGCACCGAGTGCACCCAGCAAAATGATTGCAGTGTAACATATAAAAATTCCAAATACTCTTCATTCTCTCCATTTTTCTTTCAGCTATTCCAACAAGTATGTAATGGCATCACATTGTAGTTTTAGTTTTCATATTCTTAATGATGATATTGAGCATTTAAACTGTGCTTATTGTCATCTACATATCTTCTTTGATGAGGTTTCTATTAAAATATTTTCCACATTTTTAAAGTTGTGTGATTTTTGGCTTTTAATTAAGAATTTTTCATTTACATGCTATCAAACTCACTCCGTTTAACTTGTACAACCAAAAAAAAAAAAAAAGGAAAGAAAATAAACTTGTACTATTATCACCACCATATAGTTTTAGAAGTTTTTCATCACTTCAGAAATTCCCTTGTGCCCATCTGTCCTCAGTCTCTGCTCCCATCCCAAGACCAAGGCAACTGGAGATCTGTTTTATATCTTCATAGAGTTGCATTATTTGAATTTTGCACAAATGAAATGATTCAATGTGTAAGTAATATTTTGTTTCTGTTTTTCTCTGTTTAGCATAATGTTTTTGAGATTCTTTAATGTTATAGCATTTACCAGTAGTTTGTTTATTTTCTATTGATATATAGTAATGCATTAATGCATTATATATAGTAATCCATCTGAATGCAGAGTTCCAAAGAATAGCAAGGAGAGATAAGAAAGCCTTCCTTAGTGATCAATGCAAAGAAATAGAGGAAAACAATAGAATGGGAAAGACTAGAGATCTCTTCAAGAAAATGAGAGATACCAAGGGAACATTTCATGCACAGATGGGCTCAGTAAAGGACAGAAATGGTATGGACCTAACAGAAGCAGAAGATATTAAGAAGAGGTGGCAAGAATGCACAGAAGAACTGTACAAAAAAGAGCTTTATGACCAAGATAATCATGATGGTGTGATCACTCACATTCACCTAGAGCCAGACATCCTGGAATGTGAAGTCAAGTGGGCCTTAGGAAGCATCACTACGAACAAAGTTAGTGGAGGTGATGGAATTCCAGTTGAGTTATTTCAAATCCTAAAAGATGATGTTGTGAAAGTGCTGCACTCAATATGTCAGCAAATTTGGAAAACTCAGCAGTGGCTACAGGACTAGAAAAGATCAGTTTTCATTCCAATCCCAAAGAAAGGCAATGCCAAAGAATACTCAAACTACTGCACAATTGCACTCATCTCACACGCTAGTAAAGTAATGCTCAAAATTCTCCAAGCCAGGCTTCAGCAATATGTGAACCATGAACTTCCAGATGTTCAAGCTGGTTTTAGAAAAGGCAGAGGAACCAGAGATCAAATAGCCAACATCTGCTGGGTCATGGAAAAGGAAGAGAGTTCCAGAAAAACATCTATTTCTGCTTTATTGACTATGCCAAAGCCTTTGACTGTGTGGATCAGAATAAACTGAGGAAAATTCTGAAAGAGATGGGAATACCAGACCACCTGACCTGCCTCTTGAGAAACCTGTATGCAGGTCAGGAAGCAACAGTTAGAACTGGACATGGAACAACAGACTGGTTCCAAATAGGAAAAGGAGTATGTCAAGGTTGTATATTGTCACCCTGCTTATTTAACTTATATGCAGAGTACATCATGAGAAACGCTGGGCTGGAAGAAGCAGAAGCTGGAATCAAGATTTCCAGGAGAAATATCAATAACCTCAGATATGCAGATGACCACCCTTATGGCAGAAAGTGAAGAGGAACTAAAGAGCCTCTTGATGAAAGTGAAAGAAGAGAGTGAAAAAGTTGGCTTAAAGCTCAACATTCAGAAAACGAAGATCATGGCATCCAGTCCCATCACTTTGTGGTAAATAGATGGGAAACCAGTGGAAACAGTGGCTGACTTTATTTTTCTGGGCTCCAAAATCACTGCAGATGGTGATTGTAGCCATGAAATTAAAAGACACTTACTCTTTGGAAGGAAAGTTATGACCAACCTAGACAGCATATTAAAAAGCAGAGACATTACTTTGCCAACAAAGGTCCGTCTAGTCAAGGCTATGGTTTTTCCAGCCGTCATGGATGGATGTGAGAGTTGGACTATAAAGAAAGCTAAGTGCAGAAGAATTGATGCTTTTGGACTGTGGTGTTGGAGAAGACTCTTGAGAGTCCCTTGGACTGCAAGGAGATCCAACCAGTCCATCCTAAAGGAGATCAGTCCTGGGTGTTCATTGGAAGAACTGATGTTGAAGCTGAAACTCCAATACTTTGGCCACCTGATGTGAAGAGCTGACTCATTGGAAAAGACCCTGATGCTGGGAAGGATTGAGGGCAGGAGGAGAAGGGGACGACAGAGGATGAGATGGTTGGATGGCATCACCAACTCAATGGACATGGGTTTGGGTAGACTCCAGCTGTTGGTGATGGACAGGGAGGTCTGATGTGCTGTGGTTCATGGGGTCACAAAGAGTCGGACACGACTGAGTGACTGAACTGAACTGAACTGAATGCATTATAAGACTATATCACATTTTGTTTATTCATCTACCATTTGATGGGCATTTGGATTGTTACCAGTTTTAGATTATTATGAATAATGTTACCATGAATGTTCATAAATAAGTTTTTGTTGTTGTTATTGTTTTTTGCCACACCATGCAGCATGCAGAACCTTAGTTTCTTGACTAAGGCTCAAACCCACATCCCCTGCATTGGAAGCATGGACTCTTGACCACTGTATCACCAGGAAACTCCCCATAAACAAGTCTTTGTGTGGTAAACATATGTTTTCATTTCACTTGGGTAGATAACTAGGAGTAGAAATGCTTGATTGTGTATTAAGTACATGTTTTATTTCTTTGATGAAATATCTCTTCAACATTTTGCCAAATTTTTAATTGGATTGTTTGTCTTCTTGTTGTTGAGTTGTAGAGAAGGCAATGGCACCCCTACTCTTGCCTGGAAAATCCCACGGACGGAGGAGCCTGGAAGGCTGCAGTCCATGGGGTTGCTGAGGGTCGGACATGACTGAGCGACTTCACTTTCACTTTTCACTTTCACGCGTTGGAGAAGGAAATGGGAACCCACTCCAGTGTTCTTGCCTGGAGAATCCCAGGGACTGGGGAGCCTGGTGGGCTGCCGTCTATGGGGTCGCAGAGTCAGACACGACTGAAGTGCCTTAGCAGCAGTAGCAGCAAGAGTTCTTTATGTATTCTGGATACACGTACCTTAGCAGATACATGATTTACAAAAAACTTCTCTCTCTCAGTTATCATTTCACTTACTTGACAGTATCCTTTGAACCCCAAAGTTTTAAAATTTGATGAAGTACAATTTCCTTGTTTTTTTTGTTGCTTATCCTTTTGCTGTTGCATCTTAGAAGGCTTTGCCTAATCCAAGGTCATGAAAGTTTATGCCCATGTTTTCTTCTAAAAGTTTTAGATTTTTAGGTCTTACGCTTAGGAATATAATCCATTTGGAGTTAACTTTTTTGTAAGGTATAAGGAAGGGGTTAACTTTTTTCTTTTACATGTAGTTATCCAGTATCCTAGTATCATCTTTTTTTAAAGACTATTTTTTCCACACTGAATGCCTAGGCACCCTTGCTGAAAATCAGTTGACCATAAATGTCAGGGTTTATTTCTGGACTCTAAATTCTATTCCATTGATCTATATGTCTATTCTTCTGTCATACTAAAAAGTCATGATTACTGTAGCTTTGTTGTAAGTGTTTTAACATCAGAAAGTGTGATTCCTCCAACTTCGTTCTTCTTTTTCAAGATTGTTTTGACTATTCTGAGTCACTTGCATTTCCATATAAGTTTTAGAATCAGCTTTTCAGTTTCTGCAAAAAACACAGCTGGGATTTTGATTTTGATTCCACTAAATCTGTAGACCAATTTGGGGAGTATTGCCATCTTAAGAATATTGTCTTCATCCAATCCATGAACATGAAATATCTTTCCATAAACATATAAAGGTCTTTAATTTCTTTCAGTGATGTTTTATAGATTTCAGTGTGTGAATCTTGTACTTTTCTTTAAATTTATTTGCAAGTAATTTACTCTTTTTTATGCTATTCTAAATGGAATTACTTTCTTAGTTTCACTTTTGAATTGGTCATTGCTATTGAATTCGCTTGAGTTTTGTTCAAAGAAATTTTTCTGAATTTATTTATTATTTTAAATAGGTTTTTCTGTGGCTTCCATAGGATTTTCTGTATACAAGATCATGTTATCTGAAAATACAGATAGTTTTACTTTCTTGCTTTCCAAAAGAATACTCTTCCTCTCCCTCCACCCTTTACTTTTGTAATTATCCTGGCTATTATCTCTACTATGATGTTTAAATAGAAATGGTGAAATTGAACACCTTTGTCTTGTTCCTGATCTTAGGGGGAGAGCTTTCAGTCTTTTACCACTAAATATAGGTTTTTCATAGATGCCCTTTATCAGATTGAGGAAGTTCCCTTCTATTCATAGTTTTCTGAGTGTTTTCATCATGAAAGCGTGTTGGATTTTATCAAATGGCTTATCCACATCATTGAAATTATCATACAGGTTTTGTTCTTTTTTCTATTAATACGTTGTATAACATTGCTTTTCTTTTTCAGACTTTTTGAAGCAAAAACTTAGATTATTAATATTTTATTTTTCTCCTATTCTAACCTAAGCATTTAAAGCTATGAATTATTCTTTAAGCATTGATTCAATGATGTGCAATAAATATAGATATACTGTGTTTGAATTTTCATTCAATTCAATTTATTCCACTTTGTTTTCTTTTTTTAAGAAGTGTCTTGTTTAGAATTTCCCTGTGGGTACAGTGGATAGGAATCCACCTGCCAACGCAGGGGACAGTTTTAATCCCTGGTCTGGGAAATTTCCACACGCCTCAGAGCAACTAAACCCTTGTGCCACAGCTACTGAGCCTGCAAGCTGAAACTATCGAGCCTGATGCCACAACCACCAAGGCCCGTGTGCCTAGAGCCTGTGCTCTGAAACAAGAGAGGTCCCTGCAATGAGAAGGCTGTGCGCCACAGTGAAGGGTAGCCCCTGCTTGCTGCAACTATTGAAAGCCAATGCACAGCAACAAAGACCTAACATGATCAAAAATAAATAAATCATAATAAAATATTTCTAAAAAAAAGAAGTATCTTCTTTAATTTTCAAATACTTGGAGGCTTCTCAATTTTCTGCTCCTTTTGATTTCTAATTTAATTCTGTTGTGTATGAAGAACATACCTTGAGGGAGGAGGGAGGAGGGTTCAGGATGGGGAACACAGGTATACCTGTGGCAGATTCATTTCGATATTTGGCAAAACTAATACAATATTGTAAAGTTTAAAAATAAAATTAAAAAAAAAAAAGAACATACCTTGTGTGACCTCAGTCTTTTTAACATATTATTGACTGGGGGATTTTTGCAGAAATTAATGCCTGTGGCGGTAATACATCCCTGGTAAAAATTGTGTTGTTTCTTAAGTCTTCTTTTCTGGACTAAAATTTATAGAGTCTTAGAGACTAGAGAATGGTACATGTTTGCTTGGAGATAATGTGTATTCTGCTTCTATTGGTTTGGATTTTCTATCAAAGTTAGGTCAAATCGCTTGAAGACCATTGTTCACGTCTTCTATATCCTTACTGACTTTCTGATTATTTGTTCATCAGTTACCAAAAGAGGCAAATTGAAATCCCCTACTATAGTTATTGAACTGTCTATATCTCCTTTCATTTCTGTCGATTTTTGGTTCACAAGTATCGGGGCTCTTTTATTAACTGCTTATTTGCTTATAATTGTTTCATTTTCTTGACGCATTGATTCTTTCATCACTGTGGAGTAGCTTTTTGCTTGCAGTAGTGTTTCTTGTTTTAAAGTCTAATTTTGCCTGATATTAATGTCATTAACAATACTTTTTACATGATATATGTTTTTCCATTCTTTTCCATTCAATTTATTTATATTTTTTGAATGTAATGTGACTCCTGGACTTCCCTGGTGGTCCAGTGGTTAAGAATACATCTGCCAATGCAGGGGACATGGTTTTGATCCCTGACCCAGGAAGATTCCACATGCCAAAGGGTAACGAAAACCACGTGCCACAACTACTGAGCCCACGCTCTGGAGCCCGTGCTCTGCACCAAGAGAATCCGCTGCAACGAGAAAGCCTGTGCACCGCAACTAGGGAGTAGCCCCATGCCCTGCATCTAAAGAAAGCTGGTGAGCAGCAACGAAGACCCAGCACGGCCAAAAGAAATACAGCATTTAAAAATGTGCCTCTTGTAGACAGTGTACAGTTGGATCTTGCTTTATTAGATATTCTGACAATCCACATCTTTTTACTGGAATGTTTAGACCATTCATATTTAATGTAGGTATTGATATGATGTTATGTCAGTCCATTTTGCTATTTATTTTCTTATGTCCTTTTTGCTCCTCTGTTCCCCTTTGTTGCCTTCATTTATGTTAAGCAAATATTCTTAATGTACTTTCATCATTCTTCTGCTGATTGTTTTAACTACATTTTTAATGTTATTTTCTTAGTAGTTTCTTAAGGATTAAGATCCTAACTTACAACTATCTACTTTTGTATTGACTTAATTCTGCTTAAATATAGCGACTTCCTCCAATACAGCTCCACTGCTACTCTCCTCTTGCATGTTGCTAGTTTTATATGTAATTTACATATGTTATGAACTGGATGATACAATGTTGTAATTATTGCTTTATTTAATTTTATGCTTTCTAAAAGAAATTAAGTGAGATGAATCAGTTGCTAAAGGACAAATACTGTCTGATTCCATTTTTATGAGGATGTGTGCAAACACCTTGAATCCATAAGATTTCCATTCTGCCAATTGATCTGTGTGTGGACTGGGGAGTCTATTCAAAGTTCATCTAGTTCTCAAGACTGCCTTGGTCTTCACTTTCTGCTAGGGCCCTTGTAGATCTCCTCTGTGAATGCGCTTACTTTCCCCATCAGCCAGGCTTGTATGGAGAACTGATCTAGCCCTTCTACAGCTGTCCGATTTCCAGGATCTCCCCATTAAGTTTCTTGCTGGTGTGCTGCTCTCCCAACCAGGCTAGCAAAACTGCAGATTTTCCAATGTTACCTACTTTTATTAGCAGTGATGCTGGTTTAAGTTTTTGCCTACTTCAGTTCAAGTACATCCCCTTTTGTGGATATACTTCTGGTTTTCATGCTATCCACACCCTGCTAACACTGTCACTGTCAGTGACCGAGCTAGGGGCACTGGATGCAGCCCCAGGCGAAACGATGGCAAAATTCTACTGTTATTGCTCAAAGTTGTAGCATTTTTTTCATGAATATATGATTCTCAATTTGTTGTTTGCCTTTGGCTAATCACAGAACCACTGCAAAGGTTATTTTGTTTTTTATGTGTCCAGTTTTATATTTGTTTTTTAGGGAAAATATTTGCTAGCCTCTTCATGCCACCTCAGACAGAAATTCCCCTTCCTGTTAGTGACTTTTGGGAATTCTTCATACACTCTGGATACTAGTCCTATAACAAACAGGTATATTGCAAATATTTTCTCTCAGCCTGAGGCTTGCCTTTTCATCTGTTTAATAGTGTTTGAAAAGCAAACCCTAAAAGCATTCATGAAATACAATTTATTGATTTTTTCCTTATTGATTGTGCTTTTGGTATAATATCTAAGAAAGCTTTGCCTGACCTATGTTCACAAAGATTTTTCTACTGTTTTTTAGAAGGTTTATAGTTTAGATTTACATTTCTATCTGTGGTCCATTTTGAGTTAATTTTTAAATATGGTGTGATTTATGAGTTGAGGTTCTTCTTTTTTTTTTAATGAATGTCCAATTGTTCCAGTATAATTTGTTTAAAAGAATATTATTTGTCCATTGAGTTGACTTGACACCTTTATCAAAAATCAGTTGACCATATATGTGTGCTACTGCTGCTGCTGCTTATGTGTGAGCTTACCTTTTTATTCTCAGTTCTAACCTGTTAAAAGATAAACTAAAGTACAGTAAAATTTGGAAGAGTTTATTTGAGCAAATATTCATTCAGATTGGGCAGCACAAACTCAAGTGGTTAGGAGCTCTCTACAAGCAGGAGCTATGCACAAAAGCTTTTATAGAGCATGCTGCTGCTGCTGCTGCTAAGTCACTTCAGTCATGTCCGACTCTGTGTGACCCAATAGACAGCAGCCCAGCAGGCTCCCCGTCCCTGGGATTCTCCAGGCAAGAACACTGGAGTGGGTTGCCATTTCCTTCTCCAATATATGAAAGTGAAAAGTGAAAGTGAAGTCCCTCAGTCGTGCATACATGGAAGCAAAGCAAGGAAATTATTTGATATGCTATAACTTAAGCAGTTGCCTTATTTGGCTGTTTGTGATTGGTTGTTCTTTAGTTTCAATTTCTTAACCTTGAGGCACTCACAGGAATTTACTCTGAATTAGGTTTTGGTGTGCTTACGTAAGGCACTAGAGCCACCTCAATCTAATGGCCTCTTTGTTTAATTACTTTAACAATTCCACTGACATCTGTATCTGGTGGCTCAGACAGTAAAGTGTCTGCCCGCAATGTGGGAGACCCGGGTTCAATTCCTGGGTCGGGAAGATTCCCTGGAGAAGGAAATGGCAATCCACTCCAGCACTCTTGCCTGGAAAATCCCATGGATGGAGGAGCCCGATAGGCTACAGTCCATGGGGTCGCAAAGAGTTGGACACGACTGAGCGACTTCACTTTCTTTCTTCTTTTCTATACTCTCTTGAATATTGTAGCTTTATAGTAAATCTTGAAATAAAGGTGGCAAAGTTCTTTTTTTTCAAAGCTGTTTTGGATATTCAAGGTCCTTTGTATTTCTATACTTATTTTAGAATCATCTTGTTGATTTCTATGAAAGAACATGCTGGAATTTTTGTTGGAATTGCCTTAAATCTATAGATTAAGTTGGGAAAGATTGGTCTATTGATGTTTCTAATCCCTCAACATTTATTTAGGTCTTCTTTAGTTTTTATCATCATGCTGATATCAGCATACCAAGCTTGCATATATTTTGCTGCATTTATACCAAGTATTTCAAGGTTTTATGCTACTGTAAATTTGTTGTTGTTGTTTAGTTGCTAAGTCATATCCAACTCTTTGCAACCCCATGGACATAGCCTACCAGGGTCTCCTGTCCATGGGATTTTCCAGTCAAGAATACTGGAGTGGGTTGCCATTTCCTTCTCCAGAGAATCTTCCTGACCCAGGAATCAAACCTGCATTTCCTGCATGGTTTATGCCAAGTATTTATATCAAGAATTATACCAAGTATTTCATGTTCTTTATGCTATTGTAAATGATACTATATAAATTTTTAAAAATTTTAATATTTATAGAAATACAATTGGTGGGACTTCCCTGGAAGTCCAATGGTTAAGACTCTATACTTCCACTGCAGGGAGTCCAGGTTCAATTCCTGGTTGGGGAACTAAGATCCCACATGCTACACAGAACAGCCAAAAAAATAAATAAATAGAAATACAATAACTCTTTCTATGATGACCTTGTATCCTGTACAGTTGCTAAATTCACTTATTATAATAGTTTTTTGTAGATATTTGTATTTTTATATACAGTCAATTATGATTTTTTGGTATTAGAAACAGTTTTATTTCTTCCTTTACAACCTGCATGATTTTTATCTCTTTTCCGTGGCATTGCACTGGTAAGGACATCTGGTTAAATGTTCAATAGGAGTGAAGAGAGTGTACATGTTTTTAAAAAATATTTGTTTATTTGCTGCAGTGGGTCTTAGTTGCAGCACATGGGATCTTTAGTTGTGACATGCGAACTCTTAGTTGCAGTTCGTGGGATCTAGTTTCCTGACCAGGGATCAAACCCAGGCCCCCTGCACTGGGAGCGTGAAGTCTTAGCCACCGAACCACCAGGGAAGTCCCAAGAGCATACATCTTTGCTTTTTCTTGATCTTGAATAGAAAGCATTCAGTCTGTCACCATAAATTAGACAATAGGTGTCGGTTTTTGGTGGATGTCTTTTACTGAGTTGTGGAAGTTCCCTTTAATTCTTAGTTTGCTGAGATGTTTTTATCATGAATAAATGTTAAATTTCTTCCATGCCTCTTAATTTCTCTTTATTTCACATTTTTATCATTTGTTGCTGAATTCTTGGTAATTTCTTAAGCTTTGTATTTCAATTAACTAATTCTTTCTTCAACTTTGTCTTATTCTGCTTTTCACCTTGTCCTTTGATGTTTATAATTTCAATTATTTTTTAATTTTTATTATCACAATTTTCATTTCTAGAACTTTTATCTGATTTGTATTCAAACATGGCTAATTTTGTTAATTTATTATTCTTTCATCATATTTTCAATATCTTTTTAAACTTCTTCAGATATATTAAAATATTTATTTCCTATTCTGAATCTGCTTATTTAACTTATATGTAGAGTACATCATGAGAAACATGGGGCTGGAGGAAGCACAAGCTGGAATCAAGATTGCTGGGAGAAATATCAATAACTTCAGATATGCAGATAACACCACCCTTATGGCAGAAAGTGAAGAACTAAAGAGCCTCTTGGTGAAAGTGAAAGAGAAGAGTGAAAAAGTTGGCTTAAAGCTCAACATTCAGAAAACTAAGATCATGGCATCCAGTCCCATCACTTCATGGCAAATAGATGGGGAAACAGTGAAAACAGTGGCTGACTTTTTCTGGGCTCCAAAGTCATTGCAGATGGTGATTGTAGCCATGAAATTAAAAGATGCTTACTCCGTGGAAGGACAGTTATGACCAACCTAGACAGCATATTAAAAAAGCAGAGACCAAAAAAAAAAAAAAAAAAAAGCAGAGACATTACTTTGACAACAAAGGTCCATCTAGTCAAGGCTATGGTTTTTCCAGTGGTCATGTATGGATGTGCAAGTTGGACTATAAAGAAAGCTGAGCATTGAAGAATTGATGCTTTTGAACTGTGGTGTTGGAGAAGACTCTTGAGAGTCCCTTGGACTGCAAGGAGATCCAACCAATCATCCTAAAGGAGCTCAGTCCTGGGTGTTCATTGGAAGGACTGATGTTGAAGCTGAAACTCCAATACTTTGGCGAAGTAAAGTACCCATCTGATGCGAAGAGCTGACTCATTGGAAAAGACCCTGATGCTGGGAAAGATTGAGGGCAGGAGGAGAAGGGGACGACAGAGGATGAGATGGTTGGATGGCATCACCAACTCAATGGACATGGGTTTGGGTGGACTCTGGGAATTGATGATGGACAGGGAGGCCTGGCGTGCTGTGGTTTATGGGGTTGCAAAGAGTCGGACACGACTGAGCAACTGAACTGAACTGATTCTGAATCTCATCATTCCATTTTATGCAGTTTTCGTAGGTCTCACCTTCTATATGTTCAATATACTGTTTGTGCCGATTCATGATCCTTGTGGTTTGTTTCCCCATGTGTTTTTTATTGTTGTTTATTTTACTTTTGATTATAAGCTTAATGTTCTTTGGAATTCTTTGAGATCTATATTTAAAATATGTTCTTCCAGAGAGGGAAGAACATCACCTAGGAGTACTTCCACCTCAGAACTACTTAAATAAATTTTTGGCTTGGATTTTTTCCAGTCACACAAAGAATATGATTTAGGGCTTCCCTCTGCATGAATTTGGTTTATATCAGGAATCCTGGTGGGCTTTTTTTATTCCGTGTGTTCCTACACCACCCAAAGCCAAGTGACTGTAGGAAACTCTTCTGTGAGTGAGTGGGCATTTTCTCACCCTGTTTCTCTCCTAGAGCACGGACTTTTGAAAAGTTCCAAATTGGGGGGAGCGGAGGAGTCTTTGGTAACCTCCTTCCCAGGCCCAGACCTAAGACCTTTTCTTCTCTTTCCTGTTCTGTTTGGATTCTCCTAAGAGCAAAGCTTCAGACAAAAACTTGCATTTAGTTAATCTGACAGCAGGGAGGAGGAGTGAGGGATGAGAGTGAAACAAAGAAACAAAAGCCAATACAGGATCAAGGGGACCTCTGATACTTCCTAGATTCTCACAGGGTCAGTGCCAAATGGAGACTAAAGAGAGAAGCATTTCTTATTTGCTCCTGTCTTCCACTGATCAAGAGTGGCTCTACAGTGTGGAGAGAAGGGAGCCCTCCTATACTGTTGGTGGGAATGTAAATTGATACAGCCACTATGGAGAACTGTATGAAGGTTTCTTTAAAAACTAAAAATAGAGCTACCATATGACCCTGCATTCCAACTCTTGGGCATAGATCTGGAGAAAAACATGATCCAAAAAGTCACGTGCACCCCAATTTTCATTGCAGCACTGTATACAGTAGCCAAGGCATGGAAGCCACCTAAATGCCCATCAACAGAGGAATGGATAAAGAAGATATGGTACATATATGTACAATATACTATTACTCAACCATCAAAATTCTCCAAGCCAGGCTTCAACAATACGTGAACCATGAACTTCCAGATGTTCAAGCTGGTTTTAGAAAAGGCAGAGGAACCAGAGATCAAATTGCCAACATCTGTTCGATCATCAAAAAAGCAAGAGAAAAAAAAAAAAAGCAAGAGAGTTCCAGAAAAACATCTATTTCTGCTTTATTGACTATGCCAAAGCCTTTGACTGTGTGGATCACAATAAACTGTGGAAAATTCTGAAAGAGATGGGAATACCAGACCACCTGATCTGCCTCCTGAGAAATCTGTATGCAGTTCAGGAAGCAACAGTTAGAACTGGACATGGACAACAGACTGGTTTCAAATAGGAAAAGGAGTATGTCAAGGTTGTATATTGTCACCCTGCTTATTTAACTTATATGCAGAGTACATCATGAGAAACACTGGGCTAGATGAAGCACAAGCTGGAATCAAGATTGTCAGGGGAAACATCAATAACCTCAGATATGCAGATGACACCACCTTTATGGCAGAAAGTGAAGAAGAACTAAAGAGCCCCTTGATGAAAATGAAAGAGGAGAGTGAAAAAGTTGGTTCAAAGCTCAACATTCAGACAACTAAGATCATGGCATCTGGGCCCATCACTTCATGGCAAATAGATGGATAAACAGTGGAAACAGTGGCTGACTTTATTTTTCTGGGCTCCAAAGTCACTGCAGATGGTGATTGCAGCCATGAAATTAAAAGACTTTTACTCCTTGGAAGGACAGTTATGACCAACCTAGACAGCATATTAAAAAGCAGAGACATTACTTTGACAACAAAGGTCCATCTGGTCAAGGCTATGGTTTTTCCAGTGGTCATGTATGGATGTGAGTTGGACTATAAAGAAAGCTGAGCGATGAAGAATTGATGCTTTTGAACTGTGGTGTTGGAGAAGACTCTTGAGAGTCCCTTGGACTGCAAGGAGATCCAACCAGTCCATCTTAAAGGAGATGAGTCCTGAGTGTTCATTGGAAGGACTGATGTTGAAGCTGAAACTCCAATACTTTGGCCACCTGATGCGAAGAGCTGACTCATTTGAAAAGACCCTGATGCTGGGAAAGATTGAAGGCAGGAGGAGAAGGGGACAACGGAGGATGAGATGGTTGGATGGCATCACCAACTCAATGGACATGAGTTTGGGTAAACTCCAGGAGTTGGTGATGGACAGGGAGGCCTGGCATGCTGCAGTCCATGGGGTTGCAAAGAGTTGGACACGACTGAGTGACTGAATTGAGCTGAACTGAATGTAGCCATAACACATCCTCACATAACATAACCATGATAACCACACAAAGTAACCCATGACCAAAGGAGTACCTCATGATGTGCATGTGCAGTGCCATAAGTAATCTCAGCTGTTACATAACCACCCAAAGTTATTGTTTACAGAACATGGGGCAAGAGGCCATGGGAGCATAGAGCAAGAGAGCCTCTCTGGCGCCATTTTGTTAATTTTCCCACAGTCCCTTTAGGAGGCTGCTAGACAACCAGGAAATAAAAGGAAAGCATCAAATATTTATCCTCTCTTGTGTATATGATCTCTCCCTCTAGATAACTAAATAATCAATGAGGGGAAGTTTCACTTTGTAGAAGTATGCCTACTAATAAAGGAAGAATAAATGATGTGGTTAAAATATCACCATTTGGCAGACCCTCATGAATCCAGGCAATGAACATCAATGGTTGCAAATATCAAAAAAAAAGAGAGCCAACCAGAGATTAGGTGCTCCTGATGGAAGCACACATTACCACCTAGGAAGCAATCTTTCAAAAAAAATTTTTTGAATTTGTTCAATTTACAGAACATATTAAATGGTGCCACAGGGATAAAATCAGCCAAGTTCAGACTGTGGCAAACTACAATGATGAATGGTCCAATTTATTTAACAAAACAGCTTTACAAGATAGATGGTGGGGGAACCTAGAGATTTAAGGTTCATCAACCAAGCACAGTACACAGATATTATTTGGAGCCCAATTCAAACAACAATTTAAAAGAGAAAATGAAAGAGAGGAAAATTATAAGATAATCAAAGAAGTATGAACACTGAATAGATTGCTGTTTCTATTAATGAATTACTATTGATTTTTTGTATTATTTTGTTTAATTCCTTATCTTTTGGAGCTACATACTGAAATATTTACAGAGAAAATACATGATCTTTTGAACTTGCTTCAAGATAATCCAGTGGCTTCCCTGATGGCTCAGTGGTAAAGAATCTGCCTGCCAATGCAGAAGACATGGGTTAAATCCCTGGTCCAGGAAGATCCCACTTGCTGCACAGGACGACTAAGTCCGTGCGCCACAACTACTGAGCCCACGCACTGCACTTACTGAAGCCTGCACGCCCTAGAGCCCATGCTCTGCAACAAAACCTCCGCAGTGAGAAGCCCGCAAATCGCAACTAGAGAGTAGCCCCTACTCGCTGCAACTAGAGAAAGCCTGCACAGCAAGGAAGACCCAGCACAGCCAAAAACAAATAAATTAGTTCATTAAAAAAAAAGATAATCCAGAGTTGAGGGAAAAGTGGGCAAGGGTGTAGGTGAAAACAAGACTGACCACATGAGACAGGGTAACCAGAGTTTCATCATAGTATTTCTTCTGCTTTTGTATATGTCTGAAATTTTCCATAATAAAATTTTAATGGCTCTATATTAGTCTGTTAGAGCTAAAATGAGGCTGTGTAACAAATGACCCCCAAAACTCAGAAGCAGAAGTTATTCACCATGGAGAAGGCACCAAGATAACTTGACCATCTGACATTAGCCAGCTTTAGTCACTGGCCACCAGGGTGCCATCACAATGGTCACATGAAGGAAGTAGCCATAGTCAGAGGGATGGAGGCCATGTACGAACCCAACAAAAAGTGCCGGTTCCCACTAACCGAGGCTGTCTTAGCTACTGCTGCTAACAAATATCTGAACTGCCAGAAACAGAGATGTGTACCAAGTCCCCCATTTAACACCATTTCTCCAGAAGACCAACTGCCTTGCTGGGGGCAACTTAACTATTCTGAGCCCCTTCCATCCTTCAAGGACCAGTGACTCATTACAAAGGATAACGTTTATTCTAAATAGCATCTTAACCAAATAATTAAGTACGTCAAGGCTGTATATTGTCACCTTGCTTATTTAACTTATATGCAGAGTACATCATGTCAAATGCCGGGCTGGATGAAGCACATGCTGGAATCAAGATTGCCAGGAGAAATATCAATAACCTCAGATATGCATTGCCTGGAGAATCCCAGGGACGGGGGAGCCTGGTGGGCTACCGTCTATGGGGTCTCACAGATTGGACACAACTGAAGTGACTTAGCAGTAGCAGCAGCAGATATGCAGATAACATCACCCTTATGGCAGAAAGTGAAGAAGAACTAAAGAGCCTCTTGATGAAAGTGAAAGAGGAGACTGAAAAAGTTGGCTTAAAACTCAACATTCAGACAGCTAAGATCATGGCATCCAGTTCCATCACTTCATGTCAAATAGATGGGGAAGCAATGAAAACAGTGACAGACTTTTTGGGGAGGGGGCTCCAAAATCACTGCAGATGTTGACTGCAGCCATAAAAGTAAAAGATGCTTGCTCCTTGGAAGGAAAGCTATGACCAGCCCAGACAGCATATTAAAAAGCAGAGACATTACTTTGCCAACAAAGGTCCATCTAGTCAAGGCTATGGTTTTTCCAGTAGTCATGTGTGGATGTGAGAGTTGGGCTATAAAGAAAACTGAGCGCCAAAGAATTGATGCTTTTGAACTGTGGTGTTGGAGAAGACTCTTGAGAGTCCCTTGGACTGCAAGGAGATCCAACCAGTCCATCCTAAAAGAAATCAGTCTTGAATATTCATTGGAAGAACTGATGCTAAAGCTGAAACTCCAATACTTTGGCCACCTGATGTGAAGAACTGACTCATTGGAAAAGACCCTGATGCTGGGAAAGATTGAAGTCAGGAAGAAAAGGGGACGACAAAGGACGAGATGGTTGGATGGCATCACTGACTTGATGGACATGAGTTTGAGTAAGCTCCAGGAGTTGGTGATGGACAGGGAAGCCTGGCATGCTGCAGTCCATTGGGTCTCAAAGAGTCAGACATGACTTAGTGACTGAACTGAACTGAACCAAATAATCCCAACCAGTAAGAAATATTTATATTTATTACAATGCCCAGACTCAGGACACTCCAGAAAGATTATTCTAAACACATTGATTGTGTTTTCCTACAGTAATTATACCAACACCCTGATTTGAACTACAGCTAAGGTCTTAGGCTTCTGTACTCCCATCTGTGAAATGATCTCCTGGGATTCTTTACTCTGTGCTTTTGCTAGCTGTCTGTTAAACCATCTCGGCACTCTGCTGACTACCTTTGGAATGTCTTCTGTGTTTAGGGATTGGGTGTTGCTGGTAAGCTTTGTTATCAGCAAAATGGTACTTACATTTATAAAAGCCTGCTAAATGCCTTTTTTCCCCAGCTTTTGAGATGTAATTAACATAAAACACTGTATAAAGCTGAAGGTGTACCTAAACAGCCATTATAAAATGATTACTTGTTCTATACCAAAAACCAAAGCAAACCAAAACCATTCAGAAGCTTAAAGCAATAATCACACTGTCATGCTCATGAGTCTGTGAGTCAGCTGTGCCCTGAATCATCTAGCTTCAGGCTCCAAGCCAGACTGAGTTCAGGTGTACTCTGCATATCGCTCATTCTCCTCAGATCTGTGCTACCCGGGGCATATGGTCTGTTCCTGGACACTCATTCCAGGACCCAGACTGAAGGAGCAGCAGCTATTTGGGGAATGTTCTTATCGTGACAGATAACTGCAGCACAAAAGGGCATGTCCTATTGAGCAAACACGTTTCAAAACCTCTCTTGTCAGATTCACAAACTTCCTACTGGCCAAAGCAAGTCACCTAGCCAAACACAAAGTCAAAAGTGGGAAAGAATTCACTGCCCACTATGACAAGGGTGTGGATGGAGAATTCTATTGCAGGGGAGCAAAGGCTTGGCCCAGTCATCCAATCTATCGCAGCCCCTTTAGCTCCTTGCCAATTGCTTGGTTCAAGCCCCAGCACCGGAGTATGGGAACATTCTGCTAGGAACCCTGCCTGCCTCTAGTCTGGTCATTCCAAACTTTGCTTCAGTCAGAGTAACTTTTTTTTTTCACTAGTTCTCCATTTTTATTTCCTAATTGAGGTTAAAAAAAACACATAACATAAAGTTGACCATTTTAATAATTTCTAAGAATATAATTTCTAAGTTATAGTGTTAAGTACAATATATCTACATTGTTGTGCTACCAGTCTCCAAATTTCTGTCATCTTGCAAAACCAAAACTCCATACACATTATTAAATAACAACACCCCATGTCCCATCCCCTACCAAGTCCCTGGCAGCCACAGTTCTTTCTGTTTCTATTAGTTTAACTACTCTAGAAACCCCCTATCAGCGGAATCACATTTGTCTCTTTGTGACCGGCTTATTTCACTTAGCATAATAATTCATCCCCGTTGTACCATATGTCAGAATTTCCTTCTTTTTTTAGTCTGAGTACTATTCCTTTGGATGCATAGAATCACATTTTGTTTATCCATTCATCTGCTGACATACACTTGAATTGCTTCCATGTTTTGTTACTGTTGTTTACTCGCTCAATCAGGTCCAGCTCTCTGAAACCCCACAGACTGGAGCCCACCAGGCTCCCCTGTCCATGGAATTTCCCAGGCAAGAGTACTGAAGTGGATTGCCATCTCCTTCTCCAGGGGATCGTCCCAACTAGGGAATTGAACCCAGATGTCTTGCTTTGGTAGGTGGATACTTTACCCCTGAGCCACCAGGGAAATTGTTCCGCGTTTTAGCTTTTGTAAATAATGCTGCTGTGAACGAGGGTGTACAAATATCCCTTTGAGACCCTGTTTTAAATTCTTTTTAGTGTATACCCAGAAGTGGAATTGCTGGATCACATGGTAATTCTATTTCTGACTTTTTGAGGAACCTTTGTACTGTTTCCCACAGTGTCTGTACCATTTTGCATTCCTACCAGTGGTGCACACAGGTTCCAATTTCTTTGCATCCTCACCCACACTTGTTATTTCTGTTTTGTGTCTTTGTTTGTTTTGGTAGTGTCCATCCTAATGGTGTCAGATTTTTTTTAATAAAACTTTTTATTTTGCTATGATTGTAGATTCACATGCAGTTATAAGAAATAATAAAGACATTTCCTTCATTTGCTTCCAGCCTTCACCAGTGATGACATCTGTTAATACAAAGATAGCTACACCCTGGAAACTGAAATTGTTACAATCCACCAGTCTTCAGATTTCAGCATTTTACATGATGTTTTTAAACAGATGAATCTGATCATATCACTTCCTTGGTTTCCCTTTGTTTGTTTTGTTGACTGAGTGACCTATGGGATGTTAGTTCCCTGACCAGCAATCAAACCCGTGCCCCCTGCATTAGAAGCATGGAGTCTTAACCACTGGACCACCAGGAAGCCCCTGACTTTGTTGTTTAAAACTTTTCTAAGGATGTTCAGTGTATCATTGTTTAGATTATTTTTAAAATAAAATAAAAATTAGAAACAATGACAAATGTTCAGCAATAGAGGAACAGCTTAATAGATTACATCACTCATGTAATAGGCATACAAGAGTTTTCCTGGTGGCTCAGTGGTAAAGAATCTGCCTGCCAACACAGGAGACACAGTTTCGATTCCTTGTCAGGGAAGATCCCAAATTCCGTGGAGCAGCTAGGACCTGCGCTACAACTATTGAGCCTGTGCTCTAGAGCCCAGAAGCTGCAACTGCTGAGCCCGTGCACCACAACTACTGACGTCCATGCCCCCTAGAGCGTGTGCTGTGGAACAAGAGGACCCACCACAACAAAAAGCCCGAACGCCGAAACTAGGGAGTAGTTCCCACTCACTGCAACTAGAGAAAAGCCCAAGCAGCGGCGGAGACCCAGCACGGCCCCAAATAAATCATAAACAAATTTATGTTTTAAAAATGTAGCATACAATGCAGCCATTAAAAAGAACATAGCGGCTGTGTATATACTGATATGGTCCATTATTTTCCTCCTGAGAAGAGCAAGATGCAGAACTGAGATTCAGGAGTGAGACAAAGACATTCATTCTCTTTTGCAGCAGTTCTCAGACTTCTCTGGGACCCTTTTATATTCAAAAGTATTGAAGACCCCAAGCACTTTTGTTAATGAAGGCTTAGAAATTGTTGTTGTTTAGTCACTCAGTTATGTCTGACTCTTTGCAGCTCCATGGACTGTAGCCTGCCAGGCTCCTCGGTCCACGGGATTTCCCAGGCACGAATACTGCAGTGGGTTGCCATTTTCTTCTCCAGGGGATCTTTCCAACCCAGGGATCGAACCCAGGCCTCCTGAATTGGCAGGTAGATTCCTTACCACTTGGCCACCAGGGACTCAGAAAATTTTTAAATATTTACTTTTAATCATTAAAAAATAACTACAATAAACCAATTATTTGTTAATATAAGGAACATTTTTATGAAAAGAAACTATTTTAAAAAAATTAGTGAGAAGAATGGCTTTGTTTCGTTTTTGAGAACCTCTTTAATGCTTGGCTTAGTAAAAAACAGCTTGATTTTCATATCTGTTTCTGCATTCAGTCTATTGCAATGCATTGTTTTGGCTGAAGAAAGTGAAGAAAATTCAGTGTCACAAAGATATATAGCTAGAAAAAGGAGGAACCTTTTAATAGACTTTTGCAGATATTCTTCTTTGATAGCATGTCAAAATTTGACAAGTGGAAGTTTCTTAAAGGTTAGTTGCAATGTAGAATCTAAAACCATAGCAAGGACATTTTTATCCTCTGTTACCTTAAAATATATTGTTCCGTCTGGCACTTTGAATGAATCTTTTATATGGGCATGATTTTATAACATCATGTATTTGTCATTTGGAAAATATTGATTGAGTTATGCAGATCTTCCAAATTTTAACACGTTTTTACTATACAATATTGAAAAATCACATATGTTACTATCACCACTAATCTCATCAGAAAAGTACTGCTGCTTCTGCTGCTGCTAAGTAGCTTCAGTCGTGTCCAGCTCTGTGCAACCCCATAGACAGCAGCCCACCAGGCTCCTCCATCCCTGGGATTCTCCAGGCAAGAACACTGGTTGCCATTTCCTTCTCCAATGCATGAAAGTAAAAAGTGAAAGTGAAGTCGCTCAGTCGTGTCCGACTCTAGCGACCCCATGGACTGCAGCCCACCGGGCTCCTCCGTCCATCGGATTTTCCAGGCAAAATTACTGCAGTGGGGTGCCATTGCCTTCTTCGTTTAAGTACTAGTAAAAGAAGAAACTGCTGTTTCCTCTCTACTCACACTTCTGATACCAGATGTATGGATTTTTTCCCCTACATCACCTGTTCTCTGACACTAACTACTTGGAGTTACAGCAGACCCTAGAGGTTAAGGGCTCAGTCCCACAGACTGCCACCACTTTAGATGCCAGCCACAAATCCTAAGCTGTTACTTGTACTTTCAACTAATCAGCTATTAAGTCTAGGGTTCCCATAACCCCCTTTTAGATAATTTGCTATAATGGCTCACAGAATTCAGGGAAACACTTATTTACATTTACTGGTTTATTATAGGATAAATAAAAAGGATAAAACAAAAGATGAACAGCCAGATAAAGAAGTACATAGGCAAGATCTGGAAGTGTCCTGAATGCAGGGTTTCATCTGCATGGAGTTGGGGTGCACCATCTTGCAGCACATGGATATTTTTATCAACCCAAAAGCTCTCTAAATTCCTTTGGTTAAGGGTTTTTATGCAGGTTTCATTACATAGGCATGCATGTATGTGTGCTAAGTCGCTTCAGGTGTGTCCAACTCTTTGCGACTCTATAGATTGTAGTCCGCCAGGCTCCTCTGACCATGGGATTCTCCACACAAGATTACCGGAGTGGGTTGCCATGCCCTCCCCCAGGGGATCTTCCCAACACAGAGATCAAACCCTCATCTCTTCTGTCTCCCGCCTTGGCAGGCAGGTTCTTTACCACTTGGGAAGCCCCATTATATAGCAAGATTGATTAAATCATTGACCACTGAAGATTAAGTCAGCCTCAAGCCCTGCTGTATTTCCCAGAGATAAGGGATGGACCAAAAATTCCAACCCTCTCTAATCTTCTGATTGGTTCCTCTGGCAACCAGTCCAACATCTTTCAGGAGTCACCTCATTAGCATAAACTCAGGTGTGGATGAAAGGGACTTGTTATGAATAACAAAAGACCTCCTCTCACCCCTACCACTCTGGAATTTCCAAAGGTTTTAGAAGCTCTGTCCAAGAAAGGGAGGAAGACCAAATACATACTTCTTATTACATCACAGTTTTGATGTCAAAATCTGAGCCTCTGTGTGCTGGTGCCAAATTGAATCTTGGAGACAAGAGTTTTGGGTGACATAGAAAAGAATAGCTTTATTGCTTTGCCATCACCAACTTGATGAGCAAGGTCTAGGAAATGGTGAAGGACAGGGAAGCCTTGCAGGCTGCAATTCACAGGGTCTCAAAGAGTCAGACATGATTAAGCAACTGAAAAACAACAATTGCTTTGCCAGGCAAAGAGGGACACAGAAGGCTTGTGCCCCTCAAAGGTGTGTGCAGGGCCTGCACTCATTTTTTTTCTTGAAAAAAAAAAAATTGAAGAATAGTTGACTTACAATGTTTCAGGCACACAGCAAGGTAAGCAATCATTTAATCTGGCCTTAGGCAGTTTCCTCCTAATGAGCTTCTCTGAGTCCTTAAAACTGGGCTCAGGTGGTCTCTTGATGAGGTTGTCCAGGTTATCAAACTATGATCTTCTTTGGAGTGAAGAACACTATTATCTTTAATTTGTTGGGGGTTTCAGTTCTGGAGGCTTCTCAGGTGGCACTAGTGGTAAAGAACGTGCCTGCCAAAGCAGGAGACATAAGAGTCGTCAGTTTGATCCCTGGGTCAGGAAGATCCCCTAGAGGAGGGCATGGCAACCCTCTCCAGTATTCTTGCCTGGAGAATCCCATGGACAGAGAAGCCTGGTGGGCTACAGTCCATAGGGTCGAGAAGAGTCAGACATGACTGAAGCAATTTAGCACACACACACAAACCATGGGAAAGTGGCTACTAAATATATGAAGGAACTGATGAAAGATAAGGGTTATTCTTGTAAGATCTATCTATGGGTGGCCGGGAGAAATATCAATAACCTCAGATATGCAGATGACACCACCCTTATGGCAGAAAGTGAAGAGGAACTAAAGAGCCTCTTGATGAAAGTGAAAGAGGAGAGTGAAAAAGTTGGCTTAAAGCTCAACATTCAGAAAACGAAGATCATGGCATCTGGTTCCATGACTACATGGGAAATAGATGGGGGGACAGGGAAACAGTGTCAGACTTTATTTTTGGGGCTCCAAAATCACTGCAGATGGTGACTGCAGCCATGAAATTAAAAGACACTCACTCCTTGAAAGAAAAGTTATGACCAACCTAGATAGCATATTCAAAAGCAGAGACATTACTTTGCCAAAAAAGGTCTGTCTAGTCAAGGCTATGGTTTTTCCAGTGGTCATGTATGGATGCGAGAGTTGGACTGTGAAGAAAGCTGAGCACCGAAGAATTGATGCTTTTGAACTGTGGTGTTGGAGAAGACTCTTGAGAGTCCCTTGGACTGCAAGGAGATCCAACCAGTCCATCCTAAAGGAGATCAGCCTTGGGTATTCTTTGGAAGGAATGATGCTAAAGCTGAAACTCCAGTACTTTGGCCACCTCATGCGAAGAGTTGACTCAGGAAAAGACTCTGATGCTGGGAGGGATTGGGGGCAGGAGGAGAAGGGGACAACAGAGGATGAGATGGCTGGATGGCATCACCGACTCAATGGATGTGAGTTTGAGTGAACTCCAGGAGATGGTGATGGACAGGGAGGCCTGGCGTGCTGCGATTTATGGGGTTGCAAAGAGTCGGACACGACTGAGTGATGGAACTGAACTGAACTGATGGGTGGCACTAGTGGTAAAGAGCCCGCTTTTGCCAATGCAGGAGACAAGAGACGCGGGTTTAATCCTTGGGTCAGGAAGATCCCCTGGCAGAGGAAATGGCAACCCACTCCAGTATTCTTGCCTGGTGAATCCCATAGACAGAGGAGCCTGGAAAGCTATAGTCCATAGGGTCCCAAAGAGTCAGACATGATTGAAGTGACTTAACATAACATGTGGACTTACCTTTGTGTCCACTCGTCATCTCCAGTGACAAGAGACCCTCCTCCCTTCCAGGTACTGAGGGAAACATCTTTGCAAGGGAAATTGATGCCCTGCCTTTAGGTAGATAAAGGGAGGATAAAGACTTCTTCCTGCATCAGTCAATTACCAATTGCCTTCAGGTCAAAATAATCCTTATGCCAAAACGCTATATTTTGGGGTGGCATATTTCAAATCCTAAAAGATGTTGTTGTTAAAGTGCTGCACTCAATATGCCAGCAAATATGGAAAACTCAGCAGTGGCCACAGGACTGGAAAAGATCAGTTTTCATTCCTATCCCGAAGAAAGACAACGCCAATGAATGTTCAAGCTACTGCACAAGTGCACTCATCTTACTCACTAGCAAAGTAATGCTCAAAATTCTCCAAGCAAGGCTTCAACAGTATGTGAACTGAGAAATTCCAGATGTTCAAGCTGTATTTAGAAAAGGCAGAGGAACTAGAGATCAAATTGCCAACATCCGTTAGATCATACAAAAAGCAAGAGAATTCCAGAAAAACATCTATTTCTGCTTCCTTGACTATGCCAAAGCCTTTGACTGTGTGGATCACAATAAACTGTGGAAAATTCTTAAAGAGATGGGAATACCAGACCACCTGACCTGCCTCCTGAGAAATCTGTATGCAGGTCAAGAAGCAACAGTTAGAACCGGACATGGAAAAACAGACTGGTTCCGAATTGGAAAAAGAGTACATCAAGGCTGTATATTGTCACCCTGCTTATTTAACTTATATGCAGAGTACATCATTCAAAATGCCAGGCTGGATGAAGCACAAGCTGGAATCAAGATTGCCAGGAGAAATATCAATAACCTCAGATATGCAAATAATAGCACCCTTATGGCAGAAAGCAAAGAGGAACTAAAGAGCCTTTTGATGAAGGTGCAAGAGGAGAGTGAAAAAGCTGACTTAAAACTCAACATTCAAAAAATGAATATCATGGCATCTGGTCCCATCACTTCATGGCAAATAGGTGGTAAAACAATGGAAACAGTGACAGACTTTATTTTGGGGGGCTCCAAAATCACTGCAGATGGTGACTGCAGCCATGAAATTAAAAGATGCTTGCTCCTTGGAAGAAAAGGTATGACCAACCTAGACAGCACATTAAAAAGCAGAGACATTACTTTGGGGTTGCAAACAGCATGACTGAGCGACTGAGCGACAACACCCCAGCCCCTTCACGTGCCACCACCTTAGTGAGTGCGAAGGGACCAACAGCTTTGCCCACCATTCTTCTGAGTGGTCAGTGAGATGGTAACATGGTCAAAGGGTAAATAAGGTCTTAGAGTATTACTATAACTGAGCACAGCCCTGTGCAGGTCCTCCTGGGCACAAGAAGCCTTTCTGTGTCCCACCCCTCACCCTCTCCCCTTGTTTTTTGTTTTCAGGATAAAGGCTTTAGGCTCCTAGATGTCCCTGAGTTCCAGGGAGCAGATTCAAACAGTTGCTCATCAGGGCAGCAAGGGAATGCAGAAACAAAGGAGAAACAGTCAAGAAATTTTAGTGCAGTGATTAAAGCAGGATCCTGGTTCCTCCCCAAGGAGCATACATAACACTATCTTTGGATTCTTCTGCATGAAATAAGAAGAATACCAGACCACCTGATCTGCCTCTTGAGAAATTTGTATGCAGGTCAGGAAGCAACAGTTAGAACTGGACATGGAACAACAGACTGGTTCCAAATAGGAAAAGGATTTTGTCAAGGCTGTATATTGTCACCCTGCTTATTTAACTTATATGCAGAGTAAATCATGAGAAACACTGGGCTAGATGAAGCACAAGCTGGAATCAAGATTGCCAGGAGAAACATCAATAACCTCAGATATGCAGATGACACCACCCTTATGGCAGAAAGTGAAGAAGAACTAAAGAGCCTCTTGATGAAAGTGAAAGAGGAGAGTGAAAAAGTTGGTTCAAAGCTCAACATTCAGACAACTAAGATCATGGCATCTGGGCCCATCACTTCATGGCAAATAGATGGAGAAACAGTGGAAACAGTGGCTGACTATTTTTCTGGGCTCCAAAGTCACTGCAGATGGTGATTGTAGCCATGAAATTAAAAGATATTTACTCCTTGGAAGGACAGTTATGACCAACCTAGACAGCATATTCAAAAGCAGAGACATTACTTTGCCAACAAGGTTCGTCTAGTCAAGGCTATGGTTTTTCCTGTGGTCCTGTATGGATGTGAGAGTTGGACTGTGAAGAAGGCTGAGCACTGAAGAATTGATGCTCTTGAACTGTGGTGTTGGAGAAGACTCTTGAGAGTCCCTTGGACTGCAAGGAGATCCAACCAGTCCATTCTGAAGGAGATCAGCCCTGGGATTTCCTTGGAAGGAATGATGCTAAAGCTGAAACTCCAGTACTTTGGCCACCTCATGCAAAGAGTTGACTCATTGGAAAAGACTCTGATGCTAGGAGGGATTGGGGGCAAGAGGAGAAGGGGACAACAGAGGATGAGATGGCTGGATGGCATCACTGACTCGATGGACATGAGTCTCAGTGAACTCCGGGAGTTGGTGATGGACAGGGAGGCCTGGCGTGCTGCGATTCATGGGGTCGCAAAGAGTCGGACATGACTGAGCGACTGATCTGATCTGATCTCTCTGATCTGCATGAAATAAGGCCCCCACTGATGTGGATGATGAATAACTTCAGGTGGACCACAAGATTCCTGGAGCATCACCCTGTTGCCTTACCAGCAACCAATCAGGAGAAAGTCACACACCCTGTAGCTCAGTTCAGTCACACAGTGTGTTCAACTCTGAGACCCCATGGACTGCAGTATGCCAGGCTTCCCTGTCCATCATCAACTCCCGGAGCTTACTCAAACTCATGTCCATCAAGTCAGTGATGCCATCCAACCATCTCATCCTCTGTTGTCCCCTTCTCCTCCTGCCTTCAGTCTCCCAGAATCAAGGTCTTTTCCAAAGAGTCAGTTCTTCACATCAGGTAGCCAAAGTATTGGAGTTTCAGCTTCAATATCAGTCCTTCCAAAGAACACTCAGGACTGAGCTCCTTTAGGATGGACTGGTTAGATCTCCTTGCAGTCCAAGGGACTCTCAAGAGTCTTCTCCAACACTACAGTTTGAAAGTATCAATTATTTGGCACTCAGCTTTCTTTATAGTCCAACTCTTACATCCATACATGACTATTGGAAAAAACACAGCTTTGACTAGATGGACCTTTGTTAGTAGAGTAATGTCTCTGCTTTTTAATATGCTGTCTAGGTTGGTCATAGCTTTTCTTCCAAAGAGCAAGCATCTTTTAATTTCATGGCTGCAGTCACTATGTAACCCTGCCCCAAATTTTGCCTATAAAAACTCCCTGAAACCCATTGAGGAGTTGGGGATTTTTTGAGCACAAGCTACTTGTCCTTTCTTGGCCCTGCAACAAACTTTTCTTGGCTCCAAACTCTGACGTTTTGGTTAGTTTGGTCTCACCATGTGTTGAGTACATGAATTTGTTTTTGGTAAAAGGAGTTTTGTATTTTCATTTGCTACATCTAGCAACCCTAAGGGAGAAGGCAATGGCACCCCACTCCAGTACTTTTGCCTGGAAAATCCCATGGATGGAGGGGCCCGGTAGGCTGCAGTCCATGGGGTCGCTAAGAGTCGGACGTGACTGAGTGACTTCACTTTCACTTTTCACTTTCATGATTGGAGAAGGAAATGGCAACCCACTCCAGTGTTCTTGCCTGGAGAATCCCAGGGACGGGGGAGCCAGGTGGGCTGCCGTCTGTGGGGTCGCACAGAGTCAGACACGACTGACGTGACTTAGCAGCAGCAGCAACCCTAAGCAAGACATTACTATTTAGCACCCCATGCGAGGTAAACCTCTTTTTATACACCATGTTAACTCTTTGTTAACCCTTGCTGCCTCCATGAGAATCTTAAAACGCTTACTGAAATGAATACTTTCAGTCCCCAAACTGCAAAGACTCAGAGGACAGAGGCAAACTGTGGGCTGGGATGGACACTAGAGGTAAGGACATGCGTCTTCCTGTAAAGGACAGGGGGAGGGTCTCCATTTCAGCTTGGTCACAAGCTCCTGTCTTTTTGGCTGTGCCAGGTCTTCCTTGCAGCATGCAAACTCTTTGTTGTAGCATGTGGAATCCAGTTCTCTGACCAGGGGTCAAGCCCAGGCCCCTGCACTGGGAGCAAGGAGTCTTAAGCCACTGGACCACCAGGGAAGTCCCACAAGCTCCTTTCTCAACCCATCTCTTCTCCCCACCCTCTCGCCAGTCCTGTCTCTAACCAAGGCTGGTATCTCTGCAAACTCTCCCCCCATAGAACGGACCACCACTCCCCACAGAGTTCTGAAATATGGTTCCACCTTCTGGAAGGCCCCTGGGTGTCTGCAATCCCCCTGGTAGGGGGGCTCCGGTCTGAGGCGGGTGATGGTGATGGGTCCTCCCTCACAGTCTGTTGCTCTCCACCAGACACAGCTGCTGCCGTTTTTCTCTCCCGTTAAGGACCTGAGAGCAAACTCTCCTCCCTGCTGGGAGAACTTCTTCGTCCCAAGATCACAGAGTGGGGGATATTCCCTGCTTGAGGCCCTGATTTCTCTCCAGCTAACATGACCTTGACCTATTCCCTTCTGGGAGGACAGCCCCCACCATATTAAGATGCCTTGCACTCCTTCTGGGTTGCCATTCCCAGCATCCCAGAAACTGAATGCTTGCTGCTGAACCGTCTGATCAAATGGCGCCAATCTGCCCAGGGTTGGTTCCAGCCAAATGGCTCCAGCCCACGGTTCCCCTCTGAGAAGAAGGCCACAGAGGGAGAGGTTTGGATGAGGTGGCCCCAGCCATGGACCAGTCTCTAGGAGAGGCTGTATAGGGTCGGGTGCAGCAAACCTCTCCCATTGCTGGGCACTGATCTGGGGAAATAGCTTTGCTCAGAACCAGAGTAGGCTTTTCCCCATAGAGGTGGGAATGGGTGTATTCTGGAAGCAGTGATGTGTTCTCCTAAGGAGGTAACAGGGGAGCTGGGTGTGTGTGAGAAGGTGGGTAGGAAGAAATGGGTGGAGGTTCCAGGGCTGGTGCTTTCAACCTGCCCTCCTGATTCACAGGGGAAGAGAGAGTGAGGCTGGAAGACAAGTGAGTTGTCCAAGATCACGCAGTGACTGAGGCCTAGAGCTCAGGGCTTTGGGTTCTCCATTGGGATAGGAGGCCTCAGGGTTAGGTGGCAGATTCTCCCTCTACTTCTGGAGGGGGGAAGGGTGGAATTTCCTGGTGAGCCTTATGTCAGAAAGGACTCTTGGGGCTAATTCAGTCACTCCTCCCCTCCCAGGCCTGAACCCTAGCTGCTGCTATTGGACTTAAAAGATCAGGGAGACGCTCTGGGGTCCTGGCTGGACACCTTCTGGTTTAAGCAGGATGGCTTCCCACAAGTGTGGACACCTAGAGCAGAGGAAGCTGGGTGGCACAAGACTACTGCCACCTGTATCAGCCTTTGCAGAGTGGCACTCAGGCCACTCTTTGCAGGCCTGGAGCAGGAGTATACACAGAGGCTGCTACTGGGCTGGCGTCCCTTCTCTATGGTGGCGTGTTGCATATTTCAGAGGCAGCTCCCACAGCATACCCCAGTGCCTTCTTACAATGTGTTTTGACACATGTCCCATTAAGACATGCAGTCTGTATGCCCTGCCCTCTCATTTGGGCAACCTTATGACTACCGCAGAAACAATGCTATATGACTTCTATAACCGAGTCATGAAAGGCGATACAGCTTCTGCCTGATTCTTTTCAGGACTCTTGCTCTTAGACCCTAACTGCTAGGCTGCAAGAAAGCCCAGGCCCGGCCAGCATAGGGGGAGGTGCAATGCCTGCAGCCAGCATCTGAGTGAGCAACTTTTGCCCTGACTTTTGCCCCAGCCACCATCTGACTTGACCCGCATACTGGTATCTCAGCAGGCAGGTAGAGTGATCTCATATTCCCATCTCTTGAAGAATTTTCCACATTTTGTTGTGATCCACACAGTCAAAGGCTTGAGTGCAGTCAAGGAAGCAGAAGTAGATGTTTTTCTGGAATTCCCTTGCTTTTTCTATGATCTGACAGGTGTTGGCAATTTGATCTCTGGTTCCTCTGCCTTTTGTAAACCCAGCTTGTACATCTGAAAGTTCTCAGTTCATGTACTGCTGAAGGACTTTGAGCATTACCTTGCTAGCATGTGAAATGATTGCAATTGTGCCGTAGTTTGAACATTCTTTGGCATCACCTGTCTTTGAGATTGGAATGAAAACACACAAAAGACTCCAAGACAGAACAGTCCAGCTGAGTCCAATCAAACTCCAGAACCATGAGAGATACTGTTCTTGTTTCATATCACAAAGTTTTGGGGTGGTTGGTTACCCAATAGTAATTGGAGTATATTCTATTCCAGGCTCCATCCTGCACCATGAGCGGCCTCAGCACTCCAGAACCTCTGTTCAAACTCTACATGCTCCTTGGGTCCCCCTGCACAACAGGCACCATTGGCCAGCCCTTGGGCTTAGAAATACCCATCCTTGCTGCCCTAGGGGAGATAAGGTGGGCAGAAACCAGCTCAGGTCTGGAAAGTGGGCTGGAGATCTGGAAGCCAGGGACCCAGAGTGTGGTCTAAAATGGGTCATGGGCTCTACTCTTGGTCCCAGTGGGGCTGGGAGCAGGCAGGGCAGGACCAGAGTGAGGGCTTCTGAAGCACAGAACCCAAGGGCAGTACTGGATGAGTACTTTATATCTGCCATTTCTTTTCTTTTTTTTTTTTTAATTCTTATTAATTTGGCTGTGCCAGGTCTTGTATATTTTGGCTGTGCTGGGTCTTTGTTGCTGTAAGGGCTTTTTCTACTTGTGCAGAGCGGGAGCTATTCTTTGCTGTTGTGTACAGGCTTCTCATTGCAGGGGCTTCTCTTGTTGCAGAGCATGGGCTCTAGGGCGCATAAGTTTCAGGAGTTGCTGCACATGGCTCAGTAGTTGCAGTTCTCGAGCTCTGGAGCACGGGTTCAATAGTTATGGTGCTCGGGCTTAGTTGCTCTGCAGCATGTGGGATCTTCCTGGATCAGAGATCGAACTCATGTCCCCTGCATTGGCAGGCAGATTCTTTACCACTGAGCCACCAGGGAAGCCCTATCTGCTCTCTCTTGATCCTCCCCCAGCCCTGCCCCACTGGGCTCATTGTCTCTGTTGCCCATGAGAACACACAGTTTCGCAGAGAGTAAGTCACAAGGTACGGATACGCCAGCAGCAGCCAAGGTCAGATGATAGCCTTTGTCAAACCACAAGGCTCCCACGGCCCTCCTGGGTTCAAAGACACTTGATTGAGCATTTCTCAGACATGTAGTCTACCTACCTTTATTTAAAAACCAAACAAAACTGTACCCACTTTAGACTAAATGGGGAGGCCAAGGAAGCCTGAAATAGGAGAACCCAGCCTTGACCGTGGGGGATGACACGGGAAGTCAGAGGGCTGGAAGCGTCCAGCTGCCATCCATCCAGGAGCCCAGTCCTGTTGGAGGTCACCAAACCAGCTGGTGGAGACGCATTTATCTCTTTAGCTCCCCACCAAGGGATCTCTTTATCAGCTGCCCAGTCCTTAAACCCAATGTTCACCCTGAGGAATGTCTTTTAAAACCATTTGGCCTTGAGAAAGGCAGTCTGCCCCTTATCACTCTGTTTTGTTCTGTGTTGGCTTCCTGGTGGGTTATCAGGGGAAGCTTTGGTTTCTCCTTCTCCTGTTATCTCCCTGCTGGGTTTCAAAGCTGCCCTCAGCAGCTCCTGGGTGCCCCACCCTGCAGAGACTAGACAGCTGAAGGGGCAGGAGCTCTCCCTTCCAGTCAGTCCTTCCTGAGTCCCAATTCCTGGAACTTGTCTGCCCCTCGCCCACCTGGGCACTCAACAAGGCTGGCTGGGTGTCACCCATGGCTTCTCCAGGGATGTATGACATCATGAGGGTAAGCCTCATGGAACCTAGATTTGGGGAGTTCACAGAGCAACCACTTACAAACAAACAAACAAACAAACCAGTGTAGGCTTCTCACTTTACTTTTGTATTGCTTATTTATTTGCCAGATACATTATAGAAAGCAGCTTCTTTTATTTCTTAAGAAAGGATGTTTTAACTCCCAATGAGGCAAATTCCCTGGTGGCCTGGTGGTTGGGATCTGTGCTTTCGCTACCGAGGGCCTGGGTTCAATCCTTGGTCAGGGAACTAGGATCCCACAAGCTGCACAGCGCAGCCAAAAAACAAAACAAACAACAAACCCAACTCCCAGTGAGTAGGAAGGCTATAAAGTCAGATTAAAATGATGGTGGCCCCGCATTCCCAGATCTACCGTCTGACAAGAAAGGATGCCTGGCAGCCTGACATGATCTCTGAGGCTTGTGAAAACCTTGTCTGGGTTGCATCAGCTCCTAGATAGGTATTGAGACTCAGATTTAAGGAATTGAGGCTCTGGGAATTCCACAGAGCTGCCAGGTCCTAGCACACACATGGCTGTCTCAGGGCCTGCATAGCACCTTCGCTTGCCCTGAATCCCCATCCCCTCCCCCCGACACCCACACTCACGCTGCAGACACAGCCCAGCCGTCTCCTCCTCTACGCAAAGCCTGCTTTGTGGGTGTGAGATCTGTGTGGTCACACAGGCTCTGTGCTGAGAAGGGCCCAGTGCTTGGTTTCACGCTCTGCCTTTGCTATCTCAAAATCTGAGCAAACGGCCTTGCATTTTCATCTGCAAGAGGCCATACAGATTATGTAGCCAGTCTTGCTTCCACAACACCTTGCTAATGTCATCTCTCACTCTAAACTGAGTCTGAGGCCTCAGACAGCCGCTCTGCTTACTCCCCAATCACTCTCCCTTGAAAGCCCTACTTGCTTATTTGTCTCCTCACAAGTCTCTGAACCTCCTGAGGTCTGGGACAGAGTCTACATGAGCCCCGCACTGTACTTAGTACATGGCAGGTGCTCAGTAAACGTGTGTTGACATAAACAGTCCGGCAAAGGACCGGCCCTGTTCCTTATGTGATTCTGGCCAGAGCTGGGCTTCAACACACTTCTCTTGCTTTGGGGCCAAGACAATCTTCCCCGCCCTCTTGCTCTCCTGACCAGTGGCCAAAGGCCAAAACCAACCCAGACCAAAGCCAAACAGAAATTTGTTTTTCTGACCTAGGACCCAAATTAACATGTTTTGTTTTTTCCCAAAGGTACTCTACCATTTTCTAGAGGAGTTAAGATCAACTAATCCAGAACATCAGAACACCCTCATCTCTCCAGGGCTGGCAGGTGTAAGGTCAGAATGAGGACAAAAATACCACCCAAGGTGGACTAGGGCCCTGCTGGGTCATGATGGACCCAGTATATCTGGGACCCAGCTGTGAGGAACTGGTAAGCTGTGACCAGGGGGAGTGGCATGTGCTGAGGCTAGATTTCATAGGAGCAAAGAAAAGAAGGGTATGGCTTATACCAGTTCTGCCAAATCCTCCATGAAATCCCCTTACAGTCTTTCATTCATTCATTCATCCACGTATGCAGGGGATGTCTAGTGAGGAAGACTGACAGATCCCAAAGTTGTCGTTTTTTTTTTCCTGACTGTGCAAATGGCATGTGGGATCCTAGTTCCCCCACCAGGGATGGAACCCATGCCTCCTGCAGTGGAAGCGCAGAGTCTTAACCACTGGACCACCAGGGAAGTCCCGATTCCAATCTTTTTAATGCTTAGAACCCAGTCTTCTTTGGAACAAGGTAGAGTCTATAAATAGTATGTTGGAAAGAAGCCTCTGGTGCCCAGTTGGCTCCCTGCACTGGATGGAGGTTGCACAGATGCACCTTCGGGGCTTCTGCTGTCTTTAAAGGCAGCCCTCTCCTTGCTCGGGGACCAATGCCCAAGCCAGTGGTTATTTGAGCCTGCAACCGGCAGTGCTCTGCTGTTCTCTAAACTTCCCCAACTTCCCCAGGGCTCCTCTCTCCTCCGGTAGCTGAGTTCTCAGCCAGCTGCTCTGGGCTCCATCTGATCAGTCTCTGCATGCATGCATGCTAAGTCGCTTCAGTCGTGTCTGACTCTGTGAAACCCTATGGACCGTAGCCCGTCAGGCTCCTCTGTCCATGGAATTCTCTAAGCAAGAATACTGGAGTGGGTTGCCATGCCCCATCCAGGGGATCTTCCCCACCCAGGGATCAAACCTGTGTGTCTTATGTCTTCTGCATTGGCAGACGGGTTCTTTACCACTAGTGCCACCTGGGAAACCCTGAATTAGTCTCTAGTGGAGCCCCAAAACGGACCACTCTGCTTGGCCCGGAGGCATGGGAGATAGATCCGGCCATATCTCCCCTCAACAAATATTGAAACACCCGCTGGGTGCCCAGCTCTGGGTTCAGGAGAGTGTATCCAGCCCCAGGAGGGAAGGGATGGCCTATTTTCTAGAGCTCTGGTCCCCATTGTGGGCACCCAAGAAAGGAGTGTTGAAGGAATGAATGACCAGGCCTGGGCAGACTAACTTCTGGACAAAGTTGAGGCATAGATCATCAGTGCTCAGCTGATCAGAAAGGAAAGAAGTCAGGTGTATGGGAAAGGTGAAAAAACTTTCCATTCTCTAAACTCAAGAAAGGAAAAGACTTCCGGGGCCAAGCTCTTAGCCACGAACAGGTTCATTTTAAACCTGGCGGAAGTAACCACAGACAGTCTTACGTCAGTACCCTCAGGGCCAGCCAATCAGTGGCGGCCTCGTTCCAGGGACCACGCTTCTGAGAACCAGCCAATCAGTACCAGCCTTATTCCCCATAACTCCCACTTCTGAAAGACAACCAATTCCTAAGCTTTAACGTTGAAAGTCAGCCAATCTACAAACAGCCGGGCTTCTGAAAGTCAGCCAATTACTGAAGAGCCTGCTTTCCATGCCCTGTACAAGATCAGTTCCAGCGTTGTGCGGATTTTGCGCTTGCTTAGCAAGTAAAGTTCTGTGTGTGTGTGTGTGTGTGTGTGTGTGTGTGTGTGTTTCTCTTTCTGCAATAAATACAGCTTCCCTGGGAGGAAGAGTTGCACTCAGTGCGCAGGTCCATACGTGACTGGTGGTTTCTGGGCCACTGGGCCACTTCTCTGTAACCCTGTCCTCTTCTTGCCCCAGAGATGTTTTGAGAACTGGGGAACAAGGCTTTGACTAAGGAGAGAGTGTATGTAGGGTATCTTCACAAGGTCCTCTGTGGGGCCCCACAGGCAGGGGAAGAGGGTTCAACCTAAGAGGGATCCATGGCACAAACAGCCCTGCTCTTCCAGGGCTGCTATGAGAGGGCCATTAATGGATAGCGAGACATCCATGACATCACAACTGATTGGAATGACATGATCTGATGGAGGCGGCAGGACAGTAAGAGCAATCAGCAGAACTAGAACTCCTGAGCCATACCCAGCGGGGCCCCTCTTTCATGGGATGCAGTAAGTCCTGAGGAGTGAGGGGAGGGTAAGTCTGGGAGTGGTTCCCATGGGGAGTGAGGTTCAGGGGGCCAGAGTGCCTCTCCCACTTGTGCTGACATTACTGGCCAGCACTTTAGGTCAGGGAAACAAAGAGGCGAGCACAGCTCCTCATCTTTATCTTCTCCCAGTGCTGTCCCCCACTATCCCACAGGCTAAGCCAGTGATGGGGTTGTTACTGAGCACAAGTTTGTGTGCTTGACACAGTAAAGGTCAAATAAGCTGAACCAAAATGTCGAAGTTTGAAGCAGAGAAAGGTTTATTGCAAAGCCATGCAAGGAAAAATGGTGGTTTGTGCTCAAAAAACCCCCAGAACTCCCCACAGGGTTTCAGCGATGCATTTTTAATGGCCAGGTGGGGGAGAGTCCTACCAGGGTATGCACTCAGCTACTGCACAATTCTCTGGTTGGATGTTGAAGTAACAGTGATTAATGTTGTCAGTCCTTAGGTGCCAGTAGGCCTGGGGGCTCCGTGCTCAGGATCATTAAATAGTTAATTTCTTCCATTTGGTGGTGGGTTTTAGCATCTGAAAAACTAAAGGAATGCACATGAGATACTATTATCTGGATACTTCAGAGAGGAGCTACAGCAGAGGGTTTAGGAGTGAGGTCTGTCCTGGGAAGGCCCTGCAGTGTCCTGCCTAGTTACAGTGTGAACCCAAGGCAGGAGATTCTTTCAGTGGAGAACTTCTTGGAATAGGGGCCTGGGTTGGCCTGAAGAGGGCCTGGTCGGGACACTTGGAGTGACGCTACAGTAAGCAGAGTCAGTCTCTGTGAAGAGTCTGTGAGTTCTGCCTGCTTTGCCCCACTCTGCTTCTCCATACAAACACCTGTCGCCACACCTGCCTTCACTGGCTAGGTGACATATATTAAGGTGCCTTTTCCATTTACTGGAATAGACCTGATGTGGCAACCAACTATCTCAGTAAGTTCTGCTGTATCAAGTCCTGGTCTGTTGGGAGTCTGCAGTGATTTGGGACTTCTCCTTGTGCAATGGGTGCAGCAGCCACCCATGTGCCCTTCCTACAGTCTGGCTACCGGTTCTTCTTCCCTTGACCTCCTACCCTCAACCCCATGCAAACCTCCAAAAGGCTGATTTGCATAACATTTTGCCTGTGTTTGCCTGGTGGCTCCTCTCTCCTTTTGGAGCCAGCCTGGAACTCCTGGGTTTTGGCTGCCAGGAGCTCTGCTCCTCCACGCCTGCCTGCAGGATGAGTAGGTTCCTCAATTCTCCCCAGAATTAGGCTGGGACTAAAGCAAGGCCCAAAAGTGCGCACAGCAGAAATATTAAAGAGGCACTCATTCTTTCCTTCTTTTTTTTTGGCTGCATCACGTGACTTTTGGGATCTTAGTTCCCCTACCAGGGATCAAAGCCCAGCCTTTAGCAGTAAAAGCATGGAGCCCTAACCACTAGACCCTCAGGGAATCCCCCCTCTTTTTTTTTCAATTGAGGTAAAGTTGGTTTACAATATTGTGCTAATTTCTGCTGTGCAAAGTGAACCAGTTATACACACTTATTTAACGTATTCTTTTCCACTATGGTTTATTCCAGGAGATTGAATATAGCTCCCTGTGTTATACAGTATGACCTTGTGGTTTCCTATTCTAAATGTAATAGTTTGCAGCTGCTAAGCCCAGACTCCCAGTCCATCCCCCTCCCACCTCCCTTCCCCCGTGGCAACCACACGTCTCTTCTCTGTGTCTGAGAGTCTGTTTTGTAGATAGGTTCATTCACGTCATATTTTAGATTCCACCTGTAAGTGATAGCACATGATATTTGTCTTTTTTTTTTTTTTACTTACTTAGTATGAGATTCTCTCAGTCCATCCGTCGCTGCAAATGGCATTATTCTGTTCTTTTTTATGGCTGAGGAGTATTCCATTGTATAGATCTACTGCATCTCCTTAACTGTTTATCTGTCGATGACCATTTAGGTTGGTTCCGTATCCTGGCTATTGCGATTGGAGCTGCTGTGCACAAAGGAGTGCCTGTATCTTTGAATTATAGTTTCTGAATTATAGTTTTGTCTGGTATATTCCCAGGAGTGAGACTGCTATATCATACATGAGAAAATGGAATATCTCCTGCCGTATAGTAAACAAAGAATATCACAGTAATCCGCAATTGCAGCCACCGCTGACAGTGAGCTGGTGAGCCCTGAGGGAACTCAGGAAGGATAAAATACCTGCCATCTAGCAGTCAGCAGCAGCAGCAGTCATCAAAGTGCAGCCACTCCCTACGGTGAGCCCTAAGGAAGCTCAGAATGTGGAAAACACAGGACACTGGCCCCACATAGCCGAGGTGCATATCAAAGGAATTATTTCAGTGAGCCCAGACTCTTGCATCTTCCCATGCATAGAAAAGCACTAAATTCTTTAACCTGGGATATCTGGTCTTCTTTAATTTACAAACAACTTTTAACATTCAGACTACCTGCCTTTTGTTGCAAAATTTCTATATTACCTGGTTCATCCCCCTCCCCACCTCCTCAGAGCAGTTCTCTCAGGGTTACTTGAGATGCTGCCTCCTGGGCTTGAGTCCTAAAATTTTCTGCCAAATAAAACATAGCTCTCAACTTTTAGGTTGCGTGTATTTTTTCAGTTGACATATGGTAATTCTATTTTTAGTTTTCTGGGGACCTCCATGCTGTTTTCCATAGTGGCTGCATCAACTTACATTCCCACCAACCATGTAAGAGGGTTCCCTTTTCTCCACACCTTTTCCAGCATTTTTTGTTTGTAGACTTTTTAATGATGGCCATTCTGACCAGTGTGAGGGGCTACCTCAGTGTAGTTTTGATTTACATTTCTCTAATAATTAGTGACGGTGAGCATCTTTTACATGCCCACTGGCCATCTGTACGTCTTCTTTTGAGAAATAACTATTAAGTTCTTCTGCCCACTTCTTGATTGGATTGTTTGTCTTTCTGTTGTTGAGTTGTATGAGCTGTTTGTATATTTTGGAGATTAAGCCCTTGTTGGTTGCATCATCTGCAATTATTTTCTCCCATTCGTAGGTTGTCTTTTCATTTTTCAAATGGTCTTCTTCACTCCACAAAACTTGTAAGCTTGATTAGGTCTCATTTGTTTATTTTTGTTTTTATTTCTAGTGCCTGGGAGACTGACCTAAGAAAACATTGGTACAATTTATATCAGAGAATATTTTGAAGAGACACTCACTCTTAGGTGCTGACCCTGTCCTTGCAAGATCCTGAGGGTGAGAGCCTCCTGAACTTTTGCCCATGAGATGCTTCACTTGCCTTACTGGAGCCCCTGCTGGGGGTGTTCAGGCCCCCAGGATCTGAAATCAAATCTTATCAAATGTGCCCTAAAAGCTGTTAATCCTGAGTCTGCCTCCAACCCCTCTTGGAGGGGAGGAGGGAAGAAGGGGTCTGAGGTTGGTGGCACTGTGAGATCAATATCAGGATCAAGAATCAGAGGGGAACCGCCCCCACAACACCACCCCAGGAACTGAAAACCACATTGAAGGAAACTTGGAGTGACCTGCCGTCAGAGGGAACCAAGCAGGCCGGTGAGCGGGGACGATGCTGATGTGAAACTCAGCACCCGGAACTGAACTTGACCGTCACCACAACCTATCCTGGGGACCACCTGGCCCTTCCCAGAGAGGTCTAAAAGACTCTAGGGAAGGCTGGGCTGAAGCAGGAGGTTTGAACTCCATGTCTCTCATAGGTTAGCCGTAGAAAGGGGACTGTTGTGAGACCAGGAGACAGGCAGTAAAGATCCACCTGTGCTTCAGGCGTTGGTGGTGGTAACGTGCCTCCATCTCCATGCCTAGGCCTCAGAATCTCTCAGGCCCCGGCCAAACATCCCCCCTCTCTCAGCCCTGCCTGTTCCCCACTCTGCAGAGAACTTTATCTTGCCTGACCCTTTGGACATCCCTCCTGCTTTCAAAGCTTATCCAGAACCTGAAACCCCTCTGTGCCTAGGTCACTGTTTGTGGCTTCAGGGTATGTTTTCTTGGGAATTCCCTGGAGGTCTAGTGGTTAGGACTTGGTGCTTTCACACTTTCAATGCTGTGGCCCGTGTTTGATCCCTGCTTGGGAAACTAAGATCTCTCAAGTCACACAGCATGGGCAAAAAAAACCCCCCAAACAAATTTGTTTTTTTTTAAGTCTAGCTAGAGGAGAGTGTGCCCCTGCTCACTGACCTCTTTCAGTGGTTGGGTGGAGGTGGTCCACAGGCCCACGTGGGCAGAATGAGGGGTAAAGCCAGTGCGGGGTGAGCATCCTCCTGTGTTGGGTGGTGCTGAGCAGCTCTGGGAGGTGTGTACATGTGTGCGTGGAGGTGCCCCCAGATTATTCCAGGCTGGGTCTTCTGCATTCCCTGCGTGTCTGGGAGTCCTGAGCTCACTGGACAAACATCACCGGTGGCAACTGGCTGGCAGGACATTGTTTTCCAAAGGTGTTTCCTCACTTCTCTTTGGGAAAGGTGAAAACAAAGACAAGAGTTGACTCGTGGTTCTGAGCCTACCTCCCAGAGTGTGAAGTGATCCCAAACACCCTGCCTCCCATATGTGTCCTCCCACCTCCCCCAGGGCTGGGGAACCCAGGAGGCTTCCGACATGATACGTATGAGATAGGCCAGCCTCTAGCCTTGTCTTGTGGCTCGCTAGTGACTTATGCCCCCCCAGAGGGTATGAGGTGATAAAAAAACAGAACAGACTTCAGAGACTGGCTGAGAAGGTAGTGGCCTGGGGAGGCTGGAGGGAACTGATCATAAATCAGAACTGGAGGCAGGCACCATACCCCCCCCCCGCCCCCACACACACACCTTTGCCAGTGACCAGAGCAGGATATGACATGCCAGAAGGTGCCCCTGTCACGCGTGGACTACTTTGAACTGAACACAGTGGGGGCCCCCTCGGTGGGCTCAGGAAGAGCTTTTATCTCCCCTCACAATGGCCTAAGGGAATCTAGAGAGGGGCCTGAACCAAGAAGAGATAACTTTTCATATCAGGAAGATTTATTTGCAGGGCATGACAAGCATTTCTTTACCAAACATCTGCTGTTCCCATCTTCCTATGAATTTTCTCTCTTCCCTTTGAAGCCCCTGACCACTACCCTATTCTCCTTAGCTTGGGACGGTTATGTATATAAACCTCAGTTATTCCTGACTGCCCTTGGGAGTCTCATATTTGTTGACTGAAAAAATACACACAATCTAAAGTTTGAGTTGTTCTTGTTTAGTCACTAAATTGTGTCTGACTCTCTTGTGACCCTATGGACTGTAGCCCACCAGACTCCTCTGTCCATGGGATTACCCAGGCTAGAATCCTGGAGTAAGTTGCCATTTCCTTCTCCAGGAAATCTTCCTGAACCAGAGACTGAACTTGTGTCTCCTGCATTGGTTGGTGAATTCTTTACCAATAAGTCACCAGAAAAGCCCTAAAAATGGACAGTTATGCTTTATTCAGTAGACAATTTCAGGACTTAAGCCTGAGAGCCAGCATCTCAAGTAACCCTGATAGAACTGCTCCTAGGAGGTGGGGTTGGGGGTGAAGAGGAGCCAGGTTATATAGAAGTTTTGTAACAAGGGACAGATAGTCCGAACATCAAAAATTTTTGTAAATGAAAGAAAACCAGATACCCCAAGTTACAGAATTTAGTGTATTTCTATATATGGGAAAAAGCAAGAGTCCAGGCTCACTGAAATTATTTCTTTGATCTGTACCTCAGCTGTCTGGGGCAGTATCCTGTGTTTTCACATCCTGAGTTTCCTTGGGGCTCACCATAGGGAGTGGCTGCAGTTTGATGGCTGCTAGATGGCAGATATTCTTTCCTTCCTGAGTTCCCTTGGGCCTCACCAGCTTACCATTCATGGTGGCTACAATTGCATGACTGTGACATCCTAGTTTACTGATACAATAAGAAATATTCCATTTCTCATATTTTTATGGGTCTCCCATATGTATGAAATTTTGTTTTTCTCCTATTAATCTACCCTATGTCAATTTAATGATTAACACAGCCAAGAAACTAGAAGGGGAAAAGGGGAAAGTTTTCTGTTTTGTTTGGGGCCATGTCAGCCAATGGGGTGAGTTCCAGGGAGAGAAGTTTCAGCTCAAAAAGAAGAACCTTTTCTCAGCAGAGCTAATGATGCCAAAAACGTGACCTCTGTATACTAGTGCTGAATCAAATCTGAGACAGAGTCTTGAGTGAAGTAGAAAAGAATAGCTTTATTGCTTTGCCAGGCAAAGGGGACAGCAATGCACTGCATGCCCTCAAAAACTGTGTGTCCCAACACTGAAAGATTTTTATAGTAAGGAGTTTTTGAACTGTGATGTTGGAGAAGAGTCTTGAGAGTCCCTTGGACTGCAAGGAGATCCAACCAGTCCATTCTAAAGGAGATCAGCCCTGGGATTTCTTTGGAAGGAATGATGCTAAAGCTGAAACTCCAGTACTTTGGCCACCTCATGCAAAGAGTTGACTCATTGGAAAAGACTCTGATGCTGGGAGGGATTGAGGGCAGGAGGAGAAGGGGACGACAGAGGATGAGATGGCTGGATGGCATCACTGACTCGATGGACGTGAGTCTGGGTGAACTCCGGGAGTTGGTGATGGACAGGGAGGCCTGGCGTGCTGTGATTCATGGGGTCACAAAGAGTCGGACAGGACTGAGCGACTGAACTGAACTGTTTTATAGTAATAGTTCAAGGGTGGGGTTGCTGATAAGGATTAGGGTGTGTATAAAGCCTCACAGATTAAAGCTCCTTTAATCTGGCCTCAGGTGGTCTCCTGATGAGCTTCTCTGGAATGAAGGAGGGGTAACATCTTCCATTTGTTGGGGCTTTAGTTCTGGAAAAGAGCTCAAATAATTGTTCTGTGTACCCCTTGGTAGAACCAGGACCCTGCCCCAAGACTGCACTACTGCTTCTTTTCTGCTCCTCCCTTTTTTCTACATTCCCTCCCTTTCCTGATTTACAGTTGTCTGAAAGGCCCAGCACTCAGACATGAGTCTGAGTGAACTCCGGGAGTTGGTGATGGACAGGGAGGCCTGGCGTGCTGCGATTCATCGGGTCGCAAAGAGTCGGACACAACTGAGCGACTGAACTGACTGAACTGAAAGGCCCAGCAGGCCCTGTGAGGTTTCTCTAGCGGCTGTGATCAAGCTTTGGGGGAGCTAATGAGCTTTCTGTCACTGGCGAAGTGCAAGTAGATCGTGGCCCATTAGCAGAGTTGTGATGGTTTTCTGAAGGCCCCTGAGAAGGGTCCCGGGTGCTGGGACCCGACTCTTCTCTGGGAGCACGTCCAGGAAGGGTATCTCTTCCCCAAATCCAGCTGACCTGTCTGAACAAAAGCTGGGGGCTAGAGGGATGGGCATTGCCTGGATATCCCACTCTCAGGACAGGCTTCTCTGGGCATCAGCAGTTGGTCTTTAGTTTCCCCTCCCAGCTCTGCTTTTGCCCAGCTCCTGTCACCTGACTCAACTCACTCTCAGAGCCAGACAAGAGCAGGACCGACATCCACAGGCCTCCTGTGTTCAGTGCTTCTTGGATTCAGGTGAGTGATGGCTTCGGTTCTCAAGACCCAGACCTGTTGCTCAGGTGGAGTGTCTAGGGATGGACCAAGAGACCTTGCCCCTCCCTTGCCCCTCCCGTGCTGCTCCCAAATTGGCACCTTTTACTGCTTCACAGCCAGGCTCAGGAAGGGTGAGGCTGTGTCATGGATGGGCACTGATAGGGAGTGGGGTTCCGTGACACTGCACAGGGGAAGTGATGGGTGCCAGAAGGGATCTTCCTGAGCCCTGGGAGCCTATAAGTGGACCTGCTCTGGGTGTGACATGCAGGGGCCCATTCAGATGAGATGAAAATCAACCCTGTGGTGCCCCAGCCAGTCCCAGGGCCTCTCTTCCCCTTCCTCCTGCCTGACCATCACAGGGAAGCCAAGCTGGGGCTGAGCCATCACCAAAGGGGCTGGGAGCTGGGTCAGGGTCCTGCCCTCAGCTTCACCCCCAGGAGAAGTTTCTTCCCACTTGCAGCCTCAAGTTTCCCCACTTGAATTATTGCTAAGAGCTTGTTTCAAGTGAATTAAAGTCTAGGGAAGGGGGAGGTCTTGGAGGCCAGAGAAAGTTAAAAGCAGTCTTGGCCTCAGGGCCTACCATCCCAGCAATGTGACCAGTCAGCCTCCGGCTCAGGGCTGACAGGTGATGGGCCTGAGGGTGGTCATGAGGGAGGGACAGCTTGTGCTAGTGATGTACAAAGGTCAGGATGGTGGGAGCCATATACTCCAAGTGTAGGCAGTGCAAGGGGTGTGTGTAGAGAATTTTAAAACAGTAACAGAATAAAGTCTGTCTGCCTTTTATTCTTGCCATGTGCTAGCAGTTCTAAACTCTGTCAGTGATAAAATACTTCACTCTGAAAGTCTTTTATTGGTTGAAGTTTTAAATAATTATTTCAGTTACTGTTGAATTTTCTGTAATAAGTAAAATAAGCTTCAAATTAGTACTTTTACTGCATATTCATTAATAAGTGTTTTGTTCTACTGAACAAAATTCTTGGGCTTCCCCTTGGCTTAAAGCTCAGCATTCAGAAAACAAAGATCATGACATCTGGTCCCATCACTTCATGGCAAGTAGATGGAGAAACAGTGGAAACAGTGGCTGACTTTATTTTTTTGGGCTCCAAAATCACTGCAGATGGTGACTGCAGCCATGAAATTAAAAGACGCTTACTCCTTGGAAGAAAAGTTATGACCAACCTAGACAGCATATTAAAAAGCAGAGACATTACTTTGCCAACAAAGGTCTGTCTAGTCAAGGCTATGGTTTTTCCAGTGGTCATGTATGGATGTGAGAGTTGGGCTATAAAGAAAGCTGAGCGCCGAAGAATTGATGCTTTTGAACTACGATGTTGAGGAAGACTCTTTAGAGTCCCTTGGACTGCAAGGAGATCCAACCAGTCCCTCCTAAAGGAAATCAGTCCTGAATGTTCACTGGAAGGACTGATGTTGAAGCTGAAACTCCAATACTTTGGCCACCTGATTTGAAGAGCTGACTCATTTGTAAAGACCCTGATGCTGGGAAAGATTGAAGGCAGGAGGAAAAGGGGACTATAGAGAATGAGATGGTTGGATGGCATCACTGACTCAATGGACATGAGTATGAGTAAACTCCGGGAGCTGGTGATGGACAGGAAGGCCTGGCGTGCTGCAGTCCATGGGGTTGCAAACAACTGAGCTACTGAACTGAACTGAACTGTGGCTCAGTTGGTAAAAGATTCTGCCCGCAATGCGGGAGACCTGGGTTCGATCCCTGGGTTGGAAAGGTCCCCTGAAGAAGGGAAAGGCTACCCACTCCAGTATTCTGGCCTGGAGGATTCCATGGACTGTATAGTCCATGGGGTCAAAGAGTAGGACATGACTGAGCAACCCCCATTTTCACTTTTGTTCTACTGAGAAGCCTACTCAGAGAATTCCCTGTTACACACACCTGCCAAGCTTCCAGCATGGTTTCCCTAATCATTCCTAACTGGCTCGCCTCATCGCTAGTCCTGATGGCACATAATCCTGTGTTTAAACAGTGGCTTCTGAATCAGCAGGGCTTCCCTGGTAGCTCGGACCGTATAGAATCTGCCTGCAATGCAGGAGACCAGGTTCAATGCTTGGGGTGGGAAGATACCCTGGAGAAGGGAATGGCAACCCACTCCAGTTTTCGTGCCTGGAGAATCCCAAGGACAGAGGAGCCTGGCAGGCTTCAGTCCATGGGGTCACAGAGTCGGACACGACTGAGCAACTAACCCTACTACTACTCTGAATCAGCAAGGACAGCACAGTGACTGTAAAGACAAAGCAACGGAACTTAATGACCTCCGATTCTGCCACTCTGTGTAACAGCTTGGAGGTTTTATTTGTGAAATTAGAGCCAAGTAGGAGGTGTAATGGGCTTCCCAGGTTTTAAATTAAATATTATTTAATATTATTATTAAATAACATAATGCAGGAGATGCAAGATAGGTGGGTTCAATCCCTGGGTCAGGAAGATCCCCTAGAGAAGGAAATGGCAACCCACTCCAGTATTCATGCTTGGAGAATCCCATGGACAGAGGAACCTGGCTGGTTACAGGTCATGGGGTTGCAAAGAGTCGGACACAACTGAAGTGACTTAGCACACTCGCACACATAAGGTGTAATATTTTTGTTTGATAAATGCAAATGTTAGTTCATTACGAATGCATTCATTTCATTTCATGATCCTTTCCGTGTAATCACAGTGAGGAGGGAAGTGTTAAAGAATGGTCCACCATGAGTCAAATGTGCTTAGTACATCGCTGGTTTGTGCAGCTCTGCGGAGGGGGACCTAGCCAGTTTTCTATCCTGGGGACCTTGACCTCATAGGGAAGGCAGGGAAAGGGGTCAGCCTCGCTGGTAGAGGAATGGCCTGGGGACTTTTGCAGCCAGGCAGCAGGTCCTCCTCCCCTGTCTCAGTGTTATTCACCAGTGGATGAAGTTCCCTAGTGTAGCCTGCAGACACTCCATTGCCCCAGGTGGGAGAGGCGCAGGCTGCAGCTTAGTCCTGAGCAAGCTCTGATGAGGAGCAGAGGCCCCAACCTCAGCCTGGAAGAACAATCTGGAAGTTGTCTAGAAAACTGACAGATGCCCTCCAGCCTGGGCTTACATCTCCCATCCCTGTAATGAGTGAAGGGGTACCAAATCTACCACTATGTCCTAAGAATTATTTTGAGCTGAAGATATTTGAGAAACAACAGATGCAGGAAGAGGCCTTTCTCTGAACTTTCCCTTATCTGCCTAAAAGCAGAGCCTCCCAAAAGAATTCCAATGTCATAAATTCCCTCCTGGGAGTTTCACAAGCAGAGAAGATGGACTCCAGTCACCTGGGACAGGGACCAGAATTCACCGAAACAGATCTTATCACAATCCTCTCACTTCTCCCATCTATTCTCCTAAGAGCCCATTTATCTTTCCTAAAAGCTGTTTGTTTTCCCCTAAGTGCACTTTCTTCTCTTCCCCTGTTAAGACGGTATATAATATCTGATAACGGGATAATATCCAAAGAACTCATACAACTCAATAGCAAAAAGGAAAAAAAAAGATCCAATTTAAAAATGGACAGAAGAACTGAGTAGAAATTTTCCCAAAGGAGACATACAGATGGCCAAAAGGTACACAAGAAGGTGCTTGGACTTCAGTGAGATACCACTTCACACCTGTTAGAATGGCAGTCATGTGTACAAATGACTGATGCATGTTGATGAATGTCAGAAACAGATGCAGTATTGTAAAACCATTATCCTTTTATTAAAAATAAATACTTTGTCAATAAAAGAAATAACATTGTTGGTGAGGATATGGAGAAAAGGGAATTCTCTACCCTGTTCTTGGGAATGAACACTGGTGCTGTCATTATGGAAAACAGTCTATAGGATCCTCACCAAGTTAAAAACAGAACTACCCTACGATCCAGCAATTCCACATCTTGGCAAAGGAAATGAAAGTGAGAACTTGCACAGACAGCTATAGCCCTAGGTTTCCTGCAGTGTTATACACAACAGCCAAGACATGATAATAACCTAAGTGTCTGTCAATGGATGAATGGATGAAGATGTGGTGTATGTGTAAATACACCGTGGAATATTATTTAGCTATGAGACAGAAGACGATCCTGCCATTTGTGACAGCAAGGATAGACCTTGAGGACATTATGCTAATAAGATAACAAAAGAGAAATACAATATGATATCACTTAAGTGTGGAGTCTAAACTTGAACTCCTAGAAACAGAGTAGAGTGGTGGTTGCTAGGGGTTGGGGCAGCAGGGTGGAGTGGAATGAGCAGATGATGGTCAAAGAGTACAAACTTCCATGCATAAGATGAATAAATACTGGGGACCTAATGTATAGTATGATGATTATAGATAAGAATGCTGTGTTATATACTTGCATATAAAGAATGTTCAAACTACTATACAGTTGCATTCATTTCAAATGCTAGCAAGGTAATGCTCAAAATCCTTCAAGATAGCCTTCAACAGTAAGTGAACTGAGAACTTCCAGATGTACAAGCTGGATTTAGAAAAGGCAGAGGAACCAGACATCAAATTACCAACATCCATTGGATGATAGAAAAATCAAGAGAATTAAAAAAAAAAAAATCTACTTCTGCTTCATTGACTACACTAAAGCCTTTGAGTGTGTGGATCACAACAAACTGTGGAAAATTCTTAAAGAGATGGGAATACCAGACCACCTTACGTGCCTCCTGAGAATTCTGTATGCAGATCAAGAAGCAACAATTAGAACCGGACATGCAACAATGGACCGGTTCCAAATTGGGAAAGGAGTACATCAAGGCTGTATATTGTCACTTTTCTTATTTAACTTCTATGCACAGTATATCATATGAAATGCTGAACCAGATGAAGCACAAGCTGAAATCAAGATTGCCAGGAGAAATATCAATAATCTCAGATATGCAGATGACTCCACCCTTATGGCAGAAAGTGAAGAGGAACTAAAGAGCCTCTTGATGAAAGTGAAAGAGTAGAGTGAAAAAACTGGCTTAAAACTCAACATTCAAAATACTAAGATTGTGGCATCTGGTCCCATCACTTCATGGCAAACAGATGGGGAAACAATGGAAACAGTAACAGACTTATTTTCTTGGGCTCCAAAATCACTGCAGATGGTGACTGCAGCCATGAAATTAAAAGACACTTGCTCCTTGGAAGAAAAACTATGACAAACCTAGACAGCATGTTAAAAAGCAGAGACATTTCTTTGTCGACAAATGTCCCTATAGTCAAAGCTATGGTTTTTCCAGTAGTTATGTATGGATGTGAGAGTAGGACCATAAAGAAGACTGAGCACCAAAGAACTGATACTTTTGAACTGTGGTGTTGGAGAAAACTCCTGAGAGTCCCTTGGACAGCAAGGGGATCAAACCAGTCAACCCTAAAGGAAATCAGTCCTGAATATTCATTGGAAGGACTAATGCTGAAGCTGAGGCTCCAATACTTTGGCCACCTGCTGCGAAGAACTGACTCATTGGAAAAGAACCTGGTGCTGGGAAAGATTGAAGGCAGGAGGAGAAGGGGAAGACAGAGGATGAGATGGTTGGATGGCATCACTAACTCAATGGACATGAATTTGAGCAAGCTCTGGGAGTTGATGATGGACAAGGAAGCCTGGCATGCTGCAGTCCATGGGATTGCAAAGAGTTGGACATGACTGAGCGACTGAACTGACTGAAGATGTGTTACCTAATTTAATCCTCCCAATAACTTTTTCTATATGTATACATTTTTATACTGCATCTACCATGCAGTATATATGACTGCAGGAATTATGACTCCCAAGTCCCAGAGAGATGGTGACCACAGCATCTTATCAGCATCAATGTATGAAGGTTGCCTAATTTGCATACCTATCAGACCTACAGCCAACTGTGATGGGGTTGCAGAAGCAGCATTTATGCACTAATCCTGTCACGTTGTTGTTGTTGTCCAGTCGCCCAGTTGTGTCTGAATCTTTGCAACCACATGAACTGCAGCCCACCAGGTCTCCCTGTCCTCAGCATCTCCCGGAGTTTGCCCAAGTTCATGTTCATTGCATTGGTGATGCCATCCAGGCATCTCATGCTCTGATGCCCTCTTCTCCTTCTGCCCTTGATCTTTCCCAGCATCAGGGACTTTTCCAAAGAGTCGTCTGTTTGCATCAGATGACCAGAATACTGGAGCAGCATCAGTCCTTTCAGTGAACATTCAAGTTTGATCTCCCTTAAGATTGACTCGTTTGATCTCCTTGCTATCCAAGGGACTTTCAGGAATCTTCTCCAGCACCATAGGTCGAAGGCATCAGTTCTTTGGCATTCTGCCTTCTTTACGGTCCAGCTCTCCTGTCAACAGTCACACCTAAAAATTTAGTTAATTTGCATGTAGCCAATCACAGTGAAGAAATGAATGGCAATGCCCTTAGGGGAACTGTGGTGTGATTAAAAATATTATGTACTTCATATAGTATTTATACTACAGTATATACTTTACATGTGAAATAATATTTTACATATAATGCACATGTAATATATCTCTGAATTGTATGTTTATTATTTAAATATAATTATAGATACATATGTTTATATAAATTTAAATATATCTATATATTAATTTAGGGCTTCCCTGGTGGCTCAGAGGGTTAAGTGTCTGCCTGCAATGCAGGAGACCTGGGTTCGATCCCTGGGTAGGGAAGATCCCCTGAAGTAGGACATGGTAACCCCCTCTAGTACTCTTGCCTGGAAAATTCCATGAACGGAGGAGCCTGGTAGGCTATAGTCCATGGGATCACAGAGTCGAACACAACTGAGCAACTTCACAGGGATGCTATAATTGCATTAAAAGAACCTAAAGCTTCCACTGTGCTATTGCTGTGCTGTGACTTGGAGGTTTGGATATATTAATTTATTCTTGTCATAGAGCTTCTAAGGGGTTTCCCACGTGGTACTAGTGATAAAGAATCCTCCTGCCAATGCAGGAGATGCAAAAGACTTGGGTTGATCCCTGGGTCCGATCCCTGGGTCAGGAAGATCCCCTGGAATAAGAAATGGCAACTTACTCCAGTATTCTTGCCTGGGAAATTCCATGGACAGCAGAGCCCAGCAGGCTAGAGTCCATGGGGCCTCAAAGAGTTGAACACGACTTCATGACAAACCCTTGGAATTTCCCGACTGATAGCAGTGTCTTTTATTATTTGTAACAAGCTCTTTTGATTATACCTGAATTCATGTTAATGCGGTGGCTTTCTGGTCACCAGAAAGGCCAAATATGTGATGAGGGGGTGGGAATTTTCCACTCCACCCACCTGATTCGGACCTCCAGGAAGGGGAAGGGGCCCTGGAAATCCGATTATATAAACTCTTACCCAATGAGGTTCCGAGACCTTCCAAGGTGCTGGTAGGGTGGCACACCTGGAGAGGGCTTGGAAGCGCCTATCTCATCCTCCATGTCTTGCTCTATACGTCTCTTCCCTCTGGTTGTTTGTTTGAGCCTGTAAAATAAACCTTAGTCCTGTGAGTCATTCTAGCTAATTATTGATCTTGGGAGTGGGGAGTTGTGGGAACCCAAGAATTTGTGGTCAGCCCAGCAGAAGTATGTATGCCCCAGGTACCCCATTTGCAACTGACATCTGAAATAGGGTCAATCTTATGGGACTGAGCCCTTCAACTTGTAGGATGTGACACTCACACCAGGTAGATAGTGTAGGAATTGAATTGAATTGTTGGGCACCCAGGTGGTGTTAGGGAATTTGTTGTTAATGTGGGGAAAATCTCCACAAAGGAACCAATTACAAAAACAGAGTTCCCCACTGCAGAGTATAAAGACCCAGAACTTTCTTACCACCATCCTCTATTTATCGATAATATGCAAAAAAAAAAAAAAAAGTTTGAAATAAAAGGCAAATTTCTGGCAGGAGGCTCTGTGTATTACTATAAAGAGCTTCACAGGAGATCCAGTGCAGAATGGCATTCTAGACCCTCCCCATTGTTGATGAGAGAGACAGCATCTATACCAGCAAGTTGATCACCACTGGCATCCATCTGGAGCTTAAGGCACCATGGTTCTTTTGCTCCAAAGAAATGTGTATGTGTGTAGTACATATTAATAGAGACCTTTATCTGAAAAGATGGAATATTTCTATATGGAGTTCTTTTATGTTGAATAACCCTATAATATAACTCCTATAACATGCTCAGTGGTGTCTGACTCTGCAACCCCATGGACTGTAGACCACCAGGCTCCTCTGTCCATGGGATTTTCCCAGGCAAGAATACTGAAATGGGTTACCATTTCCTCCTCCAGGGGATCATCCTGCCCCAGGGATTGAACCTGGGTCTCCTGCATTGCAGGCAGATTCCTTACCATCTGAACTAAAGCAATAAAGAATCCTTTTATCTGAAAAGATGGAATAGTTCTATATGGGGGATCTTTGACGTTGCATAATCCTATAATAAATACAAAGAATTTGGAAATGCTGTCCATCTTATGGTGGGTTCTCTGAGAAAACAGAGCTATTAAGCTATTAAGCAAGGATTAAGGTGTTAATTGGGGAGGTTCAAGCCCATGGTAGCAAGGGTAAAGAAAAGATAAGTAAGGCTGGGAAAGGTGGAATAAAGAAGATTCTTGGGAGAATCTGAGCAAGCACCTAAGGTTTGTACCCCAAGATGCCGTTAGGGTTGGGTTACAAAGTTACTTTGAAGCCAGTGGAATTAGTGTAATACATTCACTGCAGATGGACACAGTTTCATCCCGTGTCCGTCATAGAAACAGAGGGACATCCCATCATGGCCTTGGGATGGAGCTGGTTGATGGTGACCTTTCCCCCACAGGCCTCCTTACTCCATTTCTGAGTGTTTCTTAGAGGGGAAGGGCTGCCAGGGGCCCAGCACAGCTCACTCACACCTCTACCTTCTGCTGCCTGTGGCCGCACCCCCGAGAGCCCAGCCAAGGCCCAATAGTTGAATTTACATCACCCAGTACCACCTATGGTGCAGCAGGAGCCCAGAAGTGAAGCAGACCTTGTCTTTACTATTTGACTGCTAATAATAATAATAGCCACCCCTATTGCCATCGGCTACTATAGCACCAGATTTGTGTCTGGCATATAAACATAAACACACACACATTACATATGCATCTTGTTTAATTCTGACCACAACCTTGACAATATACATCACTTTTCCATTGTGAAGATGGATAAACTGAGGCTCAGATGTGTTCTAGACCTTGCCCAAGAGCACCAAAGGGTGAAGAGGGCCTGGGTTAGGCTCAAAACACGGTTTGAATTTATATGAAGAAGTCAATCGAAGAATATGCTAGAGGGACGGTCTTTGTTCCTTAATCACCAGGTTTTCTCAATATGCTATAGTGCTGTATGACCAATGCACTGCAATGCACTTCAGGCTAAGGTTTCTGTGTGGCTTCCTGTCTGGCTACTTGTGTGTCCAGATGAGGGCTCACCTGGAACAGCGAAGCCCTCTTCCCCTCCCCCAGTGCAGCATGGCCTGGGAGCTCATGGGCTGAGCCTGGACCCCCAGAGATGGGGTATCACTTGGACAGAGCTGTGGGGTCCTCTCGTCCTTTGCCCTCACTTTCCGGCCCTCTTCTCTGGTGAGGTGCACCCTCCAGCATGCCTGAGCACCTGGCCACTCCTGAGAAATGAAACCCGTATCACCCTGGTCTGAGGCTGCTGTGGTGTGGTGTGAAAAGAGTCCCTTCGAAATTCTCATCATCAGGAAGTAGATGCCTAGGATACCACAGTCACTCCCTTTAAGGGAACAAACAACCATTCTTGACAAGTTGAAATATTTTTTTAAGCTAAGAAGCTGCTGCTCTAAAGTTGCTAAAACTGAGTCAATATTTGTCTTCAATCCCCAGGACAAATAACAGTATAGAGAAAACTTTTAGAGTTGCGGATGCTCTGTAGACAAACGAACGCTGCCAATTGTATGTTTTGCACATGGGCAATGAATTGGATGTTTGAAACTGTTATCTTTCATTTGTTTCGTTTTTTTTTTTTTTTTTTTGTCTCACAGCTCAGTTTGTGAGATCTTAGTTCCCCGACCAGAGGTTGAAGCCTGGGCCCCAGCAATGAAAACGCTGAGTCCTAACCATTGGACCACCAGGGAATTCCCCTCTTTCACTTGATTGGAAGCAAAAGAAGCATTTTAAATATATATATATATATATATATATATATATATATATATATACACATGTATATATAGCTACTTACTTATTTGGCTGCCATAGGTCTTAGTTGCAGCATGTGGGAGCTTTGATCTGATTTGCAATATATGCACTCTTAGTATGGCATGTGGGATCTAGTTCTGTGACCAGGGATCAAACCCTGCATTGGGGCTTCCCTGGTGTCTCAGTGGTAAAGAATCCACCTGCCAATGTGGGAGACACGGGTTCGATCCCTGATCCGGGAAGATCCCACGTGCTGCAGAACAACTAAGCCCATGCGCCACAACTACTGAGCCTGTACTCTCAATCCCCGGAGCCACAGCTAGTGAGTCCACGTGCCACAACTACTGAAGCCCACGCACCCTAGAGCCTGTGCTCAGCAACAAAGAAGCCACAACTAGAGAGTGGCCCCTGCTCACCACAACTAGAGAAAAGCCCTCGCAGCAAGGGAGATCCAGCACAGCTAAAAATAAACAAATAAAATTCAAACAAACAAACCAACCAACCCTGCACTGCAGCACAGAGTCTTAGCCACTGGACCACAGGGAAGTCCCCAAAAGATGAATTTTTATAAAGTACAAAAAAAGGAAAAGTGGCACAATGCAAATATGAGACTTGCAAATCCTTGATGATAAATGTTCCACAACAGGCTGTATTTCTGCTGTTGTTGAACAAGTTTTTGCCAAGTTTGCAATGCCCTGTGAATGCTTTCCATGAAACAGGAGAGATTTCTCTCTGAGTAGTGAGGGTCTGTGGGTCTCCTTGGCTTCTTTGGCCCAGGATCTGCAGGCATCTGAGACTTGAGCCTGTTGGGCTGGCCCTCTCTCATGTGGATGACACACACAGTTAGAGCTGGCTTCATGGGCCTGAGGCCAGGGCAGGCCCCAGGACCCTCACTCAGAAGGGCACCGAGTTTGGTTTAATGCACTGGAATTGATCAGCATCTTGAAATTCTTCATAATTTTGTCTTTGAATTTGTGTCTTGTAAGGAAAGTCCAGTGGGGTAATGGGGCCAGTGCCATGCACTTGGGGCCTCCTGCTCACACATGGTCTTGCATCCTGCCACCTTCCTGTCTCTTTGGAACGTGTTCTCATCCTCTGGTACACCTGGCTTCACCTGGCCATCCTTCTCTAGACAGGCAGCAATGTGGTGTGCTCAGCAGGGTGACCTGGCCAGGGCAAGCCTTTTTCCCACTCCCACACAGGTGCTGAGCATATCCTGACTTGGAGGTGTGGGACATGGATGGGACTGTAGTCCTGTGGAAAGGTTAGATGCCTGACTTGACTCCCCGGAGCATCTACCCGGTGGCTGACAGGAGGGGCAACCTGGTCATCAGTGGATCCCAGATGGGTGTATCAAGTCTTGAGACTTGCCTATCCTGCTGCGCATTTGTGAGGGTCTGCGCATCGCCTGTGAGTATCCACATGCTGGAAGGAGGGTGACATTAATTAAATCAAAGGAGCATAGGATGGATTGAGAGAGAAATCGCAGAAAGAAGGAAAACGCTTTAGCTTTTCCCCTGCTTTCTGAGCAAAGGACCCTGCCATTTCATTTTGCACTGAGCCTGGTGGATTACATAGCCAATTGTGTATGCAGGGTTGTGCTGGAGCCAGCTCTCACTGGCTGCCCACTCCACATCCAGTGATGTCATGTTAGAAACTTGAAAGGGCCCTGGTGATAATATTAACAAGACAGAAATCAGGCAAATGCTGCAAACCAGGACTGTTTTTTGTTTTGTTTTTTTTAGAACTGGTTGTTAAACATTTACCAGTACTCCACTGCACAGAGCACTCAATAACGCTGGAAACTTCTTCCTCTTGTTATTTTTATCGGCTATGCTGGGCAGGCCCAAACTTCTAAGGGGACAGTGCAGAGCCACAGAAGGAAAGCTAGGGGCAAAAAAAAAAACAAAACAGCTTACTAAGTGCCCAGACCATTTCACCACCATTTCCGGCATGAAGAGACAAGTTCAGAGAGGCAATGGACTCACCCAAGCCACACAGCAGGACAGCTACTGAGCTCACATTGGGCCCAAGGTCCTCGCTCTTAGGAGAAGTTCTTTAGAGCCACATGTCCCCTGTGTCCAGCACAGGGTTCTGAACTTCAAGAATAAACTGAGGTGAGGGGCTCAGGACGAAAAGCAAGAGGGGAGTCGGAGAAGGACCCATAAGTCTCAAAGCCTACACTTTTGTCCTCTTCCAGGATCCTCACAGCCTGAGGCAGAGGCCTAGACGAATGGGCAGCAGGACAGAATGTTCCAGCAGCCACTGACTAGATCAGAGGCACAAATATTTGCTAAGCCCAGAGGCCTCCCAGACACGCTGGCAGGGTTCAGGGAAGCAGGTATATGGAGGCTCTTCTTCTGGAGCCAGGGAATCCAGGAGAGGAAGAAGCCCCTCAGAGAGGTTCTCACCGATGCCATTTGCATTATCACACTTATATTTGAGTCCCTTACACCCTCAAGTATGTCAAGCCCAACTACAAAGCACCTTCTCAGCCGTGAGCAGAACAGGGAGATGACCCCCACTTTACAGATGAGAAAACTGAGGCCCACTGAGGGAAGAGAACGTGCTCAATGGCTGGGAAATGGGGGAGCTTAAAGTGGAGGTAGGAAGGGAAAGCTCACCCCCAATATCAATAGTCTCCTGCATCTGGTCTATGGCCCTCCTACTCAAGAAGTGCCCTTGAACTTCACTGGCCTGGAGTATTATTTTCTAGTCTCTCATATCTGGCCAGAGCTCCTGTACCTTTGCTTCTTACAGCTCTCAAGGGCTACTCTCTCCCATGGGGAGCCTCCCCTCTCTTCTTACCTCCCAGGTCAGGGAGCCCTTCCTGCCTTACACCCTTAGCAAATCTTGACCCTCTTGCCCTACCTAGCTTGGACCTGGCCTCCAGTCCAGAAAGCCCTCCAGGAATGCTTGCTGCTCACAGAGCTCTTGCCCTCTCAGGAGTGAAAGCATGAGGGATCTGAGTCCTTCTCAGAAGTGGGAGTAAAACAGGGGCTTGGGGCCTACTTGCAACTCTGTTACCAACTCACAGGGTGATCTGGGGCTACCCTGTTCTCTCTGAGCCTGGGTTGCCTCATCTGGACTGTTTGCCTGCCCCACCAGGGCGCTGAGACTCTGGGTGGGAAAACCTTGACTGTGGGCACAGGTCACAGCTGCTAGAGTTCTTGTTGGCATCAGCACTGTCCAAGCCTTGGGCTCCATCCAGACCCACTGTCATCCAACCATACAGTGTATCGCCTTCAGCCGCTCCTCCAGGGGTAGGAGGCCTGAGCCTAGCCTGAGAGCTCAGCTGGTGCTGGGCACACAGGGACTCTTGCTCTCCTCCACTGGCCCCAGTGAACCAGGCCCAGGCATGGAGCTGGGAGGGGCTGCAGATAGAGAAGTTGGAGGCCACCTTGAGTCTCAGACCCCCACAGCTCTGCCCTTCAATCCTCCGGGGTATTAATGACTTTTCCCAATCAAGAGCAAACTCCATCTCCATGGCAGCAAGACTAGGAAGGACCCCTGGGAAATACTGGAGGTTTTTTCCCTTGGAGGCCAATTTTGGAAGGTCCAGATAAGTGCTCCCCATAATGCCTAGAATCAGAGACTGTCGTGGCAATGCATCGTATAGAAGCCTGCTTCCCATAGTACAGATGAGAAAACCGACACCTAGACAGATTCAGGGACTTGATACCACTGCAGGTAGCTGAAGCTCCAAAACTTTGGCCACCTGATGCGAAGACCTGACTCATTGGAAAAGACCCTGATGCTGCGAAAGATTGAAGGTGGGAGAAGGGGGTGACAGAGGATGAGATGGTTGGATGGTATCACCGACTCCATGGACATGAGTTTGAGCAAGCTCCGGGAGATGGCGAAGGACAGGGAGGCCTGGCGTGCTGCAGTCCATGGGGTCACAAAGAGTCGGGCACTGAGCGACTTAACAATCACCACCACTTGCAGGGGAGACGCTAGTACGTACAGAAAGGCGGGACCTCGCCTTGAAGGTGCAAGCTCCAGCTTTTTACTTAGTTTTAACGCTATTCTGAGTTGCTTTGGGGGCTCAGCTGATCATAGTCACCCCTGGGCACCGCTTTAGGTCTTCAAACATCTAAGACTGAAACAAGACCAATCCACTGGAGCTCTGTTTCGAGGCTCCGGACTCTTGGGATCCCACGGAGGACAGAGTCGCGCGCTCTCAGAGACCAGAGTGGGGGCTCCAGGGGGCGGGGCGCACCGGGGGCGGGGCCGAGGCGCCTATGACTCCGCCCCCAATAAACTCCCCACTCGGTAAACAAGCCGCTGCGGCGCCTGGGGCTTCTTGTGCGCGCCTGGGGCTTCTCGTGCAAGCCCGGCGCCGAGTTACATCACGGTCCCCTGGAGTTTTAAACCCCGGCCGCCTGGTCCCCGCGGCCCTCGCCTGCCCGCCCGCCGCCTGTGTCCGAGGAGCGGAGAGTCAGCGAGGCGTCTCCCTCCCCAGGCTCCTCAGGGCAGGAAGGCCTCCAGGTTTTCTCGGGCGGCCCCTGGGACTTCGTGGAAACCGATTCAGCTGGAGGGAAGGGGTCACGGCGTGGCCGCACAGGAACTGCACCTCAGTTTCCCCACCTGTGAAACCAGGGGGCTGCGTGAGGGTTCTGTGCCATCCAACTAGGGGCAGGAGAGGTGCGCCCTGAGCCCGGGGCGAGGGGCCGACCCCCGAAAGAAATGGCTGCGGCCAGAGCCGAGCTTTCTCCTTGAGCGGTGGAGCTCGCAAAAAGCCAGGTGTCCCAGAACGCAGACCCTCCCCTCCGAGGGGCCTGGGTGACCGTGAGTCGCACAGAACAAAAAGATGACTTTGTAGTATCCTAGCATCTCCCCTCTCCCGATTTGCGGCGGGACAAAGACCCTCTGGGTAGAAGGAAGACCTGCCCGCCACCCCCACAGCGGGTTTGCGCTCTGAAAAAGGTGTTGCGGCGCAATATCCACAGCTTGCACGTCGGAGCCTGAGTTGAGCCTCAGGCGCCCGAGGAGGCAATGGGTCCCCGCCTGTGGCAGACAGTAGATGGGCCAGAACAGGTCCGGAAGGCCGCAGAAGGGACGCTGGCCCCATCGAGCCCCAGGAGGTGCCCGGTCCGGGGACTCCACGGTTTGGTGATTCTGCACCTGCGCTCTCCAATAAGGTAAACACTAGCTACTTGTGGCTGTTGAGCACTTGAAATATAGTGTGGGGGACCCACTTGGAACCACAGAGTTGGCATGAAGATCCTTTTAAGCTGAGGATATTTGAGATTCAACAGATGCAGGAAAATAGTCTCCTGGGAGCGTCCCTTATCTGACGAAAAGCAGCAGCTTCTGGGAAATGAGGCTACCATAAATCCCCTCTCCAGGGGAGTTTCACGGCCCTAAAGAAGACAAGAGACCATTCATACTTGTATAGACAATTATTACCACAAACTTTCTTACAATGGTTCGCCTAAAAACCCATTTATCATTCCTGAAGAAATCTATTTGTTTTTTTTCCCATAGAAGCCATTATTTCCCCTCGATTTTTTCCTCAGTTAGGTTTGTAAACCTTTAATCATTTAATGAGCCAGCTACTTCCTTTGTTGGCTCCCGAATGCATACGAAATACACTTTTTTCTTCTGTTAATCTGTCCTTTGTCAATTTAATTCTCTGGCCTCTGCAACTGAACCTTGGGAGGGCAGAGGAAACTTTTTTTCCTCCCATGCAGGGGCTAGTCGGCATGAATATGTGCAAGAGTGTAAAATACAGGATTTCAAAGACTTAGTTTGAAGTAAAAGAACGTCATGAATAATTTAAAATGTCATTAAAATTTTCATGTATTGATTACATATAATATTTTGGATAAATTGGGTTAAATAAAATATATTCAAATTAATTTCACCTGTTTTCTTCTCTCTCCGTGTCCACTAGAAAATTTTTTAAAAACATGTGGCTGGTATTATATTTCTATTGGCCAGAACTACTAAATGTCAGGTGACCTTGTGTCTTTGGGTTTACTTTTACCAGGCAACATCAACACGGCTTTATTAACTGAATGCTCGGTCAGGTCCTGAGCAGCTCCCTGAGGCGAGGCAGAGGGTTGTTGGAGAAGGCAGAGGCACTGTGCCAGTCCTCAAGAAGTTGCCAAGCCCCTCTTGGCTCCCAGCTCAGCCTGGCTGGGTCCTCCTGCAGTCCTGCCTCCCCTCCTCCACAGGACACTCAGGCCAGCAGAAGGCTGGGCAGAGGAACCTGGGGCCTGCCAGGGCTCTGGGAACTCAGGGAGGGAGCTCCACACAGGCCAAGGGTTCAGAAGACAGTGTGGCCAGTGGCCAGAAACCATGGCTGGCCCTTGAGAGCTATTCCCGTAGCCAGGACCACAGAAGAGCCTTTCAGCTGCCCATTCCCCAGCCTCACTACACAGCACCTCCTGCCCATCAATTAGTGGCAGCAAAGCCCTCTCTCTACAAGCCCTCCCAGTAGCACCTGGCAGTATTGCAACAGGTTCCCCAGCTCTCTCATCCTCTCTGCCTCCTCCTGTTCCCCAGGCTCTGCTTGATTAAAAGATGTGCCTGATCATCAAAGGGGTACAGGCTGATGTCTGGGCAAGAAAGATAGCCCAGACGCACACATACACATACACCACTTCTGCAGCTGGTTATTTCTGATTAACAACCCACACCTGGTCATTTGAGGGCTGTCCTAGTTGGTATGACCCAGGTTTAGCCCATGCAGCTGATATGAATGTGACAGCTTTACAGCTCTGTAAAGCTAACCAGACCTGTACATAGTTAAACAACCTTATCTAACATTCCTTTTTTCTTCTCCTATATAAACTTGCTCATAATAATAATAGCTACCACTCTTATCTTGTTTATTGTGTGCCAGGCACTGTGCTAGTGGCTTACACATATTAATTAACTTAATTTGAATTCAGTTGGATTTCAGGCACAACAACCACCCTATGACGTCCGAAGAGTTATTATCCATTGTTCATGGGTGAGGAAACCGAGGCACAGAAACGTTAAATCAACTTGCTCAAGGTCACAGAGCTAGAAAGAGGCAAAACTTGGATGGGAACTAGGCTGTCTGGCTTTGTGTTTGTGCTGCAAATCACTTCATTACACAGCTTCTCCCCCGATACTGGAGGAATCTATTGTGTTTTGTTTTCCTTGACTGCTTCCTTTGCTAACCAGTTTATGATAAACCTCTAACACATGCTCACTGTCTAAAACCTGAGATCGCCTTTCACGTATTAAAAATGAGGTAGCAAAGTGACCAAACTCATGCGGGAGAAGAAATAAATCCCAGAGGAATAAATCTTCCTATCTTTCTTTGTCCATTTCTCTACGTGGGTGGGCAGGAAAGCACTGTCTGTGAACGGGTGTAGCTTGTTAAAAGAGACATTGTAGCTGAAGGTTGCAGAGGCCTGGGCTGATAGGTGTCCTTAGTTTAGCAAGCTGCCTGGGCGGGCTTAGAAATGCAGAGACATAGCTGGTTTGCTGGGGTTGGGGCGGGGGCGGGGACCGGGGTGGGGGTGGGGTGAGAAGGCTAAATTGCTACAAATGAGGGTGGGAGAACAAGCATTTGAGACAGGGGTTGGGGAAACCCTAGAAGATGTCACTCCAGTACTCTTGCCTGGAAAATCCTATGGACTAAGGAGTCTGGTGGGCTGCAGTCCATGGGGTCGTGGAGAATCGGACACGACTCAGCGACTTCCCTTTCACTTTTCACTTTCATGCATTGGAGAAGGAAATGGCAACCCACTCCAGTGTTCTTGCCTGGAGAATCCCAGGGACGGGGGAGCCTGGTGGGCTGCCGTCTATGGGGTCGCACAGAGTCGGACACGACTGAAGCGACTTAGCAGCAGCAGCAGCAGATGTCTGCAAGCTGTGGCCTGAGTCAGGTGTGGCAGGACAGGAAACGGCTGATGGGTTTTAAAACAAGATGGCCACCATTTGGTTGCCTGCAGTGCTTAGCTGTGATGTTCCTCTCCACCCTCCTGACCTTTGGTGGAAATCCAACACTGATACTGCTTTGTGCCCGACAGTGCTGAGGAGCTAAGGGGCTGGAGTGGGTATCGGGATCCAGCTTGGGGAGGAGTGGGCCTGGAGGCGATGGGCACAGGGAGAGCTGCTGTGTGGAGAAAGAGAAGTTGCTCTGCCAGCCTCCGAGTTACTGGGGAGGTCACTGGTCCCTGCCAGCTGCAGGCTGGGCAGTGTGTAAGGATGTCCAGCCCCTGAAGTCCAGCACATGCTCTGTTCCCCCTGTCAGATGCTCTGGCTCAGGGCTCTGTCTGCCTAGCGTGGCGCCTTTCCCCAGGCTGTGTGGGCTGGCAGCAGCCCTGTGTGGAGCCTCTGCTGAAAGCTGAAGCCTTAAGTCCTCTCCGGCAGCAACTGCTTGGGTCCCTCACACAGTGCAGGTCCTGGGCTGCTGCTCTAGACCATCCTGAGTCAGAGAAAGACCCATGGGGCCTCATCCTAACTCCTAATTCCGCCTCCTGCCTCTTTCTGGGGCTGCCGTAGGCCCACCTCCTCTGGGCAGCCTGCCTCCACAAATGCGTCCAGCCTGTGGGACGTCAAGGACAGAAATGGGGCCCACAATGGGAGTCCCAAGGGGTATACTACGAGCCGTACAGCATCTGCGTTTTCTGATCAGAGTTTGGTTTGCTTTGGTTTTGAAGTTAGAGCAGACTCGAGGGTTTGTTTTTATTTATCCATTCCTATTGTTTATAATGAACCTGTGCACCAGATACATTGATTTTCTAATTTAGTCTCACAACATACCATTGAGTATTTTTACTCCTAAATTACAGATGAGAAAACAGAGTCAGGGGACCCAACCCCTGTCTATATGGTACACGTCTTCCAGTTTGGTATAGATGGGGAAGCAGCAGCCTGGGCTTCAAGTGGGAAAAGGGGAACCAATGAGGGCTGTGCTTTTCATTTGCTTCCACTATAAGAAAGGAAGAGTTCATTTCAGAGATGAGAAAACCGGCCAACTGTGTCCAGGGACTGGCCTGAGCTCACAAAGCTTGGCTGGGGTGCAGCCAGGATGCAAACTCGCCTTTGCTAGTCTGGCAGAGGAACTCAGTGTAACCCCCAAAGCAGTGAGTGCAGGGGCAGGCCTGGGCATGGAGTTAGGGGAACAAAATCAGAGTAGAGGGCCGTGGACACCCCCACCCCAACACCCACCCTCTCCACACTTCCTTATCCCAGGCTAGAGGGCTTTCAGGACCCTGAGTGACTAGTGGGTCCTGTGGACACACACAGAGGCCATGCATACCTTGGCATAACAGGCGTGGCAGAGTGCAGGACACAGAACAAAGGGGAAATTCCCTGGCAGTACAGTGGTTAGGATTCCATACTTCCACTGCAGGGGGTATGGGTTCCATCCCTGGTCAGGGAACTAAGATTCCTGCATGCTGTGTGGGCTCAGCCTTGAAAAAAAAAAGAACAAGGGGGTGAGCCAATGAATGTGTAAATGAATGGGAAAAGAATGAATGAAAAGCCATGTTTGAAGGTGTGTCTGTTCGTGTGTGGCTGTGCTTCTGAGCGGTTGCAACGTCTGCTCCTGGTCCTCCAAGCTCCTGTGAGTCTGGCCTCGCTGGGAAGGCTCCATTCCAGGCACGCTGGCGGGAGCGCAGGGCTGGGAGTGAGGAACTCCAGCTTGGGGTCTGCTTCTGTTGCTCCCTGGCAGTGAGAGCTTGAGCAGGTCCCTTCACCCGGGCTGCCCCATCTGCACGACTGGCCTACTAGCCCACAGCTCTGGCAACTGCTATCCACTACAGTCCACTGAGCTCCATGACCTGTAAGGCTCTAGACCCATGTTGTCCTTGCTAATGAGAAGAGTCAACAGCCCTGGACAGAGTCCACAGGCAGCAGGCTGGGCAGGAGATTGGATGGGAAATGGGGAGGGGTAGAGGCTGAGTGAGGGCTAGGGAGGGGGCAGGCCTCCAGTACTGTGGAGACGGGGTGCTCTTGGCTGTTCCAGGATAGACCCCCACTTGCACGCACACCCCCAGCTGCACAGCCCAGTTTGGTGCCCTCCACCCCTTGGGTTCACCTCCAGCTCACTCTGGGTTCCTCACATCCACACTCTTGCCTAGTCTGCCTGATTGCCCCACAAGGTAGGGGGGGCAGTTATCCTAATTTTATACCCGCAGAAGCTGTGCTTCAGGGAGGTAAAATGACTCACCTAAGGCAACACAACTAAAAAGCAGCACAGGCAGGATGTGAGCTGAGGACGGGGCACCTCCAGCCCAGAGTGTGGGCCTCTGACCTTCAGTGCCCTGGTCCTGGGAGCACATTCTTAAGTTTAGGGAGGGTCCTCAGTCTACTCTGAGGCCTGTCTCGACTTGCCATGGGTGAAAAGCCCCGCACCCTGGTAGAAGTGTATCAGATCACAGTGATGGTACTGGCTCCCCAGGGACTGGCTCCCAGCCATAGCCCTGGGGGTGGGGTGGTGGTTAGCACTCCACCCACCCTGACTGGAATCTTAGGTCAGCCAGTCAGAGGGCCCCTCAAAGTCCACAGGAGTGCGTGGGACTGAAGGGATTGCAGGAGTGGATGAGAGGTGGCCCCGGTTCTGGGCCGGCCCTGATTGAGGACTGAAGCAGACTGTTCGTAGAGGGCAGACACAGGCTGTGGTCAGATGGGCCCAGGGAGCTGCCCAGGTCTTTCACATCCAAGCCAGATCCTCTTCCTGGGTTCACCAGCTTCCCCTGCTGCCTCCCACCACCCCCACGGTCGAGCTGAGTAGTGGGAACAGTTGCCCCCCAAATGCCTTCACATTTGCCCTTGGCACTCAAGGCTTTATGCTGCCCCTTCTAGGGAAAACTAGGGCCACGGTCACAGGCAGGGCACAGGGTGACCAGAGCCTCATACTTCTGCCCTCCACCATCAGCACCCATGGTGCAGGTCAGAGGATGCCCCCATGGACTTGAGGGTGCGTAAGGAGGATCCGGCCAGGGGCAGTGGGAGCCCTCAGATTGCCCCCTGGAGGCAAGGAGCCATGGGGGGTCTGAGTCCCTTTGCCTTAACTGAACAAACCCCCTGCAAGGCCTTTTGCCCTACTAGGATCACCATGGTGTGTTTCCTGGCTCTTTCCTCAGACTTGGGACAGATATGAGGATGGAGCTGGAACTGGAGTGGGGATGAAGATGGGCTGGGAACTGGAGGCTTAAGAGCAGGAGACTTTATTGGAAGGGTCTGCCTGGCCCTCCCCTCCAGCAGGGAGCCTCTAGAGGGAGGAGGGATGGTGGGGGTTGGCTTTCTGGCCTTCCCACCATGACTTACAGGACTTCTCCTTTCTAGAGAAGGGAAAGCAGACCTCGACCCTGCACTTTCTCGGGGTCCCGAGGCTTTCTCAGGAACTGGCCTGAGGAAGGCGTGGGAACACAGTCTCCCCAAGTGCTTATGGCCTTCCGGGCCCGATCAAACACCTGAGAACACTGGGCACTTGAGCCTTACCTGGGGCAGGAGCATCAGTTCAACAGTCAAAGACCCTGTAGCTCAGCCAGGTGAAGGGCCTCCTTGCCTGAGGTCCCACAGCCACGAGTGGCAAGTTGGGATTTGGGACGGGGTTAAGTGGCTGGTGGCTTTTTTTTTCCCACTAGAGCATGCTTAAGAAAGCCATGCTTATCCCCAGGAAGGAGGCATTGATGGGGAGTTTTGGCACCATAACAGTGAGGCAGGAGTTTCAAAGCAGTGGGACTTTTCTAGACTGAACTGGAGACTCATTGCAGGGGCAGACCAGGCCCTGGCCAAGTATCCTCCCCAGGTTGCTCTGTATTTGCCTTTCTGGCTGCTGGGGCTCCAGTCTCAGGGTTGACCGCAGCCTGGTATCAGCCCCAAGCCACCCCGGTCTGTGGGTTCTGGCTTGGGGTGAGGCTGACTTCCTGTTTGTCTGTGTCCCCTGCGCCGTCCAAGCTGGCTGGTTACCTGGGCCTGACATGCCCTCGCTCACATCCTCCCCTAAGCCTGAGCAGTACCTGGTGGGACCCCCATCCCTGTCAAGACCTCTCTCCCTGGGTCAGTGCTGCTCTGAGTCTGGGAGACGGAGACAAAGGCTGTGACCCTCATCTCCTGCCCCATGGCCTGGGTCCCCGCACGCCACTTGCCTGCCTGCCACTTCCATAGCACTATGGCTCGCCCCACACCTCACATCCTGTGATTCTCTCTGGAACCTGGGAACTATTCCTATGACTGTCCCACTGTTAAAGATGTGGAAACTGAGCTCAGTCAGGGGACATCTCGGCCTGCCCCTGACCCCAGACTCTCCACTGTGCTGCATGCGGCCTCACACACCCTGACAACCTCTCACATTGCGCCACTTCCTTTTGTCTCCTACAGTGGGGCCTTTCTGACCCCACCAGCCACAAGCTGTCCCCACCCCACCCTTAGCTCCCTGATCTGACCCTACCCTTTTGCCCCCTTCCCTTGGGGACTCAGCTGTCCTCTTAACTTCCCCTGCCTATCACCCTGATATCCCAGCCAGCCAGGGGTCCCTAAATAAGCAGAGCTGGTGAGAAGGTGTGTGTGGGTGCTGAGAAGGGTCCCAGGGATTGCTGGGAGAAGCCTTGTCCTGGACTTCTAGCCCCCTACAAGGCTTCTAGCCCCCTACTCCAATCCCAGAGGGGTTCTTCAGATGGCTCCTTTGCCCAGTGCTGGGAAGCCCACATCAGCTGAGGGCACCTCTGGGTGCAGGGAGACTGATGGGGCCTTGCAGCCTGGCCCCTGGGCCTGCCTGAACCTGCCCAGCCCTGGGCCCTGAGGTCATGGAGACCTCCTCAAACCCCTTCCCGGGGGTGCTGTTCAAAGGCAGACAGGCCTGATGAGGTGCTAATTACTGAGCTAATTGGAGCTGAGTGAGCTACAGATGGCCTGGCTGACAGGAGGGAGGAACTGCCCAGGGGAGGGGGCTGCCCACAGAGGGTGAGGAGGAGGCCCAGGACCAGAGTCGGCTGTGTTTGTTCAGGAATTGTTGATTTACCAGCCCTGGCCAGCTGTCTTGCGACGCATCCTGGTCTCCTCCACACCTCAGCCCTGGCCTGGCTTTCTCTCCACAGGAAGACTTGTGCTCTGAGGCCACACATGTTGGAAGGGATCTTTCCTGAGCACTGGGGAGCAGAGTGCTCTGCTCCAGGGAGACTGGAGGAGGAGGGAGGTCAACCCTGTCCTGGTGTAACAGGAAGGAAAGGGACAGGGCACAAACTTTTGAAAGAATGATATAGCCCAAGGACACAACATAAACCAATTAGAATCAAATGGGACCAAGACGGCAGACAAGCTAGACCTTGATGCTCAACCAGCAAGTGAAATGACACACCCAGAGGTGTCATGATAGTTCCAAGGCACTGTCAAAAGACCAAGGAGTGGGCATGACCCGAATCTTGGAAATCTCCACTCCTTCCTCAAAATAGATGGAATAATCCTCCCACTCATTAGCATATGCAATTCAGTTCAGTTCAGTCGCTCAGTCCTGTCTGACTCTTTGTGACCCCATGAACCACAGCACGCCAGGCCTCCCTGTCCATCACCAACTCCCGGAGTCCACCCAAACTCATGTCCATTGAGTCGGTGATGCCATCCAACCATCTCATCCTCTGTGGTCCCCTTTTCCTCCTACCCTCAGTCTTTCCCAGCATGAGGGTCTCTTCCAATGAGTCAGCTCTTTGCATCAGGTGGCCAAAGTACTGGAGTTTCAGCTTCAACACCAGTCCTTCCAATGAACACTCAGGACTGATCTCCTTTAAGATGGACTGGTTGGATTTCCTTGCAGTCCAAGGGACTCTCAAGAGTCTTCTCCAACACCACAGTTCAAAAGCATCAATTCTTTGGCTCTCAGCTTTCTTTATAGTCCAACTCTCACATCCATACATGACCACTGAAAAACCTTGACTAGATGGACCTTTGTTGGCAAAGTAATGTCTCTGCTTTTGAATATGCTATCTAGGTTGGTCATAACTTTCCTTCCAAGGAGTAAGCGTCTTTTAATTTCATGGCTGCAGTCACCATCTGCAGTGATTTTGGAGCCCCCCAAAATAAAGTCAGCCACTGTTTCCCCATCTATTTCCCATGAAGTGATGGGACCAGATGCCATGATCTTAGTTTTCTGAATGTTGAGCTTTAAGCCAACTTTTTCACTCTCCTCTTTCACTTTCATCAAGAGGCTCTTTGTCTAAGATGACCATTGTATCTACTACTGTGGGCAGGAATCCCTTAGAAGAAATGGAGTAGCCATCATAGTCAACAAAAGAGTCCAAAATGCAGTACTTGGATGCAATCTCAAAAGCAACAGAATGATTTCTATTTGTTTCCAAAGCAAATAATTCAATATCACGGTAATCCAAGTGTACACCCTGACCAGTAATGCTGAAGAAGCTAAAGTTGAACGGTTCTAACTAACACCCCCAAAAGATGTCCTCTTAATTATACGGGACTGGAATGCAAAAGTAGGAAGTCAAGAAACACCTGGAGTAACAGGCAAATTTGGCCTTGGAGTACAGAATGAAGCAGGGCAAAGGCTAATAGAGTTTTGCCAAGAGAATGCACTGGTCATTGCATTTGAAATTACCCAGCCTATAAAAACTAACCATGCCATATTTGGCGGCTGCACTCACCCTCTGCAATGGCCCACACTCTGTCTATGAAGTGTGCTTCTCTCTAAATCTGAATAAACCCCTTCTTACTTATCACTTTCTCTCTCACTGAATTCTTTCTGCCATGAGACATCAAGAATCTGAGCTTCATTAGGTCCTGAAACCAGGTACCATGGGTTTTGGCTGGGTTTGAGTCCCATGCACATGGGCTCAAGTCCCAGTCTGTGGTGAACAGTTTCTCTGGGGTGGCAGGTGTGGGGCTGGGGCCCCTTGGGGTGCAGTCACTGAGCTGCATCATTGCGAAGGGGTCTGGGGCTCTTGCCAGCCCTGACGCTTTCTGGACCTTAGCCTGGGCCCTGTCCCTCAAGAACAGACCCGTGTGGCCTGGAGAGCCCGAGGAGGTGGATTTGTGCTCTGTAATGAAGGAGGCTCACAGATAAGGGATGAGACTGATGCCCAGACAGAGGGTGGGGGAGTTAGTATGGCCATGTTGATGCAACTTTTAAGGATTCTCTTCACAGCCCACCTTTCTGGCACAGTAGTTCTCAGCAGCCTGGAGTGAGAGGGTCTTTGTTCACCTAGGGCCAGAACCCAGGCCTCAGTAGAACAGTATGTGACTGTCATTCACGTCAGCCCATAGCAGCTCTAGCCCCATTGATGACGCCCCGTGGCTCCTGACCACATCCTGCATTCTGTCTGGTCTCCAGGCCTTTATAAAGCTGTCCCCAACCTTCCCACCACCACAACCCCCCAAAGCATACCCTCTCTGCTCCTTTCTGCCTAGTTAAGTCCTCTCCACTCTGCAGGCTCTGGTTCCATCTGCATCTCAGACAGCTCTGTGACCTTCTGCTTGACCTGCAGCCCTGGCTTCTCCACTCCATTTCCTCAGGGGGCCCAGGACCCAGACCAGGTAATCAGGAGAGAAAGCTGGGAGGCTAAACCTCCCCCAGGTGAATGCTTGTCCCCACTTCTCCTTCCTCCTAGGATGCTCTCAGAGCTCAGTGAGATAGTGGGTGTGAAAGGCCATTGGTAGTAATACAGGTTTAATAACATGATGACAATTATTCCAATTTTCCAAGTCCCCACTTCTGGGCCAGGCACCACATTAGGTACTTTCCATGCTTATCTTCTCACAGCAACCCTCCAGGGCTGGAGTTTCTGTCTGTACTTTTCAAGGAGGAACTGGAGGCTCAGCGAGGTCAAGCAACCCATCCAAAGTTAAACAGCAACTAAGTGACAGTCTGGGGACTCTTGAGTCCCTCCCTCACAATGGGGCGGGGGGTTGTTATTATTTTTTTGCCAACCTGTTTCCTTCCCCCTTTCCCCTCCCTCCCTGCCTGTTACCCTCTGCCTGGTGAGTTTGCATCATTACTAGGGCTCAGGGGTCCAATTAGGGGACCTCCTCAAGGGAGCTGCCTGAGGCAATCCCTATCCCAAGGGGGCCTCCCTGAGCCAAAGTTTTAATTAGCCATCACTGCTCTTCCTGAAACTCTGACTTGCCCATGGTGATACCAGCCAGGCTGGCTCTGTGGCAAGAGGCAGGACTGGCACCCAACCCAGCAGCACAGCTGAAGCAACCCTCGTTTGGGAGGGAAGCATGCCTGGTTCCCATCTCTGCACAGCTCCTATAGGTTCACCTCAACTTATGTTCTTTAATCCATTAAGTGGATTAATATAATAAATGAATGAAGTGACCTAACCCATTAAATGGATTACATAAGTTGATCACATTAATATTTATTATTGTTGTTTAGTTGCTAAGTCATGTCTGACTCTTTTGTGACCCCATGGACTGTAACCTGCCCCGTTCCTGTGTCCATGGAATCCCCTAGGCAAGAATACTGGGGTGGGTTGCCATTTCCTTCTCCAGGGGATCTTCCCAACCCAGGCATCGAAACTGTGTCTTCTACATTGGCAGGCGGGTTCTTTACCACTGAGTCACCAGGGAAGCCCTTAATATTTATAGAACTGATACATTTAAATCAGTGCCTAGGACATAATCTAAAACTCATTGAGTCTTAAAAAAAAAAAATCAACTCCACAGGAGTAAGGCAAGGAAGGGGCAAGGGCAGGGCACAAAGCTATTCTTGGACATGAAGATGGCACATTCTGGGCTCACCTAGCAATACTGGGTGAACCATGTGTGGGCTGTCAGCATCTGTGATACTTGCCTCCTAGGAATGCAGGAAGGTTGCGACTGAGTACATGGCGGGGCTTGGAGGAAGGGGATGAGCAGGTGTGGAGAGGAGGCTATGTGCCGGGCGCTACGCTGAGCATATTATAAACTGCGCACTGCCTAATGAGACAAGGGTTACAATCCCATTCTACATGTCTGACTCTTTTGTGACCCCATGGATTGTAAGCTGCCCTGCTCCTCTGTCCCTGGAATCTCCCAGGCAAGAATACTGGGGTGGGTTGCCATTTCCTTCTCCAGGGGATCTTCCCAACCTAGGCATCGAACCTGTGTCTTCTACATTGAGGCAACTGAGTCTCAGGCAAATCAACATGTCCAGGGTCACACAACCACTGAGAGGCAGGGCAGGATTTAAAAACCACTGAGAGGCAGGGCAGGATTTAAAGGCAAAGCCTAAACCCTGTAACCTGGGCAAACAGACTCCTCGTGTCCCCACCTCAGGCCACAGGGTAGTGCCCTCAGTCCCTAAAGAGGGAAAAGTGCCCCTCTCTGCTCCCACTCAGCCTCCTGGAAACCTGAGTATAGGTGTTTGTGTGGGAGACCCTGGAGACCCCCTTAATGGGGCAGGGCTGTGGGTCTAAGCTGAGAAAATGACCAGGAGTTTCTGAGGCTGCAAATCTGAAGCATCACCCCCTCTCCTCCAGGCACATGAAGCCTCCTGAAGTGACCCTGGCCTCAACTGATCTGACTGCAAGGCTCCCCCTTCAGCAGCAATAGCTGTGCCAGCCCGAAGCCAGAGCCGAGCCCTCAGATGCAGTTGCCTGGTAACCAGCCCTAAGTGATGGAAACCCCAGTGGGCCATTAACGAGGGCACAGTGCCAACAGCCCGGCCCAAACCCCACTGCCCCAGCTGGCTTTAGGAAGGCTTCGACGGACAGTCCACCTGGCCTGCCCACGGGAGGACAAGAGGGTGCTCCAGCAGTAAGGGAGGGGGCCCAGGCAGGGCCAGGAGGAACTGGGTTGGCAATCTCCCAAGACCTTTGAATTGGGGAGCTGGGCGAAGGTAATTCCCTATGGAGTCCAAGGCCTGACCGAGGTGAGGTGAGCACTGGGCAGGAGTCAGGGTTGTGGGTACAGCTCGCTCAGGCCCAAACCACCATCCTGGGAACAGCTGTGCTGTTCTGCCCAGGGCATGGAGGCCGGGGGAGGGAACCCCCAGAGAGAGGCCCTGGATGGGGAAAGGAAAGGAGGTGATTAGAGAGGCTGGCAAGAGTCCAGGCTCCGGTGGAGGGGAGCAGCCTCCTGCAACACCGAGGGGGAAGTGCGTCAGCCTCTCCCTGTCTCTCAGGGGCTCTTCTCTCCTCCTTACAACCCCAGCCCCAGGTTGGGGGCCTCCAAGGAAGGGGCTGCAGGCATCCAGGTGGAGCTTAGCCAGGTGTTTCTCCCTCCTAGGTCTGGGGGTAGGGGGTGGAACAAGAAGGAAGCCAGTGTTCAGACTGGAACAGGCCTTCAGGAGACCTGAACCCAGCTCCTTAGTTTCCCCATGTTGACCAATGGGCTGCCGCTAGTCTGGGGTTTGCAGTCTCTGGTCCTGAGAGGCAGAGGGGGGCGTGCAGGGGAGGCTTTGCAGCAAAGGCTCCTCTTAGGCTCTCACCTCTGGGCCTGGGGAGGTTTTTCTGCCTTTTCTCCCTTTCAGATGTGCAGAGTCCTACTTTGCCATGAACCCATCTCTCCACGACCATGGCTTGACTTAGCTTTGTGCTAGGTACTGGAGTCCCAGCTCTCAGGTAGACCCAGGCCCTGCCCAGGACCAAGGTCCATCTCCAGGTTAGTAGGGGAGCCCGGCTTGCCACCAGCCAGTTTAGTGGAATGCTAAGAGGCCTCAGAAGAGGTGACCAGATTGAGCCTGGAGCTCTGGAAGGCTTCTTGGAAGAAGGGACCTGAGCTGAGCCTTGAAGGCCAATAGGAGTTAGCAAAAAAAGGAGCTAGACAGGCAGCCAAGGTCCAGGGAGAGAATCTTCCAAAACTTGGAGGTGTCACCCGGCTAGGAAGTTGGACTTTGGGAGCTGCAGTGGCAGGCTGGCTGGAGAGGGTCAGTCAGGAGACAGGCAGAAGCCAGAGTGGAAAACTGGACCCTGAGGGCACTGGGGAGCGTGTGACACAGGGTCAGATGTGGGCGTTAGAACCACCTTCCTGGAGTTAGGGAGGGAATGTTTCCCACTGCTTCCAGCACCTAGCCAGACCCCTACCCACACACCCCCACCCCCACCCCACCGACAAGTGGCTTGGCTCTGGCACAGCCAGATAGGGGGCCTTTCCTGATTCAAGGCCCAGGACCCTATTTCTTGGGCTTCTTGGGCCACAGCAGCCCTCACCCCACACAAGCACACGTCATGCTGGAATGCCATGGTCTGTTTTACAGGCATCTCTCTCACTGACAGGAAAACAGCACCAGGATTCTACTCAGCACAAAGCTCAATAGTGGCAGGAAGGAGAGGAAGGACAGTCCATCCATCCTGGCTGCCAATTAATCAGAGGGTGCCCGCCACCACCCCCCTACTCCCCTGCAGTACATGGTCCCAAAGTGGCCTAGTGAAAGGCCTTCCCTTTTTCTTGATCTTTGGGATCCCCCTCTGAGAGACTCTGATTTCCTCTGGAGAGGAGTTCAGGCTCCTCCAGAATTTGGGAGGACTCCCAATTCCCTGCTTACCCAGGCATAATAGCAAGTTCTGCCCTCCTCCCCCAACCTGGCCCTCCATGCAGAAGGAAACTCTGGTTTACCAGCACAGTTTTGGGAAGTGGCTCACCACACACTGATCAGATCCTGTGAATCTTCCCCACCCCAGGTCCTATCCAGTCCAGACCCCCTGAGATGCCTGGTGCCCAAGCCAGCAGCCACTGGGACAGGGCCCTCCTCAGACTCTGTACTTGGGTGGCAGAGACTTCCTGACCACCAGCTGTGCCTAAGCCTTCTCTCAGAAGGGTTCAGGGTCACACAGTCTGGGGTTGGCAGGGAAAGTCCCAGCCCCTCTATTTTTTGGCTCTGTGGGCAAGCCGCTTCCCCCTTCCCCTCCAGAACTACTACTGATTGAGGATTTATTATCAAAAACCAACTGTGAACTCCTTGGATCTGCAGGCACTCTGTGACATGTTCTAATCATGACCATTTGACTGATGAGCAAACTGAGAGGTTAAGGGGCTTGCCTAAGGTGACACAGCCCAGCAGGTCACACCTCAGTTTGGTTGTTTTTCACACTCCTGCCTCATATGCTTGTTGTGAGATTTAAATGAGATCACATCTATCATGTGATGTACGGCACAGGGCCACATTCAAGGAGTGTGAACTGCTTGCCTTCTAGCCTTGCTCACCCACTGTTGCAGGGAAAAGCTGATTCTGACTCCATGTTGGAACTGTTTCATTGTCTTGCCTTTCATTGCTTTGTTACTATAATCGTACATAATGGCCTGCCTCGGAGAACCCCTGACCGATAAACCCAAGTGTCTCCGTTCAGGACCCCGTACACCTGTGGATGGCAGGAAGGAAGAAATTAACACATTCTTTTTCTGAAGCTTGCCATTCTACGAGATATTTGCAAGATTAACAGCCTTTGTTTCCTCACCTCCCCCATCTCTGATCTATAAAAGAACCTGGCATCCAGACCCCAAGAAGATGGTTATTTTGAGACATTAGTCCGCCATCTTTTCCATCAGCCAGCTTTCCAAATAAAGTCATGTTCCTTGCCTCAGCATCTCGTCCCCAATTCATTGGCCTGTCTTTCAGGGAACAGAGCGGGCTTGGACTCAGTAACACCACCAGCACGGAGCTAGCTGTTCCTCTGCTGGGTGGAAGGAGGGGAAGCACGAGGAAGTATAGAGGACCGAGCACCTTAAGGCAATCTGGGGGTCTCCCTGAAGGAGGCAATGCCTATAGCTAGGTCTGAAAGGACTGGGGAGCATGTTGCTGTGTGCCTTGGGGAAAGGCACAACATTGCTCTGTCTCTCTGCGTATAGAAGGAGCTCCTGTGAGAAAGAAAGGAGATTTGTAAATAGCAGGTGTGGCCTCATTATAGTGAGGGACATTGTTATTAATAACCATGTGTAGGTAACAAGCTGAGGTTCAGGAAGCTGACCTTGCCTTCCCAGAGAGCCAGGAGGAGTAGTCAGTGTCTAGGGTCGGGTAGAGAAGGAGAATCTGCCTTCGGAGTCTATGCAGTTCTAGGGTGTGTGTGTGTTGGGGGTAGGGTGGGGAGGAATGTCCTTCCTTCCAGGCTTTTATATTCTACTGTGCCTCCAGCCAGGAAACCCATGTAAGGGCAGTATTCTCTTCTCTGCTTTGGCTCACACTGTTCCTTCCAACGGCAATACCATTTCTCCTCTCCATGACCACAGGCTAAGAATCACACTGGGCAGTGGAAGGGAGGGGGGATCCCAAGGCAGCCACCTTGTACTGGTTACCTTTTTTCATCCAACAAAGGCTTGATAGGCATCTCTCTCTACAGGCTCTGCACATGACCCTTAGGGGAGAGAAGAAGGGGGCAAGGTCATGCCTTCAGGAGCTCATAGTCAGCTGACACTCTACAAACATTTTAGGGTTTACAGCAATTTCCCACACTGATTTTGTTCAACATTCACTTCAGTCTGTGAGGCAGGTTTCATGGTTCCCATTTTGCAGATAAGGAAACTGAGGTTCAGAAAGTTACAAAGGTAACATCTAAGTGATGCTGAAAAGGAATGGACAAGATGCTGATTAAGTGAAGACACTTTGTGATGTGTTTCTGAACTAAGACAAGCCTCACTGGGGCTGGGACTGCAGAATCTTGTGACCCCGTTGGGTCTCACCAGCCTTATCCTGGCCTGAGTGGGCCCCGCTCATGCTCAGAGAGATTGGAGAGAACACCTGGCCAGCTGAGCATACAACTTGACAGTCCTGAGACTAGACCCCGAATGCTGAGAACACTGCCCTCCACCCAACTCCTAATTACAGGGCAAAGACAGGGAAGTGGGTGTCTTAGAGGGGAGGGCAGAGTTGGTGAGGAGCAAGAGTGGGGAAGTACAGCCTGTGAGCTGAGACTGGGCCATGACCCCTGGTTGTCAGCACACAAATGCACTTTCCTGATCCCAACCTGCTGTGTGACTTTGGGAAAGCCCCAACCTTCTCTGAGTCCCTGCTTCCCAGCTCTCTCCAAACTCAATTCCTAAGGATCCTCCAGCTCTCAGTTGAGTGGCACCCTTTCTGCAGCCCCCGGGTGGCCTTTACTTCCTCTTCCTCCATGTTGTGCCCAGTCTCTGCTGCCCAGCTCCAGTGGCTCAAGCGTCATCCTTACTCTTGGAACCTGCAGTCCTAGGCCTGCTCTGCCCTCTGACTCAGGCAGGCCTGAACTTTGGGATCTAAGCAGGTGACCTGGGTGGTTTTGCCCCGTGATCGTGCTTTGACCTTTGGCATGTCCACCTGGTCCCTCCCTCCTCCATGGCACACACCTGTCCCCAGTCCTAGGACAGCCCAGGAAATGCAAGGGACCAGGTTTTTCAGAGAAGGCAGCAGCACTGCACCAAGGGGCTTGTCATCTATCATGAGATGGCCCAGAGAGGTAGCCCTTCCACCCCTCCAGCTCCTCCCTAGGTAATGGCCCAATCCTGGCTGGGAATGCTCCACCCCATCTGACCTCCCAGGCCAAACGTGCACAGGCCTGTTTTACTGAGGGAGATTTGTCCTAAAGGACAAGCGGATTCACTGAAGCCACTTAGCGAACCTCCCAGCATCCTTATACCTGGTTCACTTTGCATGTGTTAGTTGCTCAGTTGTGTACGACTCTTTACAACTCTATAGGCTACAGCCCGCCAGGCTCCTTTGTGCATAGGATTCTCCAAGCCAGAATACTGGAGTGGGTTGCCAGTTCCTTCTCTAGGGAATCTTCCTGACCCAGGGATCAAACCCAGGTCTTCACATTACAGGCGAATTCTTTATCATCTGAGCCACCAGGGAAGCCCTGGTTCTCTTTAGGGATGGGGAAATCACCCCTTCCTCAGAAGGTATGGGGCATAACCCGAACTGAGATAGGTTTGTAGGAATTTGCCCTCACCGGCTGCACCGAGAATGAGGGGACAGACTAAGGAGCCCTTCTCCAGGCTCCTAACGGAGAGGGTGATGGCAACCCACTCCAGTACTTTTGCCTGGAAAATCCCATGGATGGAGGAGCCTGGTGGGGTGCAATTCATGGGGTCGCGAAGAGTTGGACATGACTGAGCAACTTCACTTTCATTTTCCACTTTCATGCTTTGGAGAAGGAAATGACAACCCACTCCAGTGTTCTTGCCTGGAGAATCCCAGGGACGGAGGAGCCTGGTGGGCTGCCGTCTATGGGGTCGCACAGAGTCGGACACGACCGGGGCGACCTAGCAGCAGCAGCAGCAACGCAACTGTACTAGCCAAGAGAGTCACATATTTAATACCAACACTTCTAAGCCTTACGACACCACCATTATAATATAATGTAATCCCAGTTTTACCGAAATGAGGAAACTAAGGCTCAGCGAGGTCAAGTGGCAGGCCCAAGTTCACAGAACTAAAAAGTGGCAATGAATGAAGGGTCTAACGGAGGCGTGTGATGGGCGCGCCGGGCGATGGCTTCGCGGAGAGCGGGGGGTTACAGAGTGTGCACAGCGCCGGCGGCCCGGTTCCCGGAGGGCTGGCAGAGGCAGGCCCTCTGCACCCCGGGGCTCAGGGGAGCACAAGCTCCCAGAGGCGCGGCCCGGCTCTGCCCCTGCTGCGCGGGCCGCTCCGCCCCCGCTCCGCCCCCAGCCCGCCCCGCCCGGGACCGCAGACGGCGCCCGGCGGCGGCGCGAACGGCAGCGAGGAGGGTGGCTCCGGGCTCGGTGCTCACCGCGACTTCCCGCGCAGGGCCCGGCCGGACCAGGACGCGCGTCCTCCGCGGCGCTGGAGGATGCGGCCGCGGTGCCGGGCAGCAGCAGCGGGAAGCCGGGTGCCCTGCAGGTAGGAGCTCGCCCACTCGGCGGGCGCGGAAACTTGGGCCGAGTTTGCGGGCGGCGCGTGGGGAAGGGGCGGGTGGCGCTGCCCCAGGGCGCCCCTACCGGCCGGTCCCGGGATGGAGCACGCTGGGCCTGGGCCGATGTGGCGTGGCTCCTACTTGCCGCGGAGGGGGACCCCGGCGGGCGGGCTGCGGGCAAGGGTCGCGCCGCTGCCCCGACTTTCCCTGGATTTCGAGGCCCCGGGGGCCTGGTAGCGCTCTGGAGCTCGGGTAACCGATCCGGCGCGGGGCTGGCGAAGAGGAGCTAAGGCCGAGCCCTCGGGCCTCCCGCGGGGCCCGGCTCACGTGGACTGCCCGGGCGGAGATGAGGGGGCGGCGGGGGCCTGGCCTGGGGGCGGCTGGCACTGAGACGCCTTGGGGCCCTGGACGCGCCCTGCTGGGACGGGACGGCCCTGCGGTTTCCTCGCTAAGGCTTGACTCACCCTCTGGCCGCAGCCCAGGCTGGCGGGATCGCCCGGAGGCGGTGGCTGCCCGAACTCTGCTGCCGGGCCGCCCCCTGCCCCGGCCCTCCCGCCAGTTTTTAGATGTCGGTCCGTGGGGCCCGGTGCGCCGGCCTGCCCGCGTGCACACGTGTGCGGGACCCCGAGCGAGGGGAGAACGCAGTTCTGGAGGGGAGTGTGTGCAGATACGGGCCAGGCACGTACTTGCAGGCACGGGTTTGCATGGGTGGCGGCCTGTGTATCGGCCTGCTGGGGTGCACGTGCGCCCCAGCGCCACCGAATAGAGCATGGGGCCGGCCGGAAGCCGCCGGGGTCGGGTGCGGCGGCAGCCCCAAGGCCAGGTCGGTCGGTTGAGGGCCCCAGGCACTGGAGTTCAGGGCGAGGCAGGTAGAGGCCAGGGGCGTGGAGCGGATCCCGCCACCCTTCCCCCACCGCTAGAGCCTGGGCTGCCCCTAGATGCGGTTGTAGCGTACGCAGGGCCCAAAACCTCAGCCGGGGGAGGTGTGATAACACGGGAAGCGGAGCCGATTCAGCCTCTAAGAGGCGCTGGCCACAGCTGGGCAGGATCGCTCTCTTCTTCCTGGTCTTGCCCAATGTCTATCAGGAGACCCCTTAGGCGTTGGAACTGGGCCAGAGAGCTGTTTGCGCCCCCTGCTGTTTAGGGCAGGGATGGCACGGCGGCAGTGGGCTTCTCTCCTGGGCGCTGCTTGAGAATGGGCCTACCAGCCCAGCTCCAACTTGTCAGGAAGCCGCTGGGTGGCCCCAAGGGTGATGTGGCCCTGCTCCCTGGAGCCCTGCCCTTCTTCAAACAATTGCTTGCCTCTTGGGTTGTGTGAGGGAAGGAGGCACCTACATTTGGGCTACCACTTGGCGTGGAGAGGAGCCTTGCCTTGAGGGGTTGTGTGCTGGGCTCTCCACCTCCTAATAGCAGGAGGTCGTGTTACCCCCATACCCTTCATAGCCCTCTGCTGGTTCCCTGGAGCCCTCATCTCTCCCCCAATGACTTGGGGGGTCCCAAGTGGCCTCACCTTTATTGGATGAGTCCCAGGGGTGTCACAGGAAGTCCCCAGGGCGAAGGGCACACAATGGGCAGAACCCAGGAGAGAATGGCTCTTGGGGGCCGGGGCTGGGTATGGAGAAGGTCCCAAGGAGTGGTGGGGGAAGTGAGACTAGAGCCTACACTTAATTAACCCAGAGCTCCCCAAGGGCAGGGGTCTCAACACCACCCCACCCCCCCCAACCATACAACCACCTCTTGCAAAGCCGCTGCGCACCGGGGTGGGAGGCTTTCCCCTTGGGATGCAGCGCCCTGTTGTAGGGCACTGCCATCGGTATTGTGGCCCCGCTGCCCCTTCCTGTCTTCTCGGGAGCATCTGCTGCTTCAGGCTGGTCTGAGGTTAGTCTGGCCAGGAGGTGAGACAACTGTCTGAGTGTTGCCCGGCTTCCTTGGTGCACTTAGGCTGGAATAAGGGTGGTCACTGGCTCCCATAATACCCTTGGCTTTTCTTGGCATATTTTCAAAATGTGCCAGTCTAACTCTGAGCCTGTGGGTGTCATTGGTCACCAGCTGAAGGGAGAGAACTGCAGGGGTTGGGGGTGGGGTGGAGGTTGGTCTTGGCTTGGTGACAGAAACCTGTGACACCTGGCCCACGGCCGAATCATAGCAAGATTGAGCTTATTCATCCTTCTTAAGCCACCTGAGGGTTTCGGGGAACAGGGCACTGGGGGAGGTAGAAGCAGGTCAGTGTGGTTCTAGCAGACTGGCCTCAGATGACCTCGCCTGGGCCACGGGGTACCTGCTACCTTGAGGAAATCCGTGTTGACCTCTCTGGGCCTTGCCTGGCCTTGCTTGGGGACCTTAGAGTCTTTCTCTGGCATTCAGTTTTTCCTTCAGTACAAGGGGGTCATTGCCAACTAGCACTTTGTGACCCATAGAAGCTCCTCCCTGGATATTCACAGCTTCTCGCCTCTCCACCTTCTCCATGGTCCTGTGCTGCCCCCGTGTGCCTTGGGACAACTGCAGCTTGGGGGCTGGGATGGACACAGGCTCTCCTCCTGCACTTTTGTGGGAGCTTCCTGTTGGTGCCACAGCGCCATCTGCTGGACAGTCTTTGCTCTCCTGCTGGGGTTTGTTCTCGGGTGAGGGTGGGGGTTACACCAAAGGTTCCCCTGGGCCACCTCTCCTGGGGACTGCTACTCTCTAAAACCAAGCCAGTCACAGAGACAGAAACATAGATCAATGGAACAAAACAGAAAGCCCAGAGATAAATCCATGCACCTTGGACACCTTATCTTTGACAAAGGAGGCAAGAATATACAATGGAGAAAAGACAGTCTCTTTAACAAGTGGTGCTGGGAAAACTGGTTAACCACTTGTAAAAGAATGAAACTAGAACACTTTCTAATACCATACACAGAAATAAACTCAAAATGGATTAAAGATCTAAACGTAAGACCAGAAACTATTAAACTCTTAGAGGAGAACATAGGCAAAACACTCTGTGACATAAATCACAGCAGGATCCTCTATGACCCACCTCCCAGAATATTGGAAATAAAAGCAAAAATAAACATATGGGACCTAATTAAAATTAAAAGCTTCTGCACAACAAAGGAAACTATAAGCAAGGTGAAAAGACAGCCTTCACCTGGGAGAAAATAATAGCAAATGAAGCAACTGACAAACAACTAATCTCAAAAATATACAAGCAACTCCTGCAGCTCAATTCCAGAAAAATAAACGACCCAATCAAAAAATGGGCCAAAGAACTAAACAGACATTTCTCCAAAGAAGACATACAGATGGCTAACAAACACATGAAAAGATGCTCAACATCACTCATTATCAGAGAAATGCAAATCAAAACCACTATGAAGTACCATTTCACACCAGTCAGAATGGCTGCGATCCAAAAGTCTACAAGCAATAAATGCTGGAGAGGGTGTGGAGAAAAGGGAACCCTCTTACACTGTTGGTGGGAATGCAAACTAGTACAGCCACTATGGAGAACAGTGTGGAGATTCCTTAAAAAACTGGAAATAGAACTGCCTTATGATCCAGCAATCCCACTGCTGGGCATACACACTGAGGAAACCAGAAGGGAAAGAGACACGTGTACCCCAATGTTCATCACAGCACTGTTTATAATAGCCAGGACATGGAAGCAACCTAGATGTCCATCAGCAGATGAATGGATAAGAAAGCTGTGGTGCATATACACAATGGAGTATTACTCAGCCATTAAAAAGAATACATTTGAATCAGTTCTAATGAGGTGGATGAAACTGGAGCCTATTATACAGAGTGAAGCAAGCCAGAAAGAAAAACACCAATACAGTATACTAATGCATATATATGGAATTCAGAAAGATGCTAACAATAACCCTGTGTACGAGACAGCAAAAGAGACACCGATGTATAGAACAGTCTTATGGACTCTGTTGCAGAGGGAGAGGGTGGGAAGATTTTGGAGAATGGCATTGAAACATGTATAATATCATGTATGAAACGAGTTGCCAGTCCAGGTTCGATGCACGATACTGGATGCTTGGGGCTAGTGCACTGGGATGACCCAGAGGGATGGTATGGGGAGGGAGGAGGGAGGAAGGTTCAGGATGGGGAACAAATGTATACCTGTGGCGGATTCATTTTGATATTTGGCAAAACTAATACAATTTGTAAAGTTTAAAAAAAAAAAAAAAAAAGAATACTGGAGTGGGTTGCCATTTCCTTCTCCAGCGGATTTTCCTAACCCAGGGATTGAACCCACGTCTTCTGCATTAGCAGGAAAAAAAAGTATATATATATAAAATAAATAAATAAATTTTAAGAAAAGATAGTAATAAAAAGTAATAATAAAACCAAGCCAGTATGTGTCCTTCTGGGCCTAGGGACTTGGTTCCAGGTCTGTCTGCCATTTTTTAAGAAGACTGAGAGGTCAGAAAATGAGATCTAGAGTGTCGCAGGAAGTCTGGATTTGTAGACAGTGCCTGATTCCACACCTTGGCTGCTGTAGGAATCTGGAAATCACTGTGGCATCTAAGACTTAAGAGCTTGTAGTGGGAAGTAGGAAGCCTGCTTCTCATGCCATCTCTTCCATCAGTGACTGGGATAAACAGGACTCCTCATCTATACACGGATGGAAGCAGGAGCAGGAGGAGTAACCAAGCAAGGTGACCCCAGAGTCTGAAACTTCAGAAGGGGTCTTGGGAGTCAGTGGAGTAAAGCTGAACTGAAGGGACTCCCGGAGTGGGGTAGGGGTATAGTAGAGCTACTGTGTAAGAATTCTTTAAGCCAAGGGTTTTACAGCTTTAGAAATAAAGTTGGCTCCTGCATGCATTCATTCATCCATACATGAATGGGTGTACTTAGCATATGTGAACCCATACATGAATGGGTGTACTTCGTGTCCATATGTGATTGTACTCAGTGAGCATCTACCAAGTGCCAAGTTCTTAGGCATGGCAGTGAGTCAGTGAGAACAGCAGTTCTCTGCTGCTTGCCTGTGGCCTGTGTTTTGACAGCCCCTGCCTCTTCTCTCTCCCAGGTCAGCGTTTGAGTAGCTGGGGCCCTGGAGGGCTTGAAGCCTTCACAGTGATGGCGGAGAAGCGGCCACTGGGGACCCTGGGGCCTGTGATGTATGGGAAGCTGCCCCGCCTGGAGGCAGACTCCGGGCCCGGCCACAGCCTGCCCCCCTCTGCTGGAAACCAGGACTCCTGCAGCTACAAGGGTGCCTACTTCTCCTGCCCCATGGGGGCTCCTCCTAAGACAGGGTCTGAGCGATTGGCACCTTGGACCCCGTACCCACCCTTGTACCCTACCAGCATGGCAGGACCCCCACTCCGAGCAAACAATCTTCTGACCAGCTGCCTGCTCTACCGCCCGTCCACAGAAAGCTCTGAGAAGGTGCAGGACTCTGGCCCTGTCGAGCTCCTGCCCTTTGGTCCCCAGTCTCACTCCTACCCAGGTCCCCCACTGGCAGCACCCAAACCTGTCTACCGTAGCCCCCTGTGTTACGGGCTCGCGACTTGCCTGGGAGCGGGGGCACCGAAGAAGCCTCTGGATGTTGACTGGACGCTGGTGACCGGGTCCTTGTTACCACCAGTGGGCCCGTCTTGTTCTCTGCCCCCAGCCTCTGGCAAGGGCCAGTTCCTGGATGGCACCTTCTTGCGTGGGGTGCCAGCTGGGGCATCTGACAAAGACTCCTCGGTGAGCTTCTCCCCCTGCCAGGCCTTCTTGGAGAAGTACCGGGCCCTCCATGGCACAGGCTTCCTGGCCTCGAAGTATGCAAGTCCTTACTCTGGGGACCCCAAGCAGGCATTGTCTGAGGGCCCCCCGAGTCCTTGGACCCAGCTGGCCCAACCCCTAGGACCAGCCTGCCAGGACGCAGCGCCCCCACACTATCCGCTGCCCCACCCCACACAGCCCGTGCCTTGCCCGCCAGCCTGTCGCCACCCAGAGAAGCCAGGCAGCTACAGCTCAGTGCTCCCACTGCAGCCACTGGGAGCCCCCAAGGGGGCCGGGTACCCAGCTGGTGGGCTAAACAGCCCCTACCTGAGGCAGCAGGCCATTCAGACACCCTATATGCCCCCAGTGGGGCTGGACCCTTACGCCTACCCCTCCGCCCCACTCCCGGCACCCTCGCCAGGCCTCAAGCTGGAGCCGCCTCTCACCCCACGCTGCCCACTGGACTTTGCCCCCCAAACGCTGGGCTTCCCCTATGCCCGGGAGGACCTCTCTCTCTATGGAGCATCCCCAGGACTTGGAGGGATGCCACCTTCCCAGAACAGTGTGCAGGCCTTGCCAAAGCCCGGGGCATTCCAGCGGGCATGCCAGCCTCTGCCTGCCAGCCGGCCGTGCTCAGAGCCCATGAGGCCTGCAGAGAAGCCCGTGCAGGAAGCCGAGGAGAAGATGTGGCTGCCCAGCTGCAGAAAGGAACATCCCCAGCCACAGCCACAGGCCCAGGCCCCAGCCCCAGCCACAGGCCCAGCCCCAGCCCCAGCCCCCGCCCCGGCTTGATGAGCACCCCGGGGCACCCATTGTCATCGGAGATAGTCCAGTTCCGCGCACCCCACCGCCGCTCCCACCCTGTGCCCAGGAGCGCCAGTCTCTGCCACAGAATGAGGGCTCACTGCCCCCCAGCTCTCCACCCATGCCGGTCATCGACAATGTCTTCAGCCTGGCCCCCTACCGTGACTACCTGGATGTGCCAGCACCCGAGGCCCCAGCTGAGCCTGAACTGGCCCCAGCCCCCAATGAGAGCCACGACAGAGACTGTGGAAGGTCCCTGCCTGCCCAGGAAGCCCCTTCCAGTGAGCACCCCTCACTTAAGGAGGAGGTGGCTCTGGACTTGAGTGTGAAGAAGACCACCGCCGAGGCCTCCCCCACCAAGGTCCCTCATCCCATGGGACGTGCCAAGCCCACCGCAGCCGTGGATATGCCGGCCACAGGAAGCAATGTCTCCAACGTGCCAGGTACGGGGGACACGGTCTCCGATCCGCAGGGCCTGCAAAAGGCAGTCACAGAGGTGCCAGAACCACCTGGGCTACCAGTGACCACAGAGGCCACCCCAAGGACCAACTTCCACAGCTCGGTGGCCTTCATGTTTCGAAAGTTCAAGATCATCCGGCCAGCACCCTTGCCTGCAACTGTGGTCCCCTCTGTGCCCACGCTGGCCCCTGCCCCAGCCCAGCCCGTACCCACCCCCACTCCCGTGCCCCCTGGACTACAGATGCTCACCCAGCCCTTGCCCATGGCCTGCTTTGGCCTGACACTGCCCAGCCCTCCAGCTGTAGCCATGGCCTCCCCTGCCTCCATGCCTGCCCCAGCTCCGTCGCCCGCACCGGCTCCGGCTCCAGCTCCCGCTCCAGTTGCTGGCCCCTCCCCAGCTTCTACCCCCACCACGGCCGACTCCTCAGAGCAGCACTTCGCAGGACTGCACGCATCCTTGTGTGATGCCATCTCAGGCTCCGTGGCCCACTCCCCACCTGAAAAGCTGCGCGAATGGCTCGCGACGTCTGGGCCCTGGGGCCGGGCGGCGTGGCAGGACTGCCAGGGCGTGCAGGGGCTGCTGGGCAAGCTGCTGTCGCAGCTGCAGAGCTTCGTGTGCACGCAGCAGTGCCCCTTCCCCCACGTGGTGCGGGCCGGAGCCATCTTCGTACCCATCCACCTGGTGAAGGAGCGGCTGTTCCCGCGGCTGCCGCCCGCCTCCGTGGACCACGTGCTGCAGGAGCACCGCGTGGAGCTGCGGCCCACCACACTGTCGGAGGAGCGGGCCCTGCGGGAGCGGGCCCTGCACGGCTGCACCTCGCGCATGCTGAAGCTGCTGGCGCTGCGCCAGCTGCCCGACATCTACCCAGACCTGCTGGGCCTGCAGTGGCGGGACTGCGTCCGCCGCCAGCTGGGTGAGCATGGGGCCACCCCCGTAGCCGCCGGAGCTGTGTGAGCGAGTGACAGGTGTGTGGGCTGTGTGAGTGGTCACCGCTGGGGGCTGAGGGATTCCTGGGCCTCTGGGAAGGACTCATGCCTGGTACGGGGGAAAGGCAGGGGCTGGCTTCCTGGGGGGGGCCCCCATCCCTCTTCACCCCCAGTGTCAACAAGCACCTTCACAGCCTCCTCTGTGAGCCCCTGAGCATGTCAGCTTGCCAGCTGCTGTGTCCCCAGGGAAACTTGGCCTTCCTTCCCGGATCTCTGCCCCGCTTCTTCCTCCGTTGTGCCTTTTCCATCTTTGGTGCAAGTCTCTCCTCTGGTGTTCCTGGGGCTCTGACCAGGCCCTGAGTTCTGTCTGAGGTCATTTCCCCTTGTGTGTGTCCTGCCCCAGCTCCACATTTCTGAGCTCAAACCCCAAGTCCCCGATTGCTTGCTGGGCTTCTGCACCTGGGGTCTCTCCCGACCCTTAGCTTCACCCAACCCCACTCCTGAGCATCTGCCTGACTTGCTTCCCACCCCAGTCTGTCCCAGCTCAGCGAGCAGCACTGTGCTCACCCAGCACTCAGTAGTTCCCCCGTCCTCCCAGGCAGACACTGGAGTTGCCTGTGAGTCGGAGTGCTGTTCTGTGGTTTGCTTTTCCCTGCCACATGAAGTCTGTGCGTGGTATGCTCGCCTGTGACCTTGTGTCTGAGGGCATCTTCTGCATCAGGTCAGGCAGCTGGACCTTGCTCTCAGGAGGGGCTGAGTGCCACCCGGGTGGACCGTGGCCATCGTACTTAGCCAGGGCTTTGGTGATGGCACCAAGTGGTGTCTGTCGCTGCCTGTCCTGCTTCGGGACATTTGGCATCGAAGGCTGAGGCCCCCTCTGTAGTCCGCCGCCCACCTGACCTTCCGTCCTCCAGGCCTCTGGCTCTGTCTCCGCAGAAACTCTTTCCTGTCCCCTTCCCATCCTGGCAGCCTTCCCCTGGACTTCCATCTGGTCCAGGCTCCATAGAGAGGAGACCTGAGGCAACAAGGTATAGATGTGAAGCTTGGGGTCTGAGTGACGAGCATTGCTGACCCCTGAGCACTTAAGAGATTGAGTCATTTGCCCTAATGGGGTGCAAAGAACATGCAAATACAAGTATTCTATTCTTGGATGAGAAGGAATGAAGGTGGATGGGTGTTGATGCCTCACTCACAAGCCCCCCAGCCAGTCTTATCTCTACATTTGGGCTCTCTGGGGCCCACAGAGGGGCGGGTCATTTTTCCTGTGCTGCCTGCTGGGCAGTGGGGTCCAGACCGAGTCTATGAAAGTGGGGTCCAGCTTCCTGCCTCAGGCTGCATTTTGGGGCCCCATCTCCACCCTTCCGTATCTTTGTGGAGCTGCTCCTCAGAGGTGTCCTTAGACAGGGCTCCCCTGACAGCCTGCCTTCCAAGCAGGAGCCCCCTCCCACCCCTCCCCCCGGGCAGTGCTCTCAGCCCAGCCTTGCCTGGGCTCTGGCCCTTGTTCTGGCTCTGGGGGTGATGTGTCAGGGCCCCCTCTGTTCCCCAGTTCCCACAGCTATTCATTGAGCCTTTAGATCAGACCAGTGGTATCTGGCCTGTTGCGCCCCTTTCCTCTCGTCCTTGTTCCCAGACAGGCCCTGGCGGGGGGCCCTCATTAGATATAGTGCTGGCATCACCTGGGGAGAGGCCCGCCTTTTTGGCTTGACGGGCTCGACAGTCTTGTCCGTGGGCATGTGCTGGGAAGGGTCGTGATGTCTGTGACCTTACCAGGGCTGCCCTCACCCGGGACAGCAGAACCACTGGTTTAGCTGGTTTTGGGGGCCCAAAGATGGGACCTGAGGGTGTTCTGGGTCTGCGGTCTGACAGTCTGTTCATTTTCCAGGTGACTTTAACACTGAGCCTGGATCAGTGCCCTCTTCAGAATCCACCATGGCCAGAGAGGAGCCGGGGAGCCTAGACCTGACTTGGAAGTCGGCTGCCCCCAAAGCCAAAAAGCCAGGGAGGAAGCCACCGACCCCTGGCCCAGAGAAAGCAGAGGCTACCGCTGCGGGGGGGTCCCGAGGTGCCTCCCCCACCCCTGCTGCTGGCGCCAGCTTGCCCGGCCCCACGGTGAAGGCACGCTTCCGCAGCCTGCTCGAATCTGCCTGGCTCAATGGCCTGGCACTGCCCACTTGGGGCCACAAGGCCTCAGGACCGGACCGGACCGCACCACGCCCGCAGCTGTTGGGCAGCCAGAGCCACCAGCTGTAGCCTTGGATCACCACTGCTGTTTGGAGATCTGTGGATCGCTCTAAGCCCCGCTTCTGCCATTCCAGCTACTGAGGACCAGGAGCGGACACAGCCTTGCGGTTTTTCCAGCTTTTACCCTGCTCCCCGCCCCTCACCCCAGGCTGGGCTGAGAGCCCCTGAACTTTTAACTTGAGGGTGTTTATCAGAAAGGATATTTCCTATTAGAGAAAACGTGTGGGCCTTGGAGCACAACAGACTTGGGCTTGAGTCCTGGCTCCTGTTCCTGGCTGTGTAACTGGGCGGGCCCCTGCCTCTCTTGTGCCCATGGTTCTCCATTTGTAAAATAGCACAACACAGCCTACCTCAGAGGGTTGTTGTGGAGTGGTGCCCGACACACACCCGTCACGGTTTGCTCTCTGCTTCCTGCCCCAGGACAGGAGACGGGATCTCAGCTGGGGCCTTCCTCCAGAAAGTCTTGGTGTCATCTTAGAGTGGTCCCTTGTCTAGTGTATGTGGCTCACACACTTTCTAGAGTCATTTCTGAGGGAAGCTTAGAGCTGCAGCCCCAGCATTGGGGGTTTGACCCTAACCCCCCAGTCTGGAGCTCCCTGAGGGAGCTCTTCCCCTTCCACAGGGGCATAGGGATACAGCCCGGGGCTGGCATCCTTGCCCTGCTGCTTTTGCCCCTGGGGGGCCCTGGCCTGTGATGAACTGACCCAGTGACTTCCCTGTGCTGCTGCCGTGACCTGGTGCATTTCCCCCAGAAGTTATGTGTTTGCAGGAAGCCAAGCAGCTACAGGGACTCAGGGACTCAAAGGGACAGGCTGAGTGACAGCTCAGCCCTGGAAGTCTCCGAAGATGTCAACTAAGTAAGGACTTTGGCCCTCCCCACACCAGGGTCCCAGCAGCCAGGCCTGCTGTGGTTAGCTCCTTGCAGAGTGCTGAACTGAGCCAGAGACTGGCAAGTTGGGCCCCTGGCCTAGTTAAGGTTTGTAATAAGGCTGTGGGCCCTGGAGACAGGCCATTAAACATTAAAAACATTTGGGTTGTTTTGGACCTGAGGCTTGACTTTGTCTTAATGAGGGTAGGGGTATGTGTCACAGGTTGGTTCCATGTGTCATCACCAGGTCCCTCTCCCTTCATTCACAGTCTGCAGCTCTCTGCTCCCAGCCCACACGTGCCGAGGCTCTCCAGCACCCTCTGCCCGCTAGCTCTGGCCATGTGGGTCCTGGGGGTTACTAGTTTGTAGCCCACTGCCCAGTGAGAAATGCTGGTCACCAGACACCATCGCATACCCCTCTCCCAGGACCAAGGACATGCCTGCCAAGTTCTAGGTAGGACAGAGCTGTCCCCATCCCCCCACCCCACCCCTGGGACAGCCCCTCTCACATCTTAGCTGGGCTTAGGTTCCCTTCAGACACCTTGCCTCTGCTGGCCTGTATTCCTACAGGTTTGTTCTCAGGGCTGCCGAGGTGCTTCCTAACCATCCATCTGGGCAGGACCAGTCCATGAGAGCTGGTCACACCTACCAGCATCAACCCTAGTACCTGTGGGTTTTCACTGAGCTCAGCTACATTATTGTGTAGACCCGTTGGCTCCTGTAGTCTAACCACACAGGCCTGAGGAGTGCCCTGGCCTTTGATGGGGGAAGGGAAGTGTGTGTTCAGTCGTGTACAACTCTTTTTGACCCCACGGATGGTGTAGCTTGCCAAGCTTCTCTGTCCATGAAATTCTCCAGGCAAGAATACTGGAGTGGGTCACCATTCCCTTCTTCAGGGGATCTTCCTGACGCAGGAATCAAACCCAGGTCTTCTGCGTTGCAGGTGGATTCTTCACTGTATGGGCCATCAGGGAAACCCAAAATGTGAGTCGCCTCTGTGGACTGTACAGGAATTGAACCCACGACCTTGGCATTAATTGCACCACGCTCTAGTCAACTGAGCTAACCAGGAAACAGGCAACTCTGACACACGTGACTATAGGGCAGAACCCAGGGGGAGAGTGCAGTGGAAGCTCAGAAGGGGCTCAGTGAGAAGGTGTCCTTGGGTTCCAGACGAGATGCTTCCTGCGTGGAAGCCACGTAGGAAGATGCAGGTGAAGGGAGTGCCAGGTGTGGCCTGAGGAAGACCACGTGCGGAGGCTCAGGCAAAGTATCTGGGAAGGATTAGAAGTGTGGCGGGAGTGTGGGAGCAAGGTGGAGAGGGTGGGGCCTGGTTACGGCTCAGTCCATCCTGCTGGCAGCTCAGTCAGTCCTGCAACCTGAAGAGCTGGGGTGTGGTTCGTGTTGTTTCTAGGAAGGTGAAGAGCAGAGAGTCTGAATCACTCGGGGCTACTAGAGGGAGAGACAGGACTGCACTGAAAGCCTTGGGTTTTGTCCACAGTTGCCAGCCCCTTTGTGGATTTGGCTCTGATTCTTGCTTCTTTACTTTCTTATTTTCTTTTCCCTCCTTCCTTGCCCCCCTCCGTCTGTCCCTTCTTTCCTGCCTGCCTTGTACACCTACAGCGTCCCTTGTTACCTGCCAGAGTGCACATCCTGCCAGCCATTCCAGGGCAGGAACTGAGGCCCCAGGGACAGGACTCTGCACCCGAGTCCATGTGTCCACCTGGGGCCCCGGGGCGGGGCGAGGGTGGAGCAGAGCTGAAGCGGCGGTGGGGGTGGCTGCATCTCTTGGGACAGCTCTGTCCTGGGAGCCCAGCCTGAGGGGAGAGACAGCCCTGGCCTGAGGGCTCTATTAAGGGAGGAGATACCACAGTGTTCCAAGGAGCCCCAGCCTAAGTGGTGGGGACGGGTCCAAAGCTCTACCCCAGGCCTCCTGTCCGGGAGACAGTGCTACCACCCGTCACAATTGTTCACTAAGCCCGTTGCATTCTTTGATAGGAATATTGATGGCTAAGAGCTGAGGGCAAGGAAGCCAGGGTAGGGTGTGTAAGCGAGTGTGGTGGCTGCCTGCACCCCTTGAGGAGACTGGAACGGGGCCCACTCCACTGTGGTTTCATCCAAGTGGCTCTTCTGACCCCACAGTTCCCCTGCAGCCAGCTAAGTCTCCTGGGCTGGGCTGCAACCAGGCAGGACTTTTCAAGCAATCACCTGGAAAATGCTCTCCTGGGCCCCATGGAGAAGGGTCTTAGGCAAAGCCCTGGAATCTAGGTTTCAGTTGAACTCCCAAGGGGACACAGAGTCAGGAATCATTTCTAGTAACACGGACTACTACTCTCTCTGGGTCACAGGTGGGGAAAGCGGTCCAGGAAGTTGCTGATGGTCGCATCAAGTCAGGCACTGTGTCCAGACCTTGAGCAGACCAGGGGCCGTGTCCAGTCCTGAGGATTCGGGGCCAGTGGGGAGCGGGGAACGTTCTGTACCTGGCTCTGCTCCGCCCTCTGTTGGCTGGGCCCAGACCTGCCTTGGCCTGGCTTCTCTCCGCCCAGGTGGCCCCACTATGTGCGGCCTCTTTCCTTTTACTAATAAAAGGAGGCAGGTGCTCAGGTGAGCCTTCGGTTTGCTTGCGGCCCTGCCCCCTGGCTGCCCTTCTGGCTCCACAGCTCAGTACAAACAGCCGAGGGTCCCAACCCACTGGTTTTGCAGCCAGGAGTTAAGCCTGCAAGAAGGTGAGTGAGGGGGCAGCTCTGCAGGGTGTCATGGGTGAGGGAGGAGAGCGGGGCGGGGCTGTGGGGGGGTGAGGGACATGAAGACACCCCACTCCCAACCTCCACGGCTTCCTCCCCGGCTTGTTGTCACTGAGGCGTTGAGTGAAGGGGCTGTTTTCCCTTGGTCCCCGCAGGGGAAATGGAGCATGTGTTCCCACCTGATGGAACATGCCTCTGCTGACCCCAGAGGCCCCTCTAGAGGTGGGAGTGGTTGCCTCAGCCCCTGGGGCCACCCCCCAACCCTGCCTGCTGCCCCGTAGGCCTGGCCCCAGCTGAGGAAGCAGAGGTGAGCGCTGGTGGGTGTGGGGAAGGCAGTGGGGATCTCTGGCCGGTGGGCACTGGGCCCTGCTGCTGGCTGCTGTTTTCTCTGCCCTCTGGACCTCTGCCCAGGGAAGCTTCCCCAGCCCCCACCCCTCGTACTCCCCAAGAGGTTGCCCAGCCCAGTGCAGGGCCAGCCTCCAGCCCCCAAGGCAGGGGAGGGGCCACAGGGCCCTCCTCTTCTCTCCCTTGGCTGGACTGAGGTTGGCAGGTAGGTGGGGGGCTCCTTGGGGACGCCAGTCATGGGCATTCTAGCTGCTGCCCACTCAGAGGCTTGTAGCCACCCCATCTGGCCCCCCTCACCCTGCCCCGGCCTCAGCCTGCACTGGCCACTCTGCTTCCTGCATCCCCACCTCTGTCTTCCAGGGGCCCAATTCCCAGGCCCCTGTGCCTTCTCAGGGCGGTAGGGACCTAGGCTCCTGGAAAGCAGGTGCTGAACCTCTGAGCTCCATGGAAGGACCTCAAGAGGCCCCTCCAATGACTGCCAGGCCTGGCAGGGGGTCCCCTGCTCCTCTTTGCACCAGCCCCCAGATAAAATCATTAACAAGCCCCTGTCCTTCGCACGCAGGGGTAGTGAGGTTGGGGCAGTCCTCTCTCCTGATGGTTCACAGCCTGGGATTCCAAGAGTGGTGGCTGCTTCTCCTCAAACCTACTAAACCTCCTTCCCCAAGCCCCACTGTCAGAGGGACTGGGGTTTGGCTTGGGGCCCCACAGCAGAAAATCTAGAAGCTTCCACCAGCCTGTTGCCTGCTGAGGGCTCGGCCCTCCTTCTGAAGGGTCCTCAGTGAGGCCTGGGCTCCCATCCACCATAAATGGTGATGAAAGCCCCTGCTTGGGGAGGCCTGGGTCCTCCAACAGCCCTGGGCCCTGCCCGCCTTTCTGCAAAACTTGGAGCCTCCTCAATATGGGAGAGCCAGGGCCACCCTGACTGGACTTCCCTTCCCCTCTCAGCTTGCCACCTGCTGGCTCTGAGGACACATAGACGCCAGCTTCCAGGGGGCCTGTCTTCCCCAGCCCCGTCTACCAGCACCCTGGCATTGCTAAGCCCCACAGGTGGCATGAATCCCAGCCGCTATACCTGGTCCCCACCGGCTCTGCCTGCTGCTTCTAGCCCGGTGGGTGTTCCAGGCCCCCAGCCTCTGGTTCCCCAGCCTTTGCCAGTTGTCCAGCTTAGAGCCTCTCTGGACCTGATGCTGCCCCAACTGAAGGTAGCTCAGGCCCCTCTTCTGGCCTGGGTACCCCTGGCCCCAGCCCCTGGCAGCCTAGTTTCCTCCAACACTCCTCAGGACTGGTGGGGATGGTGCCGACCAGGATTCTTGGCCTCCTTAATCAATAGAAATTGATCAGAGGCCAGACGGGAAATTCAGGCCAGTCTTTATTAGGGCCCCTGCTGCAGCAGGGAGGAGCCAGAACAAGTAAGTTTCCCTTGCTTGCTTGCTCTCAGGATGGTGGTGGTGGGGGCGAGCAGGTTACTTATATGGGATGAGGGTAGATGTGTGTTCGGGGGTTGGGTCGGAGGGGTGGCTTAGGTGGTTTGCCCACCCCTTAGGTGGTGCTGTGTGCAGAGGGCATGAGCAGTATCCTGCTTTTGTTCCCGGTTCTTCAGAAGTGGCAGTTGGGCTTTTCGGTCTCTTTCTGTGTCATCCAGAATTTGCCCCCAGCTGCGCAGAGATGTGTGTCTGGGTGCCCGCATTGCAGCACTGCAGCAAAGGGTGCCTGGCCTGCCTCGAGGAGACCTCTCCCTGCTCGGCTGATGCCACGTTCTGTGTACCGGCGTGCTTTCCACGCAGCCCCAGCAGGTCTCCCTGTTTCCTTGTGGCCCCGAGGCTGACCTCCCTGATGTGGGTCCTAAGCTTCAGCTGGGCCCACCCTGAGGCTCCTGCAATACTTCCTCTCATGCTGGTCTTCCTCCCGGGGACCCTTCTGGAGTTTGATGACACGGACTTCAGTGAGGGAGAGCCCAGTGCCCCTTCCCCCTTGGCTCTGTGGCTGGGGAACCCACACCAGGCCCTCAGACCAGTCTAGATCCACAGCCTCCTGCTTTTTGACTGCTGGCCCATCCACAACCTGGACACTGGAGCCCCTGGGCATAGAGGTATAATGACCCCCAGGACATCACAAGCAGAGCCTACCGGCACCAGGCCCTGGCTCTCAGGGTTTAGCCAGGCAGTGGGAGTGTCCCTGGGCAGAGGGCTCAGTCCTGAGGACCCAGCTGTCCTTCTGCCTTGGCTGTTGGGGCCCCCAACTCGACTCATTCAGGAGTCCTGGAGACCACCGCAGGAGGCTGTAGCCAGCAGCAGGGAGTGCCTGGTGTTTCTGTCCCTCTTTTTTGGGTGTGAAGGGCTGGGCGCTTTGGGGGGACTACAAGTCCCCTCTGGTCAGACTTGTGGGACCGCCCCTGTCCCACAGGCAGGTCTGAGCAGTCCAGGCCCAAAGACAGAGGGACTCTGCTCTTCCCTCGAGCAGAGTCCCTCTGTCTTTCCAGCCGACCAACAGGCCCAAAGCCCTGGTATTGGTTGGGTGGCCTGTGTCCCATTCCACTCTGTCCCTGGCTCCAGTCCTGGCCTGGAATGTGGGTACCTTACAGTTGGAGGTCACAGATGGCAGGTTGTTACAGCATGGCCTGCCTGTACCCAGGGCCTGGCCACCAAGGCTCCCATGCCCTTCTCCACTTCCATGCACATCATCTACGCACCGCTCATCCCACAACCCCAGCCCCAGCTCAGCCTGGAAGTCATCCTGACAGTAAGAATAGTGCCACCCAAGTTACGGGCTGAGCAAGGAGAAGCCTGCTTAGGGGGTGGCTGGAAAAGGGCCTGAGGCCGAATGTCTGGGAGTTCCTCCCTGCTCATTTTCCTTTCTTCTTGGCCCCCAAAGAAGGTAGTTTTCTCCTGCCCAGCCCCAAACACCCATTGCTGCCCCTGGCCTTTCTCTCCCTACCCTTGTGGGATTGATGCTTTGTTTTGTCCTGGGTTCCATGTGAGAGGCAATTATCCCTCCTTTCCTCTTCAAAGGCCAGCTGAGGCAGCGAGATGGATAGATCCCCCATGGCCCCAGCTGTTAATGACAGAAGCGAGCCCAGTCCTTCCCTGGCGGCCATGCCTAGTGGAGTCCACGCTTCGAGGCCTCCCTCTCCTCTGTCCAGGTGCTTCCTGTCCTCCTTGCTGGCCTCCTAAAATCCAGTCTGTTTCTAGTACGTCTTCTTGGCTCCATGCATTGGGTAGGCTGCTAAGCCTAAGTTTGGGTCCCCGCCCATCTCTAAAGCCCCTTCCAGGCGGGGGAGGGGCCTGGCCTCCCCTACTGGCTAGCCCACCAGCAGAGTCCTTGCCACACTGGCTCTCTGCAGCCAGAGTGAGTGTCGGTGGAGGCTGGGGGCAGATTCTGCCTGCCACCTCAGATCTTCCTAGCACCGTGGCAGCCAAGGTGGGCCAGCGCATGGGTACCTACTGCCCCTGGTGCATGGGCTGGCCTCGCTCAGCCCCAGTGATGTGTGTGGGGGAAGTGCTGCCCACTCTTTCCTGGAACATGCCCATTACCGCACGTTTGTCCCTCCTGGCTTCCCTGGCTGACCCTGCGAGGATGCCTGTCACTTACCCTCCTGACTGCCCCGTGGCCCAGCTCAAACCTTCCCCTAGCCCTACGAACCTTTTCCCCACGGGTCATCCTTCACTTCTTGCCTCCTCACTGTACAGCTTTCTGTAGGTGTTCATGTTAGGGCTGGGTTTTAAGGGACGGGGGAGCCTGGTGGGCTGCTGTCTATGGGGTCGCACAGAGTTGGATACGACTGAAGTGACTTAGCAGCAGCAGCAGGTGAGTCGAAACTAGGACCCAGATGGCTGTGATCCCTTCAGGGTAAGGCCCTCGTCTGCCCCAGACTCACCTTCTAGAACAGCCCAAAACCCTGCCTCCTTTGGTCTCGGGCCTGCTGGGAGCTGAGGTTGCCCTTGTTTGCCTTCCAAGGCAATATCGACATCCTCTTACGACAGCAGGGGTTTTCCCTGGTTAGAGTCTCTGTGGCAAAACAAAGCTAGAGTATTGATCCAGAATGGCCTGGGGCCCCTATTCACCGTCTTAATACTCTGACGGTGTTGTGCCCTTCAGTGTATACCTCGGAGCACCTGGAGCCCGCGAAGCTGCCTGTCACCTTTTTAACCCTGCTCAGAATGAAAGCCGAAAGCAGGTGCAGCCCCTGCATCTCCACGGCCTCTGAGCTGGGAGGACGCTGTTCCCAGGGGCTGGGGGCAGAATCAGGAGGACAAGACTCCATAGGCTGTCCTCTCGATGGGTAGTTCTGGGTTCTGGGCTCAGGACCGCCAAACCTGGCCGTTCTCCTATGAGTCTCCTGGCCCCAGAGATAGCAAGCAGCTTGTCCAGGGGCAGAGTGGAACCTTGGATTCTTTCTCACTCAACTGCACTTTCCCCACCCCCACCAGGTGCTAGAGAAGTCAGCCAGAACGGGCCCTGCGAAAGCCTCTCATCTCCCTTCAGATCTGGTTAGGAGGGGGAGGGAGGAGATGGGTTGGCTTCCCTGCCAGCTCATCTCTTGTTCGGGGAGAGATGACATCTGGGCTGCAGCATCTCGTTCTTAGATGAGAAAAGTGAAAAATCAAAGTGTTAGTTGCTCAGTCATGTCCAGCTCTTTGCGACCCCGTGGACTGTAGCTCGCCAGGCTCCTCTGTCCATGGAAAACTCCAGGCAAGAATACTGGAGTGGGTAGCCATTTCCTTCTCTAGGGGATCTTCCCGATCCAGGGATCTAACCCCAGTCTCCTGCATTGTAGGCAGATTCTTTACCATCTGAGCCACCAGGGAAGCCCCCTGGTTCTTACCTGGCCTTGGGCAGGATACCCACACTTGCTTCCTAATCCAGGTACCCTAGAAGTCCTTAAACCCCTCCCCTGGCATTCCCCTCTCCTAACCCTGAGGGACCCAGGGCACAGCTATCCCAGGGCTGCCCCATCAAGACTGGCTCTGGTTACCACAGCTTCCTGCTGGAGCCTTGGGGCCATCGCCTTGCCACCTCCCAGCCCCTGGATGGACATCTAGCCCATAGTTCTTGGGCCCTGGACTTAGACCTGAAGGTCTTTCTGTTGATGAATCTTCTTGGCAGATGCAAGACACAGCTTTGCTGGATGTCTCAGGCGAGGTTAGGCCCCTCCCTGCAGCAATGACATCTGTTTGTCAAGCCTCGACCAGGCTATAGGCTGAGGGTGGGGATAAGGTCTCACTTATGTGGACAAGATGTCCCAGGAGGAAACTTGTTTAAGCTCGTGGCCCCTGTAGTCTCTTTTGGGCAAGCCGCCCCCCTGCCCCCGCCCTGCCACCAGCCCTGGGCTTCTCAGCTGGAGCTAGTGGTAAAGAACCTGCCTGCCAATGCAGGAGACACAAGAGACCTGGGTTCACTCCCTGGGTCGGGAAGATCCCCTGGAGGAGGGCATGGCAGCCTACTCTAGTATGCTTGCCTGGAGAATCCCATGGACAGAGACGCCTAGCAGGCTACAGTCCATGGGGTTGCAAAGAGTGGACACAACTGAAATGACTTAGCATGTGTGCATGCCACCCTCCGTACTTCAGGCCAGCAGAAGCCTGAGCACAGAGCCAGGCCTGGTAGATGGTCCCCAGGTGCTGATGACCTTGGCCAACTGCTTGTGGAGCTGAGCTCCCTCACTGTGGCTGGTGAGTGACACCCCTCCCCCAGCCTGCTGTCCCTCCAGGGGGCCAGGCCTGGACCCAGCTGACCTTTGTCTACTTCTGGCCCCTCCAGGCTCCCTCTGAACATAACTGCCTTGCCTATCGCCTCATCTGTCCTTAACCCTCACGGACATTGCATCTCTTGTCTACCAGCCCCTCACCAGAGACACAGCCACCTTGATAGGCCCGGGTCTGGCCTTGGAGTAGCCGGGGGGTCATGCTTTCCTTGGAGGCCGAGTGCCCATCCCTGCCCGCCTCCCACTCCTTCAGGTGCAGTGGGAGCTGAGTCCCTTCCCTGGCCTCCAGCAGGTGCCGATTCAACATTCCCAGTGCATGGTGTGGGGTGGGGGTTTCAGCTGACAGCACTTTCCCTGGCGTGCAGGCCCTGGAGAAGCCTGGCCCAGTGGGCTGCCTTGTTCCCTGCCCTGCCACCTCCGCAAACCTGGGGCTGCAGGCCCTGCCCCTGGGTGGGCAGCAGAATTTTCACCTTTCTGGTGCAGATGCTAGCCCACCTCTGCCATAGGCACGCAGTCAAGAACGTAGACTCTGGAGTTAGGAGCCTGGGTTCTGAGCCCAGCCCTGTGACTGTCACTTCTCTCTGCCTCCCTTTCCTCAGCTGTGATGTGGGGATGGTAGCCCCTGTGTCACAGGTACTTGGTGAATGCTAGGTTGTTAGAATGAACTGAGTTCTGGAGGTGGCAGCGGTTGTGATCAAGGTAGCATTGCACATTCACCTCTGAGCCTCTATTTAGCTGGATGATGGGGAGGCACAGCTCCAGAGTTGCTGAGAAACAAGTCTGTGTGATGATGGATCGTGGGAAGTATTTTGCAGGCACCATCAGGCCCACAGGAAAGACTGGCTTAGGACAGACTCTATCGTCTGTGTTGCAGAGATAGCTTGCCGGCCCTTCCGCCCTCTGGCAGACCCTGGTGATGTCTGCCCAGCCCGGCGTCCATCTGGCCGGCTCACGTTGCCAGGTGGACCCTTTCTCCTTATGTGGTGCAGGCATTGTCACCTTACCTCCAGAGACACCAAGCTAGGTCCCCACGTGTGGGTTCCCTTCCCTGTACCCTCTCCCTCAAACCCACAGAAGTCACTGGGTGTGTCTGAACTCTACCTTCATACAAGGCCTCACATGATGCTCAGCAGCCTGGTTTGTGGAGGATCAGGCAACCAAAACCTGAAGATCAGGGAGACTAAGCTTTACCGCCAACCTTGGCCCCCAGGCTCGTTCCTGCTTATCTCACCCCCTTCTCTCCTTTAGTCGTGTCCGAATCTGAGCGACCCCATAGATGGCAGCCCACCAGGCTCCCCCGTCCCTGGGATTCTCCAGGCAAGAACACTGGAGTGGGTTGCCGTTTCCTTCTCCAACGCAGGAAAATGAAAAGTGAAAGTGAAGTCGCTCAGTCGTATCCGACTCTTCGTGACTCCATGGACTGCAGCCTACCAGGCTCCTCCGTCCATGGGATTTTCCAGGCAAGAGTACTGGAGTGGGTTGCCATTATCTTCTCCGTCTCTCCTTTATCCCTAAAATGACTCTGATGGTAAGGGCGGCAGCTCCGGAGAGCAAGGCTGGCATAGCCCTCCCTCCCTAAGAAAAACAGTAGCAGGAATAGGGGCTTCCCTGGTGGTCCAGTGGTCCACTCGCAATGCAGGGGGCCCAGCTTCAATCCCTGGTTGGGGAACTAGAATGCCATAACTAAGACCCAGCACTGTCAAATAACAACTTTTTAAAAAAGAAAACCATTAGGAGGGATGTTTTAGGTATCCTGACTGCCAGGAGACCATCTACCAGGGCCTGTTCCTAGTCCTTGGCCTGCTCTGGCCCTTGAGTCAAAAGTTGTAGAAAGAAGGGGCTGACCCAAGATGGGTGCTGGTCTTCTGGGTACCAAGGGGTAGGGCCTTGGGGGGCAGGGGCCCTTCAGGGGTATGAATGAATGATTGCCTATTCCAGAAGTACAGAGGAATCTCCTGGCCTTGTGGGGCCCTGAGTAGCTGTAGCTGCCAACCTACAGTTGACCTTCTCTGGCATCCTGGTGTCAGTTGCTGTCTTCGGCTGGGTAATCCCATGGTCTGGGCTCTAGGCTCCTGGGTCCTCTCACTGGGCCTGCTGGCTCTTCTCTAGGTAGAGGGAGCCTTTCAGGTAAGACTAAGCTGGAGTCCCCTTCCACTTTAGGTAACGGTTTCAAAGCCCACAGGGACTTCCCTGGTGGTCCAGTGGTTAAGAATCCGCCTTCCAATGAAGAGGGTGTGGGTTCAATCCCTGGTCTCAGAGCTAAGATCTCAATTGCCTCCCGGCCAAAACCCAGACATAAAACAGAAGCAATATTGTAAAGACTTAAAAAGGCCATCCCTCTGTGCTACCAAATTTCTCACATCCCAGGGGGCCCAGGAGCTGCTTGAGCTTTGTGAGTCAAGGCCTTCACCTGCCTGTGTCCTCCAGGAAAGCTGCCTTCACGGCCCTATCCTCAGGCCTCTGAGGGGCTCTTAGCTTGGCTTCCCTCCTCGGTCTCCCCAGCCAGGCAGTCTGTTCTCTGCACTGGGCCTGCCCCACAGCTCCCACCTTCCCTGGCGCACACCCAGTGCTCTAGTTTGCTGAGTAGCAACCAGGCCTCACCTTGGCCACCAGCCCCCAAAGCCCTTTGGTCTGAGGGTGGCCGGCCCTAAGGCGGAGGTGACACTGGGACCACACTTTGCCCCCCAGGAGTCCCCATCCCCCCCCTGAACCTGTCAGTCCTCTGCCTCTCCTCCTCCTCCTCCACTCCGAACCTCTCCCATGTCTTCCTGTCAGATGACTGCCTAGAAACAAAAGCAATCTCTTATACCAACTTCTGATTGCTCCTGTTATTTAATTTCCCATACCCTAAACAACCAGAGTTTGTCTTGAGGCCAGTAATACCTCTAGCCCCACTACCGTGTCAGGCCAGGTACGAGGAAGCCAGCTCTGTTCCCCTTCCCGCATCTTCTGCAGCCTCCATCTTGCCATGTTCCGCTCCTCAGGGCCTGACCTGAGTATGACGGTGACCTGGAGGGTTTTCCCAGACCTTGGGTGGAGGTGGCTGCCGTGGCTAATGCATGCTGGTCTCCCTGGTGGGGGCAGTGAGGTGCTGTTCCCCTCAGCCCACCTCTGTTGCTCCCTCGGAGTCTAGTCCTTGGCGGAGCTGGAAGGGAGGAAGCCCCCCGTGCTGTGGGGACCTCAGGCTAGGGCCTTTCTGCTCTGGCTCTGCTTCTCAGGGCTGAGCGCTGACTCTGGAAGGCTGGGAGCAGGTTGGGGCAGGAGGAGAGGTCTGGAATTTGGTTTCACTGGAGGAGCAACAGCAGGAAAGGGCACCTGGGGGTGGAGGAAAGGACAAAAACCGGGATCCAGGAATCACAAGGTACCCCAGCATGGCGCTCCCCACCCTCCTCCGCATCCACCTGGCCCTGGGGTCCCCACTTCTCCCAGGCTAAGGAGGAGTCACTGCCTGGTGCTCCAGTGGTGGAGGCAACCCCCCCACTCCCAGATCTCTTTCCCTGTCCCAACTCTTCTGGCCACGTGGGGCCCCGAGTTCTGTCTCTGTCCACCCACCCACTGCAGCATTTCTGAGGGTAAGCGGAACCCATTTAGAGGATTCTGCTTGACCACCCTGGGATCAGCCCCCATTAGTGGGTAAACTTTTGGGGCACAGTGATTGTACCGCCCAGGCTCTGTCAACACCCACTGGGAAATGTCTGCACAAAGCCTTGGCAGCTGGGAGGCAGACCCCACCCAGAGTAAACATCCCAGAGGGACTGACCCCTGTGCCTTACCGTGTCTGGCTGGACACGCCAAAGCAGGTCTTCCGCTTCCACACCTGGAATGGGAAGGCTGGGGTCAGGCCAAGCTTTCCAGCTGGAAGACCCTCAGCTCCCTTGGGTGGGCTCAGGAGGGAAACGAGCCCTCACCTTGACTCAGAGGGTCAAGGGTCCAGCATGTCTCTCAGGAAAACGCCCCTGGCCCAGACAGACACTCACCAGGACCAGTGCAATAAACAGGAGACCCAGGATGATGAGTGCCAGAGCATAGCAGGGGATGGAGGCGTCAGGCTGACCTGAGGATGCAGAACAAAGCAGGGAGATGGCTGGGGCTGGTCACCATTCTTCGAGACCACAGACCCCTGAGAAGGCACAGCCAGGCCTGCAGAGAAGTCCCAAGTGAGGGGTCCTTGCCCAGAAATGCTACAAGAACAGAGCTCTGAAGGTGGGGCCACCTTGGAGGGCTCCCAGGAAGAGAAGGCTGGGCTTGGACCCTACAGATCTGCAGCAGGAAGAAGGGAGGGGAGGAGGGGCAGCAGGCTGCAGAGTCAGGGCAACCAGGGGCAGCAAGGCAACAGGCCTGAGGCAGGAGGCAGATGGATAGAAGATAGAGAGGGAGGCACTGACCGAGGCCTGGGATGACCATCTTCACAGAGAGGCCCTCCATTTCCCGCAGGGCTCGCAGACCCCGGAGCACGCAGTCCTGCACGATGGCTCGGGCCGGCGCAGGCCTGAAGAAGGTGGTGGCCACCCTGGCGGTCAATGGGTCAGGCCTGGCCAGAGGATCACCACCTGTGTCAGGAGGCTAGAGAACCTAGGGGCCTCACTCAGGAAGGCCGTTTCTCTGAGCCCCTGACCCCACCCACAGAGGCCAGCCCTGGGCCCCTGGTCACCCAGAGCCATCAAGGACTTACTGGAACTTCTCCACCACCACTTGGCTGAAGGGCCGCAGAGGCCTGAGGATGGTGGTCAGCTGGGGAGCAGAGAAGGTGAAGAGGGTCATGGCCTTACTGCAGCCTTGTTGGGGCCCCTCCCTGAGGCCTCCAGCCTCCTGCTCTTCCCTCCCCCTCCCCACTTCACCCATCTCGTCAGTTGCCCCCGAAGTTTCCGGGAGTTAGGGCTGGTTTTGTCCTTCAGGGCCTCGGTGAAGGGTTGGTCCAGCATCTGCAGCCACACTTCACAAAGCACCAGCTCTGCTTTCTCCCCTAGATGGGCGAGGAGGTGGGCATCAGCCCTCACCCCTCTCCTGGGAGCCCTGGGCTGCACACCCCACCTCTACACTCTCAGCCAGCAATCAGCCAAATCCAGTCTGAGGCTCAGTTCAGCCCTGCTGCCTTAGCCCATGAGCTAAAAATACTTTTACATTTTTCAGATAGTTGAAAAACATCGAAATGATGGTATCCTGTGGCACAATTACATGACATTCAAGTCTCCGTATCTGTCTAGTCGTACTGGCGCACAGCCATGCCCATCTGTCTATGTGATGTCTGTGGCTGCCTTCTCCCTGTAAGGGAGCAGTCGAGTAGTTATGACAGACACGATGGCCCACAGAGCCTCTCTCTCCAGCTCCCCATCTAAGGTCCCACATCTGATTCTCTGTGGCCCCAGGACAAGAGTATGTGTGACTGAGATGAAATTCTGTCCATTCTCCAAAGGAGGAACACTGAGACCCGAGAGATTAAGAGGCTGCCGGCCAAGGACACCCAGGGATCCCAGCCCTGACTCACTGTTGGCCCTGACTCACCATTGGCCATGATGCTGGATTTCTGGACAGCAGGATCCATTATGTTCTGGGCCAGGAAATTGGCCAAGCCAGGGAGGTGGGTACCTATGGGGGTCTGAAACTTGTATTCGATGTAAACGCCCACCCACTGGTCCGCGTTACTAGGGCAAGTACAAGGAGGGAGTGCAAGGGTTACAGGCTTGGCCAGCACGTGTTTCTAGAAGCAGGCATCCAGCCTCCCACCCCAGCACATCCTCAGGCTTAGGGCTCCCTGCCTCCTAAGGCAGAGCTTTACAGGGCCAGTTGGGGCTACCCAGGACAAAGCCCTCCCCTGGTGGCCCCTGAGCCCACAGCTCCCATGGCCTGGCTCACAGCCCCCTCTGCCCCAGCGCGGCCCCCAGGAGAGGAGGAAGGTAGGCTGGGCTGCAGGGGGAGAGCCCCACCCACCTGAAGAGGAGCAGGGGGCCCTCCTGGGGATGCGCTGAATAGAATTCTGCCACCACAGCTGTGACCTGTGGGGAGTCCTGGAAGTCAGAGTGGGCCTGGAGCTCTCTCCTGAGACTCAGCATGGGGTGGGGAGGGGCAGGACTGGGGTGAGGCGACTGAGCAGCTCCTTAAACCTTGCGTTCTGGGTGCCTCCCTCACTCACACTAGTGCTGGCCCTGGGTAGGGGTGTCTGGTTACAGAGCCTGACCATAACCCCCTGAGATGACCTGTTGCCTGCCCCAGACAACCTCCCCAATGCCAGGCAGAATGTCATCCCTCAAACTGGGGCCCAATGGGTAGGGCTGTGTGCCCTTCATGCCTGCCTCCTCCCATAGGGCCATGGCTGGGGCTGCCCCACCCCTCACCCCCAAGCCACAGAGGCCTGCAGTCAAGGAAGGCAAAGTGAGTCCCAGACCTTGGAGGGCAGGCCAGAGGCCACCTCACCTGTGGGAGGATCTTCTTTTCCAGTAGGACAAAGGGGGCAGAGCCGGGCAGGAGGAGCAGGGGATGGAAGGGCTCCATGGCTGTGAGATGGATGCTGAGGGTCTCCAGGGCCAGGCCAGTCAGGTTGGACCCTGAGAGCCATGGCTAGCAGTTCAGGAGGCCCTGGGAGCCTCCTGACCCACCACCCCCTGCCTCATGGTTGGGAAAGGGGGTACACCTAAGGAGCACCCCCATCTGTCCATGGGCACCAAGGAGGGGGTGGGGGAAGAGGGGTGGGCAGAGACTCACCATCTGAGGCGAGGCTGCTCTCATCCAAGGACAGGTTCCCCAGCATCTGCCCTGCGGCCTTCACTGAGTGGTACAGGGTCCAGAGGACTTCACGGGCAGAGGGGCCCGGGATGTGGCCCCCAAACACAAGGGAGGCATTCACAGCTGCGGAGTTGGGCCTGTGGACAGAGTCCTCCTTACCAGGGGTCCAGGCGGGACAGGGAGACCCCTGGGGGACGGATGAAGACCCGGCTGGTGCACAGGACCAGGGTCCTGAGGAAGGAGGGAGCTGTGGACCAGGTTGCTGTGTGACATCACCCCTCTGGGCCTCAGCTGAGCTCCTGGCTAAAGTAGGGATAATGATTCCTTTCAGCAGGGCTGCATGGGGACTAATGGTGCAGCCAGGAGAGCACACAGCAGGTGCTTGGGAAAGCCAGTCCCCTTGAACAGCCCAACAAACTGGCTCTGATGGGAACACTGGGAATCCTGCCCAGGGAAAGAGCCGCTGTGAGCAAGCAGGAAGTCAGCCTGAGTCAGGCTGAGAAAAACATCTTCGGTGGTATCACAAGGAGCAGGGGGTCGGGAGAGAGGGAGGTGACAGGCCTGAGGAATCTCTGTAAGCCTGTGGGAGGTGGGCCATGTGGCCACATCCCAAGGAAGCAGCCTGGCCTGAGCACGGGGTTGAAGGAGTTTGTGGGGAAAGATCTGAAAACAAGCAGCCTCAGGACCCAGACTTCCTTCATCCTTCCCCAGAGTACCCGTTTTGTGCTGTGCCCTCCTGGGTTTGGGAAGACAAAGCCTCTGTTCAGACCCAGGGCAGGGAATCCAGAGACTGATTTCAGTTCACAGGGGAAACTTTCTAACCAACTTGGGTCAAGGAAAGATAGTGGTGGTGAACTTCCCATCACTAAGTATAACCAAGCTTCCATCCAGGTCCACACTGAGCTCACAACTCATATGGGGCTTGATGATTTGGACTTTCTCAACCTTTTCTATAAGATTTCAGGACTGGCATCTGCTGACCAAATCTGGCTTTAGGACTCCCACAGCATCCTCAGAGGCTCAGAACCAGAGAGCCCCACCCCCCCACCCCAGAGAATTTGCACCTGCTTACATGTCATTTAATTTCCCATGTGGTGCTAGTGGTAAAGAACCCACCTGCCAATGCAGGTAGATGTAAGAGACGTGGGTTCAGTCTCTGGGTTGCGAAGATCCCCTGGAGGAGGGCATGGCAACCCACTCCAGTATTGTTGCCTGGAGAGTCCCATGGACAGAGGAGCCTGGTGAGTTACAGTCCACGGGGTTCCACAGAGCCAGACATGACGGAAGTGACTTAGCACACAGGCATGTCATTTAAGGGCTCTTGGCCCAGGGAAGTCCTCTGCCTTATCTACCAGATTCAGGCAAAACCTGGCACCCCTGCCACAATCCTGCAGCTGGAATTGGAGCTCAGAGCAGGCAGGAGGTCCCCTAAGTTTACACAGCCAGAGGTGCAGCCAGATGTGGGCCTCCTGCCTGCCCACTGAGGGCTTTTCTGGCCCTCAAGGCGCTGTGGTGGGGCAGGGCAGGGCAGGGCAGCCTGGCCGGGTACACATGTGGCCTGAGAAGGTGCAGACCGCCTGGCAGACGGGTGGCGGGCCCTGAGAGACTCACTCACTCACCTGAATTGCAGGACGCCGATGCCTTCAAAGCTGGAGAAGGCCTCATGATACAGGGACTGGAGCTAGGGGCAGACAGAGCCAGGTGAGGGCCCTCACGGCGCCCCCTTCTCCACAGCGCCAGCTCCCCCTCATTATCTCTGGTCCGGGCCCTGCAGTGGCCTCACTGTCCACCTGGATAGCCCGGGGCCACCCAAGACTTCCCCGCATGGCTACCAGAGACCACTTGCCCACCACCCTTTTACTGAGAACCGCAGGGTACCCTCAGCTATCCAGCAAACACACAGCCTTCCCAGGCCTTTCCTTCACTGCAGTTTTACTGAAAATGGCTCTCCAATCCGATTAGCCTGTATGCCCGCAGCCACCACCCTGCAGGCGGCAGCCCCTCCTAATTCCCCCCCGCCCAGCCCGGGCCTCAAGTCTTCTCCAGACAGCCTCTCACCTGTGACCCTGGACCTCAGCCTCTACCCACCTTTCCACCCCAAGGTCCTCACACATCCGTTTCCTCTGTCTAGGAAACGTTTGCTCATTTCATCTGGCTTAGCCTTCTGTCCATCCCAGTTAAAATTCTCCTTCCTCAGAAAGGTGTTCTCTGGGCACCCCCCTGACCCCAGCTATCTAATCCAGTCTTCTGCTTATTCTGTTAGAGTTCCCCACACTCCGTCTCTGCAAGAGTCTCTGCCTGGCTCCGCTTCCTGCTGGAGCCTCTCACAGGACAGGGTCAGCTTTCTACCTCTTGGGCTCCCACTGTGCACCCCACATGTTCCTCCCCACACTGACGAGAAGCCCAGGGCGGGTTTCACTCACTCCATGCTTCCAGAGCCCCCATGGGCACCCCACCCTGGGCCCAGCTGCCCGCATGGAGCTGTGGTTCACAGGGAGAGGCAAGCTGGGATGGGACAGTGTGGGGAAGGGAGCCAACAGAGGGAGAGATGCCAGCTCCGTGGGGCCAGGGTCTGAGTTGTGGGGGGAGGCCCCTCCAAGGGCCAGGGTAGTGGAGGAATAGCAGGAGCCAAAACAGAATAGAGACAGGCCTGTGTGCTCAGAGGCAAGCGAGGTTGGGTGGGCTGGGGTCAGCACTCCTGAGATGAAGGAAGAAGCCCACACCTGATGTCGGATGTTGTCACGCAGCAGCTGGTACTCTGGAGAGGAAGGGTTCCCAAGTGCCACCACTAAGGCTTCATTGGTGATCCTAAAGGTCACAAAGTGAGTCACACGGCTGGGTCGTGGGGAGGAGGATCTCGAGTCCTGCAATGAGACAGTCTGGCGGGGATGAGACAGGGAAGGCGACTGGGGGAGGCCACAGCTCCTGGGACTCTGGGACAGCCAGCAAGAAGGCCAAGGGCACATCTGAGGGAAAGGGTGGCCAAGGAGGCTGGGCTAGCAGGGACCAATGGCCTAGGCTGGACTGTCCACTGAAGAGCAGCCATCCCTGTAACCGCCGGAGGTGGCTGGGCAGGTGGAAAGCTGGAAACATTGACGAGACGGCCTGCGGTTGTGTGGGGGAGCACAGATGCAGAAGTGTCCTGGGAGGTTCTGGCTCTGGCGGTGAAGGGGGAACCTGGGCCCACGATGGGGGACAGTGATGCCAATGTGGGTGACGGGGATGTAAGTGGGTATGATGGTGGCGGTAATGCTGATGACAACTGTGAAGAGGGTACTGTTGAGAGCAACGGCGACACTGAAGGACCCAGGCCCAGACTGGACTCCAGACCATTTCTAGGGGAGCCCGAGACCACCGTGAGGGCTGCAGAAGCCGTGTCCAGCACTGACCGCACTGTTGCTACAGGAGGAAGCAGCTCTGTCGCAGCCAACATGTGACTGATCGATGCAAACGCAAGTGGGCCCTGGGGTGCTGAGGACACGGCCTTCTCTGGGGCCCTTGGAGCCAACGTCAGAAGTGGGGCGTTCCCTGGCCTGAAGTTGCTGGGCCCTGATGCAGATGGTGTCCAGACCTTGGGGTTGAAGAGGTGCCTGCTCACAGGCTGAGACTGCGGTTGGGGAGAAGCCTGCAGTGGTGATGTGGCAGCGCTCTCTGGAGACCCAGGGACCAAGATCTCCTCTCCATCTCCAGGTGCAGCCACATGGGACACTGGCTGGGACTTGGGGGCGCCGTAGGCTGCAGGCTCAGCTACTGCGGATAGAGCTGCTCTGTGTGTGGCGCCTCCTGGGGTGCCAGAGGGTCCCAAAGGGGCAGTCTGGTTCGGGAGGAGCTGCGAGTCCAGGAGGAAGCCTAGGAGACCTTGCTGGTCCCCGGGGGCCTCTGGGAAAAGGCCTCTTGCCCTCCTGCTAGGAGCCTCCCCTGACCTCTCGACTGAGGGAGAGACCCCTGCAGGGACTGGCACCAAGTGGTTTAATGATGAGAGGAGTATCTTCTTGCTGCCACCTTGCAAAACAGATGTGCCAGAGGTCCAGGGAGATGGGCCCAGGTCTTCGTGAGCAGGAGGAAGGGGCAGGGCAGGAGCCGAGACCACCAGGACAGCTGCAAACCAGGAGAGCCCTTTTCTATCAGCCGCTTGGTGGGCTGGGAACTGGCCCACAGTCTCAGGTGCCTGCTCTCCCTGCCACCTCCCTGCTTCAGGGGACCCGAGGAGACCCAAACCCTGGCCCTGGCTCTGCCCCGAACCACTGGTCTACCTCCAGAGACTTCTCCCCTCTCTGATCCAAGCCCACCAGAGACAAGGCAACCCTGCCCTGCCACCAGAAAGGGGGACTGTGAGGATAAGAGGGTATACCTCAAGGGTCCCACTCTTTTCTTCCACCCTGTAGCAGGACCCTGTCCCAAGGAAAGTCCTTTCTGGTGAGACCCAGGCTACTGGAGGGGGCTGACAAGTGCTGTTCAGCGTCCAGCAAGGGAACGAGGCAATCACCTCGTCACATTTCCAGAACCCAGGATGCTTGAGGGCTGAAAGGGGTGAGGGATGGGGAGGGCCCCATCTCTGAAAGCCATAATGCTGGGGCGCACTGAGCCCCATGGGGCCAGCCCAACGCCACGTTTCCCCAGTGAGTGACACTGAGTGCCCTTGGGGAGACCCAAGCCTGGGGGACTGAGGAGGGGATCCTTTGAGCTGACAAAGCCAGGCTGACATGAAGATAAGGAAGGTTAGCCCTGATGTGGGAGCCATGGGAGTCCCCGAAGTGAGCTGGCGGGGTCTGGGATGGGCCCCCCTGGGCCACACCCCCACTTACCAGCCAGGAGAATCCCAGCAGATGGAAGCCACTGCCCAGCCATGCTGAAGGCTCCTGCTCAGGCTGCCAAGCCCAGAACCAGATGGGAGGAGGCAGGTGGAAGATTCCCTCCAGATGTCCCTTCAGGAAAGAAGTGCGGCCCAGCCGTGAGCTCTGGTCAGCCGACGCCTCCAGCTATGCCCTGAGCTGCGTCTGCCTGGCCTCCTTCCACAGTCCTGCTCTGCAGCTCAGACGCAAGTCCCTGTGTCCTCCAGCAAAGCCCTTCTCCCCTTGGGTGGCAGGCTCTGTTGAATGGGGACTTTGTGTGCCAGCCCCACAGCCTGAGAGGTTATAGGCTTGACAATCTATTGAAGAAGAGTGAAAAGTTCTGTCCGGTCTAGGGGTGGGGTGGTCTTCATGGAGGTGGTGAGGGTCTCAGTGATGGAGATGATCTGGGTAGGGGTAGGAGGGGTATTAGTGGTGCTGATGGTGGGGTGGGGGTGGCTGTGGCGACAGTGGCAGTCATGGCAGACTCGTGATGGTGGTGGAGGTAGTAACTGTGGTGGGAGCCCTGCAAGTGTCCATGTGGGATGGGACCTGGTGGAGGGCAGTGATACCCATTCCCTGCCCCAGCTCCCACCCCATCAGGCTAGGAGGGGAGTCTGGAGGAGAGCAGATCAGAGAATAGTCCCCACGTGCCCCCTACACTGGGCCCACGTGGAATCCTGGCCAGAGGCCTGGACTGGGGATGTTGAATGTGGAGGTGGGTGGGCTTTAGGTCAAGGGTTCTCCCCAGGTTCCCCTGCAGACCCGGCATTCTAGGCAGACCCAGAGCCTCCTATTGGTCCTTGCTGTGGTCAGTCCTGCTTTCCTCTCACCGCCTCCTTCCTCCCCTCGCCCCCGAAGACACAGGAGGAGAAGGAAGAGGGTGGCCCTAAGAAGCTTTGAGCTACTGAGGGCAGGAAGGGCAGGGGTCTGCTGCCTTCATGGGAGCCAGTTAGGCCTGGGGCCCAGACCATGCTCCACAACTCTCCCTACACCTGGCAGCCGTAGGAGGTTCTCAGCTCTTTCAAAGCCTCTCCTACCAGGCTCCTGGCTTGTATGTGACCTCCAGGAGGGTCCAAGACCTGTCCCAGGTCACTCAGGACAGGCAGGCCGCAGAAACCCCTCAAGGGAAGAGAATCCCTAGAACCCTTCAGAACAGGAAATCAGACCAGAAACTCCCGCCCTCCTTGCCTGCCTCTAGCCACCACCCAGCAACTCCTTCCTGAATGCACCCCTTCCCCTTTCTAAGGGAAAAATTCCCCCATGACCCAACATCACCCTAACACATATATCATCCCAGGATCAGGCAAACGCCCCAGCCCAGCCCTTTTCCTGCCGTTCAACCACAGCTCAACTGCTTTGTAAACCCAAGCTATTCTGTCCACATACCCAGAGACAGCCATCTGCACCCAGCCCCTTCTGCGTGAAGACGTTAAGGGTCCAGACCCCCCAGGCTCTGGGGTGGATGTCCTCCTAAGGGCAGGCTTTGTTCTTTGACGACAACTGCCTCCAGGCCTAGTTTCATTGCCCCCTTTCTCCCCCCTGCCCTTCCACAGGTCTAAATTCTGGCCCATGACCCCATCACCCACTCCGGCACCCCCATTCCATCTCCCTTGCCTGTGCACCCAGGATGCCCAGGTCTTACCTGGTGATGCCAGGAAGCCTCTGTCTCGGGAGATGTCAGTGTTCCACAAAGGAGATGGTGAACGCAGCAATCCCAAACTCCACCTAGATGGGCAGGGCCACCCCTTTCCCAGGCACCCTCAGGACCAGGAAGGTTTGGTTTCTGATGGCTCTGGTCCAAGAGTAAAGGCCACTCACACCCCAGGCCAGGCTGGACTGGACTCTTTCAGCATGAGACTGGCTTAACAGTGAGGTCAAAACGTGAGCTCCCAGGGACAGAAGAGGGGTGAGGGACAGAAACGTGCCTGAGGTCCACTCCACGTCACTGGGCAAGGCTATGGGCTTAGGCTCCAGAGGTGGGAGATGAGGACATGCTCTCTCTCTCCATCAAGCCCCTGCTGATCGAGACCAATCTCAGAGAAAGTTCAATCAAGAACTAGGGACTGGGGCTCAGGTCTATGCCTAGGATCAGGGTTTAGGATATGCATGGGAATGAGGCTCAATCTGTGTCCGCATCGGTGCTGGGACTTGCACTTGAGCTGAGCTAGACCTGGGCTGTCTCCACTCTTCCCCTGCACTTCAGTAGGAAGGCCATCCCAACACCTGAAATAACCTGTCTTCCTCCTTGAAATAAAATGAGCGGGAATCTTAACCCTAGATCAAGGATTTCAATAAAAACTTTTAGAAGATTCACAACCTCTGGGGCAGGATCCGGAGCCAAGTGTTGGGTAATATTCCTCTTCTCATGGGCCAGCTCAGGCCCCTCCATCAGGACCTCCCCTCCTCCCAGCTCCACAGCCCTGAGAGAACCACAGTCTAGCCCAGTTATATAGTCTGCTGTTCTGTGTAAGAGCTCTGCTCCCTCTCCATGCCCTGCTCCCTAACACAGCTGAGTAAAGAGGGGAGCCCTCTCTCTCTGTGATCACTGGGGCAGTGGCTTCCTGGGGCAGGAGGAGGGCTACACTGGCGGTCATCCCATGACCCTAGTCCAGCACCAAAAGAGAGGGTGTATGGAGACCCAAAGAGTCCTGGAGATCTATAAAGCAGTGAGTGAGAGGGGGATCCCAAGAGGAGAAACAGGACAGGTCCTCCCAGGACTGACCGGGCAGACATTTGCCTAGACACACCGGGAGTGGGGCCGGTGGATGCTCAGCTTTGCCTCTGTGCCTTCTGGAGGTAAGGCCTCTCTGGCTTCAAAGGTGGGTATGAAGCTGGTCCTCCCTTCCTGGCTGTCTCTTCCGGGCTCCCAATCCTCTAGTAGAGGAGTGGGGGTGGGGTGGGGTGGGGACCAGCTTATATGACTCATGTGCCCCTTGGCAGGTGCCTGCCCATCCAGACCTTAATCCCCCGTTACTTTGCTCCTTAGAGAAGGGCTGCTTTCATGGTTGAGGGCTCTGGCCACTTGACCAGGACAGAACAGGAGGCTCACGGGAGGAACAGGGAGAAGAGTAGGGGAAGGCAGGGCCCTCTGCATCCTCTGCTGAATTCTCAATTCTCCATGAGCCTCTGGCTCTCCTGCCTGGCTGACGTTCATCCTGGCCCACTCCCCAGACCAGCGGCAGCCCATGCTTCTCTCCACTCCCACCCCTGCCCATGGCTGCTGAGGTGGCCACGTGCTAGCTCTGGGAAGGGACAGGAGAAGCGGTGTGAGAGAAGTGGCACCTTCCACTCCATTGTGCTTCCAGGGACGGTGTTCTAGGCCGAGAGAACAGCCTTAGCAAAGCTCTACAGCTAACTCAGTTCATGCACAGGAGGAAGGGTAGACCCCTCCCCGCCGTCCAGACACTTTCCAGAGCCCCCACTTCCCCAGCTCCCTCTGGGGCCCAGCCCAGGCTCCCCCAGGGTCTCAGTTTACAGCTCTGCCCATCATCACATCACTCAGGTACCCAGGGTGTCAACCCACCCATTCCAAGCATGTTGACAGGGTCAGAATCACTCTGTGAGGCCCTGTCAGGAGCAAGTGACAAGCAGAAATCCCAGCTGAATCAGGTCAACTGACTGCCTTCCTGCCTCTGGCCTGCCTCTGCCCGGTCTCTGCCTCACCCGCTACCTGTCCTTCAGCCCCGGGCAATGACAGTGCCCAAGTAGGAAACCTGGCCCCAGACCTGCCCTTTATCTCCAAAGGTACATCCTCTAAGGAGGGTCAGGGGTCTGATACCTAATGCCATTTTTCCTGGGTTTTTCTACCCAGATTGGCCTCTCTCCTGCTGGAACCTCTGGCTGGATTCCCCCGCTTACCAAGTCAGGCTGTGTGTGGTGTTGAAAGTTGAATGAAAGGAAAATCATGGCTTTCATGCAGATGGAAAAATGAACACGTTAGAGATTGTGTTTAACTCAGTATTAATGAGGGAACCAGGAAGGCATTATGACCAGTTCAGGGGAGAATTCAAAGAAGCCTTAATTTATGTGGAATAAAGCAATGTTTAAATAGATTTATAAATACTTGTAAAACTTTTTATTTGCTTGATTATAAACAATTATTTTGCATTGCTATCAGTCATCCTCAACATAAGATTGTAAAAAAAAAGATTGTAAAAAATATATATATATATATATATAGTTTCAGAAGAATGGTTTTAATCAAAGCAACGCATAGTTTTCCACTGGAAACATCTAGTAATTTTTTTTATTCAAAATTTCCTTACAGTGGTCAGATTCTCTGAACTGTGCAGCAAAGGAAATGGGGCTTAGTAAGTACTGGAGATATCAGGGAAGGCTTCCTGGAGGAGAGGGACTGGACAGGATAGGAAAGGGGAGGGCACTAGCAGAGACCACTAGTTGTCCCCGAATACTTCTCCTCCTATTTTTCATTACTATCTCTTCTTCTTGTTCTTCTTTTTTCATACTGCATGGGATGTGGGGTCTTAGCTCCCCAACCAGGGATTGAACCTGCACCCCCTCATTGGAAGCACAGAGTCCTAACCACTGGACTGCCAGGGAAATTCCCAACTATCCCTTATTCTTAGCTGGGATGCAGTGGTCCGGAATAAAGACTACATATCCCAGCCTCACTTGCAGTAGGTGTGACCATGTGATCTGGTTCCGGCCAATAGGATAAGAGCACCATGATTTCAGTTCAGTCGCTCAGTCCAACTCTTTGCAACCCCATGGACTGCAGAGCACCATGAGGGATGTCCTCGACAGGAAAAAGTGTTACTCTTCGTCATTCTCCTTCTTGCCGACTGAAATGTGAAACTCAAGCTCTTGAACCATGAAGTAGAGACTGTAAATGTCAAATGGTGAAGCAAACAGGAAGGTCCTAGACATCCTTGTGAAGTCACCTGACCAGTTGTGGACTATCTACCTCCAAACGTGTTTGGTATGAGAGGGAAATAGATGTCTATGTTATTCAAGCCACTGTTATTTGGGGCTTTCTATTTTTCACTGCCCTAGCCCTGACTTTACACCTGTGTTGGGTAGAAACTATGCCTGGCCTTCCTTCTCTGACTTGGCAGCACCCGACTCAGCTGACATGAACAGAGCTCACTCAGTGGGAGCAGTGGGAAGTCTTTGGGGGCACACATCCCTTCCAGGCAACCCACACTTTCAGGCGCTCTTAGCCCTTTATGATTTTGCTTTCTTCATACTTCGCCATGTCTCCCCAACAAGCACCCTCCACTTGGGCTAAGTGGGAACACTCATTCTTTCCAGGTACATTTCCAACTCCATGCTTTTGCTCCTGACTCAAGGGGTAGGTACTATGAACCGCCCATTGAAGTGAAGTGAAAGTTGCTCAGTCGTGTCCGACTGTTTGTGATCCCATGGACTATAGAGTCCATGGCATTCTCTAGGCCAGAATATTGGAGTGGGTAGCCTTTCTCTTCTCCAGGTGATCTTCCAAACCCAGGGATTGAACCCAGGTCTCCCCCATTGCAGGCGGATTCTTTACTGGCCGAACCACAAGGGAATCCCATTAACCAAGGAAAAAATTGGAAAACCAGCACAATGTCTACCTTTAATAAAAACACTGGCTGCAGAGAAATAGAAATCTGCATGAAGGCATCAGAGAGTCAACTCAACAGTGAAGAATTCCTAGACCAAGATACAAGTAGGAGATGAAAAAGGTTCAGCATTTGGAGCTGCATTTCCCATGGGGGTGTTTGTCGATTCTAAAAAGGTGGCTGAGAAGCTGATCAGTACTTTGAAGAGCTTCTAGGTTACTATAGAGACAAAGGTTGAAGTCCAGGACCTGCCAAAGTTTGGGGTAGGGTGTGCGTATGTTCTTATAAACCTACAGACCATTGGTTTGGAACTCTGGATGGCTATAGACGGCTGTATCTTGGGAGTAAGGGTGATCTGGAAGTAAGCCAAATCTCACATAAACTGCAGCCCAGTTTTCAGTCTCAATTCATAAAATTGGATTACAATTATCTTGAATTGCTCTTGAATTCAGGCCCTGGGATAGGAAAACGAAATTGTCTCCGGTGGAAGATAACATTATCTTAATCCTCAAAACATTTTACAAGCTACTGTTTTTAAAATGTTTGGCACACAGCTAAAGCAATGAGGCCCAGAAGGAGACAAGAAAACACAAACCAAGAATTAATGAAAGCAGCAGACAATAGAAAGCCCCTCAGAGGATGGCTGCAAAACTCTCAACTTCAAGCCTGACTGGGGCAAGGGCTATTCGTGAAAACTAGAGGCTCTTGAGTTCTCAAATGAATTTGAAGAAGCCAAGCAAACCTCTGAGGCGGGTTTAAAACATAAGGCAAACATTCCTCAGCTCAAAGAAGGTTTACAGACCATGGAGGCTTGGTTGGCAGAGAAGAAATGCATGAACCCTTTCAATACACTCATTCTGTCCTGGGAGCTGGAGAGTGATCCCAGGACAAGGACACAGCTCACTAACCCTACCTACCAGGAACTAACAGAGCAACTATGAAACAAGCCATTGAACCTAGACACAAAACTTCAAAATCCCTGATCATGACTACTCTACTCTCAGCGTCCTCCTCAGAGTCAGTGTGGGCAGGATGCCTGAGGAGGAGGACGTTGTGACACCTGCACCACCACCTCCTCCCCAAAAGCAGACCAAGCCGGAGCCAAAGGAAGAAGATTTTTCCAGAGAAGAAGCAGGCACTGAAAGACAAAGAACCAGGGGATGATAACGAGAAAGGTTTTGACACAGCCTTGAAGCTCCATGACAGAGCCACGGGCCTGGACTCCACCAACATGGTTTATGTGACCAATCAAGCAGTCATGTTCTTTGCAAAGGGTGACTACGGTGAATGCCAGGAGCTTTGTGAGAAGACCACTGAAGTGGGCCAGAAGGACTATCAACAGATGGCCAGAGCTTATGCTCGAATTGGCAACTCTTATTTCAAAGAAGAAAAGTACAAGGACGCCGTCCATTTTTATAAGTCTCCAGCAGAGCACTGAATCCCAGGTGTGCTCCAAACATGTCAACCGAGCACTGAACTGAGCTCCCTCTGCTATCCAGCAGCTTCCCACTAGCTAGTTTACATATGGTAGGGGTATACATGTCAATAGTACTCAGCTCGGTGCTCTGTGATAATCTAGACGGGTGGAATGGGGAGTGGGGTGGGAGGGAGGCTTGGGGGGAGGGGATACATGTAAACACATGGGTGATTCACAATGTTGTACAGCAGAAACTAACACAGCATTGTAAAGCAATTATACTCCAATTAAAAAAGAGTGCCAACAGAAAGAGAAAATCCTGAAGGAGCAAGAGCCTCCATACGCTCTAAGTTGGCTTCAGAGGAGAAGAACAAAGGCAATGAATGTTTTCAGGACAGGGACTCTCCCCACCCCAGGAAGCATTTAGACAGAATCCATCAAACAGAACCCAAACAATGCCAGATTGTACAGTGACTGTACAGTGTACAAATTGTACAGTGATCCAGCCCGCTATAGCAAACTCCTGTGGTTTTAGGTGGTACTCAAGAACTGTGAAGACTGTATTCAGCCAGAACCAACCTTCATCAAGGGTTTTCCATGGAAAGTGGTTGCCCTCGAAGTGATGAAAGACTACAGACAGGTCACAAATGTCCAACCAGAAGGCACCATACCTGGACTCCAATCGTAAAGGAGGTGATATATGGTTACCAATGCTACGTGATGGCCCAGGACAACTGACATGACAGCCTGAAGGTGTGAGGTGAGGGGCCATGGCCGCCTGAAGGTGCAGCAGATAACAAGGGGCCCTGCCTCCTCCTGGGACAGATGCAGAAGTGCCTCTAGGAATGTAAATTGGTGCAGCTACAATTTACAGTGGGAGACACTATGGAGGTTCCTCAAAAAACAAAACAAAAAAGAGTTGCCATATGACCCAGCAAGCCCACTCCTGGCCATATACCCTGAAAAAACTATAATTAGAAAAGATACATGCATAGGAATTCCCTGGTGGTCCAGTGGTTAGGACTCCATGCTTCCACTGCAGGGGCCACAGGTTTGATCTCTGGTCAGGGAACTACAACCTCACATGCCACACAGCATGTCCAAAAAAAAGAAAAAGGACAGACATACCCCTATGTTCATAAGCAGAACTGTTCCCAATAGCCAAGACATGGAAACAACCTAAATGTCCATCAGCAGATGAATGGATAGAGATGTGGTTTATGTGTGCGCATGCGTGCATGTGTGTGTGTGTGTGTATATTATATATATAATACATATAATGAAATTTTAATCAGTCATCAAAAAATGCCATTTACAGCAACATGGATGGACCTACAGATGATCACGCTAAGCAAAGTCAGTCAGAAAGAGAAAGACAAATACCATATGATATCACTTATGGTAAACCTAGACAACATATTAAAAAGCAGAGATATTACTTTGCCAACAAAGGCCCATATAGTCAAAGCAACGGTTTTTCCAGTAGTCATGTATGGATGTGAAAGTCGAGCCATAAATAGGCTGAGTGCTGAAGAATTGATGCTTTTGAACTGTGGTGTTAGAGAAGACTCTTGAGAGTCCCTTGGACTATAAGGAGATCAAACCAGTCAATCCTAAAGGAAATGAATCTTGAATATTCATTAGAAGGACTGATGCTGAAGCTGAGGCTCAAATACTTTGGCCACCTGATGTGAAAAGCTGACTCATTAGAAAAGACCCTGATGCTGGGAAAGATTGAAGGCAGGAGGAGAGGGGGACAACAGAGGATGAGATGGTTGGATGGCATCACTGACTCAATGGACATGAGTTTGAGCAAGATCTGGGAGATGGGGAAGGACAGGGAAGGCCGGCGTGCTGCAGTCCATGGGGTTGCAAAGAGTTGGACACGACTGAGCAATTGAACAAAAACAGTATGTGGAATCTAATATACGATATAAATCAATATATCTGTGAAACAAAAACAGACTCACAGATACCGAGAACAGACTTTTGGTTGCCAAAAGGTAGGTGAGGGAAGGACTGGCGGTGTGGGTTAGCAGAGGCAAACTCTTATATATAAGATGGATAAACAACAAGGTCCTACTGTATCACACAGGGAACTATATTCAATACCCTGCGACAAACCATAATGGAAAAGCACAGGAAAGAATACACACACACACACACACACACACACACACACGTGAGACGGCCCTAAGGGAATCTGTTACTTGTTCTCGCTCCTCCCTGCTACAGCAGGGGCCCCAGTAAAGCCTTGCCTGAAAGACCTGGGACCCTTTGCTGCCTTGCTACAATGCTTGCACCTGAACAAACATCTCCCAGAGCAACAAGATACAAGGAAACTATAGGGGACTAAAAATACTTATTTTTAGCAAGTTTGCATGCCCTGTTGGGGCAAATTCTCAACAAGACACAAAAAGACCAACTGCCAATTCTGAAGAGCTGGGGGAAAAAGTAGGGGCTCAGGAGCAAAAGCAGGGTACTGTGCATGCCCCCTGCACACACCACCACCTAAAGGGTGGGTAATCCACCTAAGCCACCCTTGGACACACCCCACCCTCACCTCATATAAGGAACCAGCTTGCCCACTCCCCAGCGAGTGAGAAAGCAAGGGAATCTGTTACTTGTTCTCGCTCCTCCCTGCTACAGCAGGGGCCCCAGTAAAGCCTTGCCTGAATTTCTTGTCTGGCCTCTGATCAATTTCTATTGATTAAGGAGACCAAGAACTCCGGTTGGTAACACATGTATAACTGAGTCACTTTATTGTACATAAGAAGTTAACACAGCATTTTAAATCAACTATGCTTCAATCCACCCTGAATATTCATTGGAAGTATTGATGCTGAAGCTGAAGCTCCAATACTTTTGCCACCTGATGAAAGGGTCCTTGGAAAAGACCCTGATGCTGGGAAAGATTGAAGGCAGGAAGAGAAGGGGACGACAGAGGATGAGATGGTTGGATGGCATCACTGACTCAATGGACATGAGTTTGAGCAAGCTCTGGGAGATGGGGAAGGACAGGAAGTCTGGCGTGCTACAGTCCGTGGGGTCGCAAAGAGCCGGACATGACCGAGTGACTCAACAACAATCCTTCAATAGCATTAAAGAAGTACATTTAGGCGGTGCTAGTGGTAAAGAACCCGCCTGCCAATGCAGGAGGCACTAAGTGAACATTCAAGAATATTGTCACGGCACAGAAGATTCAGAAACTGATGGATATGGATCTGATTGAAGTCTAGGGATGATGTACTCAGGATCCTCCATCCTTTCACCCTCACGTGGAAAGAGGAGCCAGGATTGCAGTAACCAACATGAAGCAGGAGGGAGAGAGGGCAGGTGGGGAGTGCCAACTTACCTTTAAATACTTACACAGATCTATGTGGAAGACACAGAGGCATGTACTCAGGTGTTCACGGCACACTGCCTCTGGGCCCTCCCAGCACATGCATGGCCTCTCCTGCTGCCCTGGGGTTCCACGTCTCTCTCTCCTGACTCCCACTCACTGTCTCAGCTGCTCCTTCACAGTTGGTTACTTTTCACTTGTGCCAGCGGGCATGTGTAGGGAGGAGAGGATGTTTTTCCCAACCTCAGATACTGAGGTAGGAAATAGATGTGCCCCTGGGCTGGACAGCTGGTATTTGTCAAGTGGAGTAAAATTGAAGCTTTGTTCTCACCCAGACACTCCAAGGACAAAGCTAGTGGTAGAAGCTGAACTTTGTTGAAGTAAAGAGATAAGATGACCACTCCTGAGGTCAAGGAAAACTTCCCCATCTGCACATGCACAGGGAGGCTCCTTGGGTATCAAAAATGGAGGGGACACCACCCCATAATAGGTGTACCCCATAACAATAATATCCCCACTGCCTTCTGCGGCAGAACCCATCGTAGGAAAATGTTGTGCATGCGTGTTGGGGAGAGTCCTAGAACAGGTCAGTCATGGGAAAAGAAAAAACTGGCCAAAGGAAAACAAAAACCCTGAAGAACTGTCCTATATAAGGGATTAAACCACCTCTTCACTGTACTCTTTCTCATTAGGAAGGACACCCACACCCTTTCTCTCTAGGTTTGTATTTCTGCCCAGCTTCTGTCCTAAATAAACAAACTTTCTCTCTGTGCTCTTCCACTTGTGCTGTGTCTCTAATAATAAACTTTGTACCTATTACAGTTTTTGCCTCCTTGACATATTTTTGCTTTCAGTGGGGGTAAGAGCCAGGGCAACTTTGCTTCCAGCTTCTAGCCTCTGGTGTCTAGTGACTAAGAGTCCTGATTTTCATCCAGGCTGCTCAGGTCCAATTCCTGGGCAGGGAACTAAAGTCTCTCTTCAGGACTGCTCACTGCTGTCTCTCTGAAATAAGAACCAACTGTCTTCACATTGTTAATTCTATGTTCTCTTCCAACAAAATAAGCCAGTCAGGAATGGTTATTTAAAAGAGAGAGAGAGAAGAAAAAATAAACACCCCCAGAGAGATCAGATATTGGAATTATCAGACTAAAAAATAACCATGCTATGTGCAAGACTGAGAAAAAATTTAAAACTACCAAAGTATAAAAAAAGGCACAGCAGGTTAGAAAAAACCCTAAATAGAAAAATACAATAATTAATGGTTTTCACAATTAGACAAAACTGAAGAGAGAATTAGTGAGTTTGTAGATAGGTCAGAAGAAAATATTCTGAATTAAACATAAAGAGACTAAAGAATAACACATGTGGAAGACAGAATAGGAGATACGGAGGCTACACTAAGTAAATAAAATATGCCTTCAATTAGAATCAAAGAGGGGAAAGAGATCATGAAGTTGAAGCAATATTTTTAAAAATGACAGGATTTTTTAAAATAATGAAGCTTTATAAATTCCAAGCAAAATAAATAAAATTAATTATACTCCTAGCTACATTATGGTAAAATATCAGAAAACCAAAGACAATTTTTTTTAATCTTAACAGAATTTGAGGGGAAAAGTCAACTTGCCTTCAAAGGAGCAAAAATTAGGTTGAAAGCTGACTTCTCAACAGAAACAGCTGGAAAGAGAAGACCATCCATGACCTTCAATGAGCTAAAAGAAAATGACTGCCGTGTCAAGTTCAAGACAGCAAAAATGTATGTCAGAAAAGGAGACACAAAAGAAGATATTGAGGCAGTCTGAGCACAGGTTGGAAAAGAATTTCCAGACAGAGTATTTCAGAAGGGAGTGAGTTTATTAAGAGCAAGGAGCAGAGATACTGAAGGTGCTATGAGCACAGCACTCCAACCCCCTGACAGACCTGGGAAAGTCGACCATTTTTGTGGGCTAGCAATGGAAACCCACTCCAGTACTCTTGCCTGGAGAATCCCATGGACGGAGGAGCCTGGTGGGCTGCAGTCCATGGGGTCGATAAGAAGTCGGACACGACTGAATGACTTCACTTTCACTTTTCACTTTCATGCATTGGAGAAGGCAATGGCAACCCACTCCAGTACTCTTGCCTGGAGAATCCCAGGGATGGGGGAGCCTGGTGGGCTGCAGTCCATGGGGTCGCTAAGAAGTCGGACACGACTGAATGACTTCACTTTCACTTTTCACTTTCATGCATTGGAGAAGGCAATGGCAACCCACTCCAGTACTCTTGCCTGGAGAATCCCATGGATGGAAGAGCCTGGTAGGCTGCAGTCCATGGGGTCGCTACGAGTCAGACACGACTGAGTGACTTCATTTTCACTTTCACTTTCATGCATTGGAGAAGGAAATGGCCACCCACTCCAGTGTTCTTGCCTGGAGAATCCCAGGGACGGGGGAGCCTGGTGGGCTGCCGTCTGTGGGGTCGCACAGAATCGGACACGACTGAAGCAACGTAGCAGCGGCAGCAGCAGCCAATTTTTATAGCCTCAAGGCAAAGAAAAATCCTGCTGGGAAACTGGCATTAGGTAATTGGTTAGGGTGCTATGGGATGAGCACTGGGGTGGGCATTTTTGCCTAATATGGGTCAGGAAACCTGCTGGTGATGATCGGGGGGGGGCTTTTGGCAATGGTTACCAAGGGGCTCAGTCAGCTTTGGAGGTGACCTCGGTTCTGAGCTCCACTTCTGTGGCCTTGGTGCAGGACTCAACAGAAGATACTTGTAGATATATAAAAACTGAATTTGTGTGCTCGCTTCGGCAGCACATATACCAAAAAAAAAAAACAAACAGAAAAACAAAAACTGAATTTGTCACTAGCAGGCATAAGAGGTACTTTCAGGCGGAGGTCAGATTGCAATAGGGAATAAAGATTAAATAGGTAGATGTACAGAAAGATTTGTTTACAAATTCACCCACATGTGCATCTAAGTGAATATTTTTACCCTGCTTTAATGAAAATTTTCTATCTACATAGAAGAAAATAATATAATAATCCCACTACTCATCTTTAATAATTATCAACATGGGATCCTCCAAAAGATTATCTACAGATTTTTCTTCAGAAGATTTGGAGCCAAAGAAGACAGTGGGCTCTTATACTCAAAGAAAAAGGCAAACTGTCAATGAAAAATCCTATGTCCACAAAAATGGTACTTAAAAAGGGAGGGAGAGGAAGTCCCCTGGTAGCCTAGTGGTTAGGATCCCAGGCTTTCACTAGCATGGTCTGGGGTCAGTCCCTGGTTAGGGAACTGAAATCCTATAAGCTGCATAGTACAGCAAAAGTAAGAAAGCAAAAAAAGGGAGGGGGAGGCAAGAAATCAAGACATTCCCAGATAAACAAAAGCAGAGGGAGTTTGTGACCACTAGACCTGTCCTGATCAAGAAATGCTCGAGAGAGTCCTGCAAGGTGAAAGGAAAGGAAACTAGACAGTAACTCAAAGCCATACAAATAAAGATCATAATGTAAGTAAATATATGGTGGTGGTGGTTTAGTCACTAAGTTGTGTCCGACTCTTGTGACCCCATGGACTATACCCTACCGGGCTCCTCTGTCCATGGGATTTCCCAGGCAAGAATACTGGAGTGGGTTGCCATTGCCTTCTCCAGGGAATCTTCCTGACCCAGAGATCGAACCCAGGTCCCCTGCATTGCAGGTGGATTCTTTACTATCTGAGCCACCTGGAAAGCCCATAAATAAATATATAGGCAATTATAAAACCTAGTATTATTGTAACAGTGGTTTGCAGCTATACTTTTTGTTTTCTACATGATTTAAGAGACTAATGCATTTAAGAGAATTATTAGCTTTTTGCTTAGGGGCTGAGCGCTGAAGGATTGATTCTTTTGAACTCTGGTGCTGGAGACGACTTTTTGGAGTCCCCTGGACTGCAAGGAGATCAAACCAGTCAATCCTAAAGGCAATCAATCCTGAATATTCATTGGAAAGACTGATGCTGAAGCTCCAATACTTTGGCCACCTGATGCAAAGAGCTGACTCATTAGAGAAGACCCTGATGCTGGGAAAGATTGAAGGCAGGAAGAGAAGGGGACGACAGAAGATGAGATGGTTGGAGGGCATCACTGACTCAACGGACGTGAGTTTGAGCAAACTCCAGGAGATACTGAAGGACAGGGAAGCCTGGCATGCTGCAGTCCATGGGGTCACGGAGAATCAGACACCTCTGAGTAACTGAACAACAACACGATGAATACAGATTCATTTTGTGACAACAACTAAAAGAGTTAGGACAGAACTGTAAAATAACAGAGATTCTGCATGTTATTGAGGTTGAGTTCAGTTCAGTCGCTCAGTCGTGTCTGACTCTTTCTGACCCCATGGACTGCAGCTTGCCAGGCCTCCCTGTCTATCATCAACTCCCAGAGTTTACCCAAACTCATGTCCATTGAGTCGCTGATGCCATCCAACCATCTCATTCTCTGTTGTCCCCTTCTCCTCCCACCTTCAATCTTTCCCAGCATCAGGGTCTTTTCAAATGAGTCAGCTCTTCAAATCAGGTGGCCAAAGTATTGGAGTTTCAGCTTCAACATCAATCCTTCCAATGAACACTCAGGACTGATCTCCTTGCAGTCCAAGGGACTCTCAAGAGTCTTCTCCATCACCACAGTTCAAAGGCATCAATTCTTTGGAGATCAGCTTTCTTTATAGTCCAATTCTCACATCCATACATGACTACTGGAAAAACCATAGCCTTGACTAAATGGACCTTTGTTGGCAAAGTAATGTCTCTGCTTTTTAGTATGCAGTCTAGGTTGGTCATAACTTTCCTTCCAAGGAGTAAGTGTCCTTTAATTTCATGGCTGCAGTCACCATCTGCAGTGATTTTGGAGCCCAGAAAAATAAAGTCAGCCACTGTTTCCCCATCTATTTGCCATGAAGTGATGGGACTGGATGCCTTGATCTTAGTTTTCTGAATGTTGAGTTTTAAGCCAACTTTTTCAGTCTCCTCTTTCACTTTCATCATGAGGCTCTTTAGTTCTTCTTCACTTTCTGCCATAAGGGTGGTATTATCTGCATATCTGAGGTTATTGATATTTCTCCCAGCTATTTTGATTCCAGATTATTGAGGTTAAAGTTGTATAAATTTAAACTAGAGTGTTATAACTTTAAGATGTTAAATATAATCCCCATGGTAGTTACAAAGAAAATAGCTAAAGAATATACACAAAAGATAATGAGAAAGGAATTTAAACATTTCACCACAAAAAAAGTTGACTGAAAAGAGACAGGAATGCAGGAAATAAAGAGACAAAAAAACTTATAGAAAACAAATAATACAATGACAGAAATAAGTCCTCCTTATCAGTAATTACTTCAAATGTAAGTAGATTAAGTTCTCCAGTCAAAAGACAGGATGGAAGAAGGGGAAAAGTACGTGGCCCAACTATATACTGTCTATAAGAGACTCACTTAAGAATCAAAGACACAAACAGGTTGAAAGTGAAAGGATAGAAAAAGACATTCCCTGTGAATCGTAAACCAAAGAGAGCAAGACTGGCTATACTAATATCAGGCAAAATAGACTTTAAATCAAGCAGTTTACAAGAGACAAAGAACAACACTATATATTAATAAAATGTTCAATACAGAAAAATATATAACAATTATAAAATTTATGCACCTAATAACAGGTCAAATATGTGAAGCAAAACTGTTAGAACTAAAGGGCAAAATAGACAGTTCTACAATAACAGTTGGAGACCTCAATACCTCTGAGTAATAGAGCAACCAGACAGAGGATAAGTAAAGAAATCAAGGGTTTAAACAACACAGTAAAACAACCCAGTGTTCAACCTGGTGTAGCTGAACACTCCACCGAACAACAGCATACACATTCTTTTCAAGTGCATATGAGATATTTTCCAGGATAGATCATATGCTAGGGCAAAAACTAAGTCTCAGTGGGCTCTAAAGGAGAAGGCAATAGCAAGCCACTCCAGTACTCTCGCCTGGAAAATCCCATGGATGGAGGAGCCTGGTAGGCTGCAGTCCATGGGGTCGCAAATAGTCAGACATGACTGAGAGACTTCACTTTCACTTTTCACTTTCATGCATTGGAGAAGGAAACGGCAACCCACTCCAGTGTTCTTGCCTGGAGAATCCCAGGGACGAGGGAGCCTGGTGGGCTGCCGTCTATGGGGTCGCACAGAGTCGGACACGAATGAAGCGACTTAGCAGCAGCAGCAGGCTCTAAAAGTGGAGAAGGCAATGGCACCCCACTCCAGTACTCTTGCCTGGAAAATCCCATGGATGGAGGAGCCTGGTAAGCTGCAGTCCATGGGGTCGCACAGAGTCAGACACAACTGAAGCGACTTAGCAGCAGCAGCAGGCTCTAAAAGATATCATACAATGTATCTTCTCTGACCAAAAATGGGATGAAGTTAGAAATAAAAAATATAAAGAAAACCGGAAAATTCACAAAATTGTAGGAATTAAACAACACACTTTTAAGCAAGCAACGGATCAAAGAAGAAATCAGGTTTTCCATTCCATTCTAATTTTTTAGAAAATACTTAGTCAAATGAGTATGAAAACACAACAACCCACATTTATCATGACAGATTTCTAATTAAAAAAATAGATATGCAGCAAGCAACAAAGGTTTACTGTATAGCACAGGGAACTACAGTCAAGATTTTGTAATAACCTATCATGGAAAACAATTTGAAAAATAATATATGTGTGTATATATAACTGAATCACTATGCTGTACACCTGGAACATTGTAAGTCAACTATACTTCAAAAAATATACATATTAAGAAAAAAAACAATAACCAACACTTATAGGACTCAGCAAAAATGGGTACAAAGTGGGGAATTTATAGCTATAATTGCTTACATTAGAAAACAAAGAGGGAGACTTCTCTGGTGGCCCAATAGTTAAGACTCCAAGCTTCCAGGATAGGGGGCGAGTGTTTGATCTCTGGTCAGGGAATTATAATCCCACATGCAGCATGGCCAAAAAACAGACAAACAAAAAAACCAAACCAAACAAGAATGATCTCAAGTCAATAAGCTAACTTTACAATGTAAGAAACTAGAAAAAGAACAAACAGAAGGAAAAGAAAAATAAAGATGAAGCGGAAATAGCTGAAATACAGATTAGAAAAGCAATACAGAAAAATCAGCGAGACCAAAAAAACTGATTCCTCAGAATAATCAACAAAAGTGACAAAACTTTAGCTAGCAGACTGAGGAAAAAAACCTCAGATTACTAAAATTGGAAATGAAAGTGGTGACATTACTAACTCTACAGAAATAAGGGTTATAAAGGCACTATGGACAATTGTACGCCAATAAATGGGATAGCCTAGATGAAATGGAAAATTTCCTAAAACACAAAATCTACCAAGATTAAATCATTAAGAAACTTAAAAATCTGAACAGGCTGACAAATAGTAAGGGGATTGAAAAAGGAATCACAAGTCTATTAACAAAGAAAAGCCCTGGACCTGATGGACTCACTGGTGAATGTTCCCAAATATGTAAAGAACTAATACCAATCTTCCTCAAATTAAAAAAAATTGAACAGGACGGATACTTCCTAACTCATTCTGAGGCCAGCATTACCCTGATAAAAAAAAGACACTATAAGAAAACCACAGACCCAGAAGTGGTATTGCTTATGAACATTGATGCAAAAATCCACAACAAAATAGAATTCAGCAGCATATTGAAAGAATTATACACCAATAAACCCATAGGGTTTATTCATGGAAGTCAAGGATGATTCAACACAGGAAAAATCGATCATTAAGCCACATCAACAGAATGAAGGGAGAAAAACCACACAATCATTTTCATTGATGCAAAAATAAAAAGCATTTGACAAAGGTCATAATAAAATGCTTTCATAATAAAAACACTCAACAAAATGGGAATAGAAAGGCAAGGATGACCACTTTCACTACTTTTTTTTTTTCAATAAGTAAAACATGATCACTTCAACAAAAGAGATTTATTCACGCTGCAACAAATACATTTAGCTCTTTCATTTTCTTTGCCTTAAAAACTCAGCAAGTGAGTATTTTAAAATTTATTCAGCAATTCATTGATTGACACTCTGTTTCCAATCCTGTGGCATTACCAGCAGTACCAAAATATGTGCACATGTCTCTTTATTTGCACGTATAAGAAATCCTTTTGTGTTTATACCTAGAGTAGAATTATGGGATTGAAGGGTATTAAATCTTCAACCTTACTAAAATGCCAATTCATTTCCAAAATGGTTGCAACAGATTCCATTTCCATCAGCTGAGTACAGGTGCCCAACCTCCTCACCAACATGCATTAAACTTTTAAGCTCATGCCAATGTCATAGATGAGAAAACAATATCACAGTATTGTTTATGCATTTCCCTGATTGCTCAGGAAGCTAAGCATCTTTTCATATTTCCCCTCTGTATGAATTTCCTGTTTATGTCTTCTGCCATTGTAACTTGAGTTGGTTTTTAAAAGTGTATGCTGCTGCTGCTGCTGCTAAATCACTTCAGTCGTGTTGGACTCTGTGCGACCCCATAGACGGCAGCCCACCAGGCTCCCCCGTCCCTGGGATTCTCCAGGCAAGAACACTGGAGTGGGTTGCCATTTCCTTCTCCACACTTTCACTACTTCTATTCAACATAGTACTAGAAGTTCTAGTACTCTTGCCTGGAAAATCCCATGGACGGAGGAGCCTCGTAGGCTGCAGTCCATGGGGTCCCTGAGGGTCGGACACGACTGAGCGACTTCACTTTCACTTTTCACTTTCATGCATTGGAGAAGGAAATGGCAACCCACTCCAGTGTTCTTGCCGGAGAATTCCAGGGACGGGGGAGCCTGGTGGGCTGCCGTCTGTGGGGTCGCATAGAGTCGGACATGACTGAAGCGACTCAGCAGCAGCAGAAGTTCTAGGCAGAGCAGTTTAGCAAGAAAAAGAAATGAAAGGACTTCCCTGTCAGTCCAGTGGTTAAAACTCTGAGCTTCCACCGCAGGGGGTACAGTTTCAACCCCTGCCCAGAGAACTAAGTTCCCCCATCCCAAGCGGCACAGCCAAGACATTTTTTTTAATGCAAGAAAAATAAAGTAAAAATAAAAGGCGTCCAAGTTGGAAAGAAAGCAGTACCATTATGTCTATTTCTAGATAACCTTATAAGTTTAAAATCATAAAGATTCCACAAAAAATCTGGTAGAACTAATAAATGAATTCAGCAAAGTAGCGGGATACTAAGTCAATGCACAAAATCAGTTGCATTTCTATATGCAATGAGTGATTTGAAATGAAAATCATAAAAGCAATTCCATTTACAGTGGCATCGAAAAGAATAAAATACTTAGAAATTGATTTAACCAAGAAGGTGAAAGATTTGTACAGTAAAACATACAAAACATTGTTGAAAGAAATTACAGAGATATAAATAAAAATATATTCCATATTTATGGATTGGAAGACTTCATATTGTTAAAATGTCAATACTACCCAAAGTGATCTATAGATTCAATGCAATCCCTATCAAAAATTTCAATGACTTTTTTTTGCCGAGATAGAAAAAAAATCCCATCCTGGGGGTTTCCTTCATGGTCCAGTGGTTAAGACCCTGCCTTCCAATTCAGGGAATGAAGGTTCAATCCCTGGTCAGGGAACTAAGATCCCACATGCCACAGGGCAACCAAGCCCGAGTACCAAAGTGAAGACCCAGTGCAGCCTAAATAAAATAAGTAAATAAAAAAGAAGAAAGAAAATCCCATCCTAAAATTCATAGGGAATCTCAAGGGACCCCCAAATAACCAAAACAATCTTTAAAAAGAACAAAGTTGGAGTACTCACATTCTGATTTAAAAACCTACTCTAAAGCTACAGCAATCAAAACAGGGTGGTACTGGCATAGAGACAGACATTTAGATGACTCGAACAGAATAGAAAACCCAGAAATAAACCCTTGCATGGTAAAATGATTTTTAAAAGGGTGCCAAGATTACTCAATGGGGAAAGGATAGTCTTTTCAACAAATGGTGCTGAGAGAATTAGATATCCATATACAAACGAATGAAGTTAGATGCTTATCTAACATCATATAAAAATAGTTAAAAATAGATCAAAGACAGAAATGTAAGACCTAATGCAATACATTCTTAAAGACAACACAGAAGTTTCACAGCACTGGATTTGACAATGATTTCTTAGATGCTACAATGGTACAAGTTTAAAAAAAGAAAAAACAGGCAAGTTGAAATTCATGAAAATTTAAAGTGTCAGAAGACACTGTCCACAGAGTAAAAATGCAAAAGCCACAGAATGGGAGAAAATATCTGCAGATCATTTACCTGATAAGGGATTAATATCCAGAATATATAGAAAACTCCCCAAACTCAACAAAAAACCAGATTCAGAAATAGGCAAAGGAACTGAACAGAAATTTCTCCAAAGAACATATGCAATTGGCCAACAAGCATATGAAAGATACTCAACCTCACTAATCATTAGTGAAGCACGAATCAGAACTATAATAAGATAACTCACACCCATTAGGGGGGCTGTTATTAAAACACACACAAAACCCCCATAATACAGCAAGCATTGGCAAGGATGTGGGGAATTTTTTTTTTTAATTGAAGTAGATTTACAAAGTTGTGCTAGTTTCTGATGTACAGCAAAGTTATTCAGTTATATATACATACATATTCTTTTCCATTATGGCTTATTAGAGGATGCTGAATCTAGTCCCTGTGCTATCCAGCGGGGAATAGTGCAGTACAGTGGTGGAGCACGGTGTTATCTATTTTATATACAGTAGTTTGTATCTGCTAATCCCAAACTCCTAATTTACCCCTACCCACATTTCCCTGCTTTGGTAGCTGTAAGTTTGCTTTCTATGCTTATGAACCTGTTTCTGTTTTGTAAATAAGTTCATTTGTATCATATTTTAGATTCCACTATCAGTAACATCATATGCCATTTGTCTTTCTCTGACTTGCTTCACTTACTATGATACCTCTAGATCCATCCATGTTGTTGCAAATGGCATTCTTTCTTTTTCATGGGTGAGTAATATTCTATCACGTGTATATACCACACCTTCTTTATGTGTTCATCTGTTGATGGACATTTAGGTTGCTTCCACGTCTTGGCCATTGTAAACAGTGCTGCTGTGAACTCTGGGGTGCATGCATCTTTTCAAATTAAATTTTTTTCTGGATATATGCCCAGGAGTGGGGCTGATGGATCACACGGCAACGCTTCTTTAGTTTTTTTTAGCAAACTCCATACTGCTTTCCACAGTGGCTGCACAATTTGCAGTTTCCACTGACAATGTAGGAGAGTTCCCTTTTAGGATGTGAAGAAGTTGGAGTCCTTGTGCACTGCGGGAATGTAAAGTGGTACAGCCACTGTGGAAAATGGTATGGTGGCTCCTCAAAACCCTGTTCTCTTGCCCCTGGAGAGTAGAATGGGCAGAAAATCAGACACGGAATTGAATCATAAGGGTGGCAGAACTGCAAAGGAGGCCGTATGATCAACCATAATTGATCTCCTATCCTAAAGGCAGTGTCCCTGATAGAAAAGCAATGGGATTCAGATGACTGCTATGGGAAAATTTGAATGGATACACTCAAGAAACTTGAACCTCTAGTTTTCCCTGAACAGGTTAGGCTATAAAAACCCCTCACCTCAAACCTTAGTAAGCAGAGCAGCCTCCTGCTGCCTAGAGACGAGGCGAAGAACTTCCCTGAGGTAGAATCTTCCCTTACAGAATGACAATGTGCCCCCTCCTCTTTGCTGCCCCACACTGCCACCAGCCCAACACCTAGAGTTAGTCCTCATCACGGCCCAAGATCAAAAGTACAGTCCTGCTCCGGATGAAACCATTTATTTACCAAAAGAGTTGCAGGGGCTATTATGTACTGGAAGAATCTGGGAGAGGAAGTATAAGAGAAGACATGAGAATTTATTTACCTGGGAGCACTCTCCCATGAGTTTAATATCTGTCAACATCTGGAGCTCCAACATCCTGCTAGAATGACTCCTTGAAGCCTGGACGTGACATTTGCTACAGTAAATTAGGTGGAGATCATATAACTACTTTCTGAAAGTATCAAGGAAGGACATTCCCATAAACTGACATGAGAGACTTGAAGGCTATGAGGACAAAATAGGAAAACAAAACCTAAAGCCAAGCCATGACATACATGATCAAGTTAATTCATGAGTAATTTAACTGCTGACCAGAACAAAACTCAACGCATTTAGAGTGAGATAACACAAGCCAAATCTCTACAGTGTATGTTCCAAGTCCAGCATATAAAGAAATATTTACTAAATATATGAAGCAAGAAAATGTATTCTAAAATTAAGAGAAAAACCAGTCAACACAAGCAGACTCATAAATGGCTGAGATATGAGCATTGGAAGACAGGATTTAAACAAAAATCTCTGGAATTAACCAAGTCCCATAGCAAGTACATTCCACTAGCTATGTACAGATATGAGAGCTGGACCATAAAAAAGGCTGAGCACTGAAGAACTGATCCTTTCAAACTGTGGTACTGGCGAAGACACTCGAGAGTCCCTTGGACAGCAAAGAGATCAAAACTATCAAGCCTAAAGGAAATCAACTCTGAATATTAACTGAAAGGACTGCATGCCCTCGGACCACTGAGGGGTAGAAGTACCTTGGAAGAGCCCTGAGTTGGACCATAAAGAGGGCTGAGCACCAAAAAACCGATGCCTTTGAACTGTGGTATTGGAAAAGACTCTTGAGAGTCCCTTGGACAGCAAGAAGATCAAACCAGTTAAGCCTAAAGGAAATCAACCCTGAATATTCATTGAAAGGACTGATGCTGAAGCTCCACTACTTTGGCCACCTGATGAGAAGAGCCAACTCATTGGAAAAGACCCTGATGCTGGGAAAGATTGAGGGCAGGAAGAGAAGGGGGTGACAAGAGGATAAAATGGTTGGATGACATCATCGACTCAATGGACATGAGTCTGAGCAAGCTCGAGGAGATAGTGAGGGACAGAGAAGCCTAGCGTGCTGCAGTCCATGGGGTGGTGAGAGGGTAACAGGCAGGAAGGCCAGGGGTGTCCAAACGGAGGAAACAGGCTACAAGTGTCAGACATGTTTTCTCTCTCCCTTAAGCGGCAGGAGGAAACAAACTACAAGTGTCAGGTTTTTTTCTCCCAGTGGATGCTTCATGAAGAGGCAACAGCTGGTGTGCCTGCTCCCCAGCCTCTCTGGCTGTTCAGCGCATATGATCCCAGGGATAGATTGGAGAAACCTGTTTTCCTTTATCTCTCTGTCTCCGGTCCTCCATCTCACCCTGTATTTAATCACCCTTAGTTTTGCTGTTGGAGCTTCTCTTACTTGGATTGCCTGGGTTTCTATTGAAACCAGAGTAATCTGAGGTTGTACTGAGACAGGGGTCTTTTGGCCCCGTACTTGGGCAATTTGAATCTCAGTTTGGATTTTTACCAAGACCAAGGCAACCTTTCCTGGCGGGGGTGTAGGGGGGAGGTTCCCTGACTTTCAGTTTGGTCAGTTTGGAGCCCAGGTATGGGGGCAAAGTAGGAGGACAGAAGGGAGCTGAAGGTTTCATGCCCAAATCTATACCCTGAGGACATAAATCTGGCATGTCTTGCAGAGAGAAAAAAGGGCAACACATATGCTGCTGCTGCTGCTAAGTCGCTTCAGTCGTGTCCGACTCTGTGCGACCCATAGATGGCAGCCCACCAGGCTCCCCCATCCCTGGGATTCTCCAGGCAAGAACACTGGAGTGGGTTGCCATTTCCTTCTCCAATGCATGAAGGTGAAAATTGAAAGTGAAGTCGCTCAGTCGTGTCCAATTCTTTTCGACTCCATGGACTGCAGCCTACCAGGCTCCTCTGCCCATGGGAATTTCCAGGCAAGAGTACTGGAGTGGGGTCGCCATTGCCTTCTCCGACACATACGCTACTTCTACCCATTTCCCTTGTTTTCTACAGAACCGCTCGAATTGTAAAACGGCATTAAGAGACCCTCCAACTGGTCACCGTTCGCCATCCTCCAATGGATACCATGGCATCACACAGGAAGATCAAATCTATCCAGTTTTTCTTTAAGCCCTGGGGATCAAATCTATCCCAGTTTTTCAGGATACAGTTCAAAGGAGCCAGTCTGGAATTGTTAGCTCCCAACTGTAAGAGAGGAAAAAAATCGATTGGTGCCATCTTTCTACTGGAGGCGTTCCTCCCTGCTCTGCTGCTGCTAAGTCGCTTCAGTCATGTCTGACTCTGTGCGACCTCAGAGACAGCAGCCCACCAGGCTCCCCCGTCCCTGGGATTCTCCAGGCAAGAACACTGGAATGGGTTGCCATTTCCTTCTCCAACGCATGAAAGTGAAAAGTGAAAGTAAAGTCGCTCAGTGGTGCCCGACTCTTAGCGACCCCATGGACTGCAGCCTACCGGGCTCCTCCATCCATCGGATTTTCCAGGCAAGAGTACTGGAGTGGGTTGTCCTTGCCTTCTCCGCTCCCTGCTCTAGATGGGGGTATAGGCAGACTTTACACTGAAGCTTTCCTTCCCTGGTTGGACTTCGTCTGTCCCTTACTGACGCAGGCACCTTACTCATCCCTCCCGGCTCTACCACCGAGGCGGGATGGAGTTGCACCAAGGGGACCTAATGGCATCCCAGACTAATGTCCAGGTCCTCACCATTAAAACCTTGCATGCCTCTGATGCCACCCGGGGTGCAATCAGAGTAACCTTCCGGAATGCCTCCCACACTAAGACCACTGGGGGAAACATTCATCTCCTGAGTGCCTCTGCACAACCCTGAATATATTTCTGACCACAATAAGACGGGTACAAACATAAAACCAATACGTTCCTTCTGAGCGTCACTACACCAGTATTTCTACAGATTCCACAGAAAGAATATCTAACGAGTTGGGACAAAAGCCACTGGAGAGTCTCCTCTGGTCCACTAAGAGCTAGCCTTACCAAAGGAAGAAGCCCGCTGTGCTTCCTGCTGCTGCTGCTAAGTCGCTTCAGACGTGTCTGAGTAACCCGAGTAACCTTTAACCTGAGAGATGCTCTTGGGGCTAGAGCTCCATCTAGCTTCTGAACTTTCAACTCCCAGTGAGACTAGGCAATTCCTGATTACCAGTCTAAATTTGGGACCTAAGTAACAGTACACAGTAACAGCACAGATCACAAGTCCCTTGAAAATCTATGATCCAACAGAGTAGGTTAGTAGTTTGTTCTAATTCCCAGAAGTTATGAAATGGTCAGAGAGACCAGAAAGTTTGACCGAGAAAGGAGAGTTCGGCCCACACACTTCGACCATCTCTGCCGCTCCCCGAAGGAGACATTGGGTGCCTCTCGACATTAGAAGGTCGGTATAATCCCTGACAGGGTTTCTGCCATAAACCGTTATGAGGTCACCTCAGAATCGCAGATTAAGACACAGCCCTTGGTTCGCATATGTGTCTCTTTTAATCGATCACACACACAAGCACACCATAGAGTTAGTAAAATACAGCAGAAAACGTGTTTGCTAGGAGAACAAACGACTAGAGCTCCAAGCGTCCTTAATTTGTCCTGAAGAACCCCGGGTGAGCCCCCAAGATGAAAGGTTGTTGTTGAGCTGCGAAAGACGCTGCCTGGATTCTTGGCTTCTGGAGGAGAGGAATTCAATACGGGGCCAGTGATGAGGCTTGATCACTCAGAGCTTTTGTGTAATAAAGTTTTAGTAAAGTATAAAAGAGGTAGAGAAAGCCTTTGACATAGACATCAGAAGGGGGCAGAAAGAGTGCCCCCCTGCTAGTCTTTAGCCGTTTGTTTTATGTCTGTTAAAAAGCTATTAATCAGATAAAAGAGACACCTCAAGGGTGACGGAGTTTCACCGGCCCCTCTCCCACAATATGCATTTTTGAGACAGGATGGCACGAGGTGTGTCATCTCCCAGCCATAAAACAGCTGATGTGAATACTGGCTTGTTGACCTATTATCAGCCCAAGATTTGAGAAAAGAAAAAAAGTTATTCTTAGGTAGAACCATTTTGAAGAAAAGCAAATTCCAAAAGCAAATACATAGTTTTATTAACATAGCTTAAGAAAAACATTTCCAAAAGGAAAATGCATTGGTTAGCTCAAGGTTTGAGAAAAGTTAAGTTCGGGTGGAACCAGGTGTCCTCATGGCAACACAGAAATTTAAGAGAAAAAAATCTGACACTTGTAGTTTGTTTCCTTCTGCGGCTTAAGGGAGAAATAAAAAATGTCTGACGCTTGCATTTCCTCCATTTGGAGACCCCTGGCCTTTCTGCCTGTTACCCTCTCAGGGGCAAAGAGTTGGACATAACTTAGCGGCTGAACAACAGCATAGCAACTACTGCCATGAGCCTCCTGATCTAAACCAGCCAGCTCCCCGACTCCATATTAAATAGAATATCCCCCCTAGAGCATCATAACTAATCACCTACTGCCACCCTTCCAGCATGATTTTTCTGTCTTGAGGCCATAAGAATTGGCTGCTGCTGCTGCTGCTAAGTGGCTTCAGTCGTGTCCAACTCTGTGCGACCCCATGGACAGCAGCCCACCAGGCTCCCCCATCCCTGGGATTCTCCAGGCAAGAACACTGGAGTGGGTTGCCATTTCCTTCTCCAATGCATGAAAGTGAAAAGTGAAAGTGAAGTCGCTCAGTCGTGTCTGACTCTCAGCGACCCCATGGACTGCAGTCTACCAGGCTCCTCCATCCATGGGATTTTCCAGGCAAGAGTACTGGAATGGGGTGCCAATGCCTTCTCCTAAGAATTGGCTACTAGCCCACAAAGGGGCTCTCCATTGAGCCAACATGCTGTTCTAACAGCATCTCCAGCTCTAATAAATTCCAGTCTGTTCTTGTTCTGCCTTGTGTCTGGAAATTTTTTTCCAACTCACGCAGGGACCACGACAAATTACTTTTCATTTTTTAAAGCTCATTTGAAATCATTATAGATTCAAAGATTTCAAAGATAGTGCAGAGAGGTTCTGTGTACCCTTCTCTGTTTCCTCCAGCGATTACATGTAATACAAAATCCACACAATGCCAAAGGTATAGTTCTATCATTTTATCCCATGTAGATTCATGTAACCACCTATGATCAAGATTCAGAACTATCCCACCACTATAAAGAGCTCCTCTGCTACTCCTTTATGGTCACACCTTATCTCTCCTCTCCCACCATCCCTGTCCCCTGGCAGCCACTGGTCTTTTTTCCACCTCTATAATTCTGTCATTTCAAGACTGTTATATAAAATCATATGTCATGTGACCTTTTGAGATCGGTTTTTTTTTCTCTTCAGAACAATACCCTTTAGACCCATCCATGTTATTGCATGTATCAATGGCTTGTCCCTTGTTGCCAAATAGTGTGAAAAAGGGATTTCCAGGTGGCACGGTGGTAAAGAAGCCATCTGTCAATGCATGAGGTGGAAGGGATGTGGGTTCGATCCCCGGGTCGGGAAGATTCCCCTGGAGGAAGAAACGGCAACCCACTCCAGTATTCTTGCCTGGAAAATTCCATGAATACAAGAGCCTAACAGGCTTCCGTCCACAGAGTTGCAAAGAATTGGACATGACTGAGCAACTGAGTCTGCAAACCTCACTAAAATGGAGTTCAGAGGCCAGAAGAGGGAGCTCTTCCCCAGTACCACTCCATGCCTATTACAGGACCCGGGTGAATTTGACCCCAAGGGGAAAAGATGTACATTGCATCTTCTACAAGAAATTTACTACCTCAGCAACAGCCAAACAGAAAACCATCATCACCCTGAACCCCCATTTCTCTCTGATGGACTTTCATTCAAAACAAATCCTCTCAACCTCTTTCTTTACTGGACTTGATTATGCCTTTTGCTGTAGCTTGCTTATCCAGAATTTCAGTTCCTTTGCCATTTCCAAAGAAATGCATTTTCTGCTAGTAAAATAACTTTTATTTTTAAGGTGAACAATAGTAATTTGTAATATTGTTGTAAAAACACTTTGCTTAGCCATCATTTGAGGGATATTTGGCTGTTTCCAGCTTGGGGCTCTTACAAATAAATCTGCCATGAACACTCATATACAGATTTTTGTGTAGATGTAAGTTTCTATCTTTCTGGGATAAATACCCAGGAGTACAATTGGTAGGTCATATTAAGGTATATGTTTAGTTTTTAAAACAAACTGCCAAACTGTTTCCCAGAATGTTTGGACCACATTATATTTCCACCAGACGCATATGATAGATAGTTTTATTTGTATTTATATGCTCACTACTTTTCAGTTCCCCTCGTTTTAGTTCAGTTGTTCTAGTAAGTATGTTGTGTTCTCTTACCATGGTCTGAATTTGAATTTCCTTAATGGTTAGTGATGTTGAACGTGTACTCATTTTTAAAAGCTAAACAACTGTATTAAAAAGAAAACAATTTGGTAAGTGGTCCTCAAAGTGTCGTCCCTGAACCAGCAGCAAAGCATCACTTGGGAACATGCTCGAAATTCAAATCATCAGGCTCCACCTCTGATCTACTGATCAGAAACTCTAGGGAGGGAATTCCCTGGTGGTCCAGCAGTTATGGGGCTTCCCAGGTGGCACCAGTGGTAAAGAACCTGCCTTCCAATGCAGGAGATGTAAGAGACATGCGTTCAATCCCTGGGTCGGGAAGATCCCCTGGAGCAGGGCATGGCAACCCACTCCAGTATTCTTGCCTGGAGAAGCCCATGGACAGAGCAGCCTGGTGGGCTATGGTCTGTGGGGTCGCAAAGAGTTGGACACGGTTGAAGGGGCTCAGCATGCACACCAGAGGTTAGGATTCAGTGCTTTCACTACTGAGGGTCCAGGGTTCAATCCCTTGTTGGGGAACTAAGATCCCTCAAGCTGCACGGCAAGGCCAAAACAAACAGACAAAATTGTGGTTTAACAAGCTCTTCAAGTGGAAAGTCGGTATCATTTACTACAAATAGAAAGTAACTGTAGGAAGGAATGCATTTGCATACCACCTAAAATCATCTGGTGTACCAACAGGTTTACACACCACATTTCGGGCAGGGCCCATTTTTTCCTCAGCTCTGGGGGCTCCCTTCACACATATTATGACAAGAATACCCTTCCTTCTCCTCCTAAAATTGTGCAGTGCACAGCCTGCCCAGCTTTACACGGAGTTCTGCCTTTCAGACACTGACCCTGTACTACCCACACTCTTAATCTGACCAAGAAAATGGAGGCTCTGAGGATGGTAGAGGCTTACCCAAGGTCACCCAGCAGCCTGCCCAGACTCCTCTTATAGTGCTCTTATCCCTGCTGGAGCCCAGGGCAGGGCCCGCATGATTCCTAACCTGTTCAAAGTCTGCCACTAGTCACTGCTGGGTGAAAACTTAGATTCCAAAATAGAATATGGTTATATTTATAGAGACTAAGAGGAAAAACTATGCCTCCACACACTGAATACTCTGACATCAAAAGTGTGGGTTTCTCCCCTCACCAACCCACTCTCTGGCTGAATGTCCTACAATCCTGCTCTGACACTGTCTACCTGGGGATAGCACCAAACCATGCAGGAGTCCCCAAGATTTCCCCTTACCTCAGACACCGATCACCAAAGAGTTGACCCCCCAGTAGGTCCAGGTTGGCTACAAATCAGCATTCTCACAATTGCCTCCTCAGGTGAAATAATTTGTCGTAATGATTCACAGAAGTTAGGCAAACACTCATGCTCACCAATGTGCTATATGATAAAGAACATGATAAATGACACAGTTAAACAGTAAAATGAAGAGACGCACTGGGCAAGGCCTGGGAGGTTCCAAAGACAGGAGCTTCTATCCCAGCGGAGTTGGGGTGTGCCACCTCCCCACACACCAGCCTGGAAGCTCTGTGGTTCACAGATCATTATGGAGGCTTCATCACGTGGCCATAATCAACGGTTAATTCGCTCAGCAGCCCCTTTCCAAGATTATTTTCTAAAAATTAATTTATTTATTTGAATGCACTTGGGTCTTAGCTGTAGCAGGTGAACTCTTAGCTGTAGCATGTGGGATCTAGTTCCCTGACCAGGGATCGAACCTAGGCTTCCTGTATTGGGGAGTGCAGAGTCTTAGCTACTGGGGGAAGTTCCATCCAAGCTTCTAATCATGGCTCGGTCTTCCTGGTGACCAGCCCCCATCCTGAAGCTATCCAGGACCCCACCCAGAGTCACCTCATTAGAGCAAAAGAGGCTGCTATTGTCCAGGAAACATCAAGGGATTTAGGAGTTCTGTATCAGGAACCCATGGTAAAGACCAAATGTATATTTTTTATTAGGTCACAGTTGTACATGCATGGGGAAAAAGTTGTAAAGGGCTGTTACAGCAGTTTTTTGGGGGGAGAAAAAGGGTTTACAGATTTTTGCTTAACTTCTCTGTATTTTATAATTTTTAAAAAAACCTTTCGGCTGCACCACATGGCATATGGGATCTTAGTTCCCCAACCAGGAATCGAACATGTGCCCCCTGCATTGGTATCATGGAGTCTTAACCACTGGACCACCAGAGAAGTCCTGTATTTTGTGATTTTTTTTTTATTACAATTATCATGTTTAGTTATGTAATTCGAATGTACTAAATATTACTTCCCAGGTGGCGCTCACGGTAAAGAATCCACCTGCCAATGCAGGAGACATAAGAGAAGCGGGTTCGATCCCTGAGTCAGGAAGATCCCCCGGAGTCAGAAATGGCACCCCACTCCAGTATTCTTGCCTGGAGAATCCCATGGACAGAGGAGCCTGGTGAGCTACAGTCCATGGGGTCATACAGAGTTGGGCACGACTGAATGAGCACAAAAAAATCAACATGAAGCCTTTACCTGTGATCCAGCCAGGGCCAACTGTTGGCAAGGTCAGGAGGCCTTCCAGACAGAGCAGCGCCTGCACGCACCCCAGTTTCACAAGCTGAGCTCGCCTGGACACCCTTGGCCTGTGGTTGCCCCCGCACCCTCCATATTCACACCCACCATCACCTCTTGTGGGTGAGGTCCTCCCCTTCCCAATCCTGGGCGCCCACACAATCAAGGCCTGAGAGTCTGTCTGCCTGTCTCTAAAGAGGGGAACTCCTCAAGGCACACACCCTGCTTGACCTATCACGCTAGAGCCTGGCATAGAGAAAAACAGCATTTGGGAAGTGAATGAATGAAGGTGGAACGAATCCCAAAGAAGCGGATTTCGTAAGGCCTTTCTCCAGCAGGTGCAGCCAGTTCCCCTTTCAGCAGCCTCCTAGCAGAGAACCTGGTGTGAGGGGTAGCGGGTACAAAACCCAGTGTTTTTGGAAGTCAGGAGAAGCAGACTGGATGGACCCGGGGTGTGTGTGGGACTTGGAGAGGGAGTGCAGAGCTGCTGTGGGGGCTACAAGGGAGTGGCCAGTCTCAGTGAGGTCAGTCCCTGGTCCTTGGGGTCCCCCTGGCCCACAGCTGTGGCTGTGCTGTGCAGTGTGGGGAGGCCCTGGCTGAGGGTGAAGGTGCACGGGGACTTATCTGGGACTGGCCCCTGACCCAGCCCGAGCCACTGACCCTGGGCCTGCACCCCTAGCCCCTCAGACCACCCCAGAGAGACACTCACCTTCAATGCGGGGCTGCATGAGAGCGGCAAGTGAGAGAGAAAGGCAAGGTGAGCCTCGGCATTAGAAGCCAAAAAAATCACCTCATGGCCAGAGGCTGGACAGGAATCCCATGATGATCTGTGGGGCAAGAGGGGGGTCTGCAACTAGCCGGGGTTCCAGAGTTCTGGCCAGGACTACCCCCTTACTCGCTCAGGAACGTGGGCTGACCCTCCCAGTGCTGATCTGGGCTTTCTCTCAGGCAGACAGATGAGATCCATGCTTGCCTGCTTGCCTCCACCTCCTTATGAAGCCTTCCTCTCTCCACCTGCGGGGGGTGTGGGGCTGGGATGAGCAGGTGTTCACCTGTGGGCTTCTGACTCCGCTGCCCCAGGTGGGTCTGGAGAGCCTGGTCTATACGCAATGTCCCAGCGCCCTCCACTACCACCTGGCCATCTTTTCTTTGTTACTGGGGACCATCTCATGCCTTGCAGGCTGCTTAGCAGTGTTCCTGGCCTCTGCCCTCTGTCCTCTGGATGCCAGAATTCTATAGTTGTGACCACTAAAAATATCTCCAGACATTATCAAATATCCCCTCGGAAGGCAAAATCACCCCCGGTTGAGAAGCCCAGGCCATAGCACCTCTAGGATAATGCTGGGTCATAATGAGAGTGCATTACTGCTCCTGACTGGAAGGGCAATACATCTAGTATTAGAATATAGTATCTGTGTACTCCTGTCCAAGGCTAGTATATGAGTATACTGTATCAAAGTTTAATTTGCAAAAAAGTGAAAAACATGACTTTCATACAAGTGGAGGAAAGCATGTCAAATATTTAATTAATCAGGGAACAGTAAGATGGTAAAGCTAATTCAAAGAACTTAATAAAAAATCTTTTGGCCACACGGCATGTGGGACCTTAGTTTCCAACCAGGGATCCAACCAACACCCCCTGCATTGGCAGCACAGAGTCTTAAACATTGGACCACCAGTAAGGTCCCCAAGGAACATTTTGAGAAGTTTTTTTTTTTAATTGAAGGATAATCACTTTACAGAATTTTGTTGGTTTCTGCCATACATCAACATGAATCAGCCATAGGTATACATATTTCCCCTCCCTCTGAACCTCCTTCCCATCTCCCTCCCCACCCTACCCCTCTTGGTTGATATACAGTCCCTGTCTGAGTTTCCTGAGTCACATTCTCATTGGCTATCTATTTTACATATGGTAATGTAAGTTTCCATGTTACTCTCGCCATACTTCTCACCCTCTCCCCCACCCCCCTGTCGTGTCCTTAAGTCTGTTTCCTATGTCTGTGTTGAAAAGTATTCTAGTGCACAGGCAAAGGCATTTCAAAGTGTGTGCTGAGAGACAAAAACCTGATAATTACATATGGGGCAATAAAATTGTAATCTTTGGGGTTATCTTTTCTACTGGACAGAAAATCATGAGTTAACATGTAATTTCTCAGGTACATTTTCCTACATTAGTGGCTTTCAAAGTGTAGTCCCCAAACTGGAAATCTCAGCAGACCAGGGAACCTGTTGGAAATGCAATTTTTCAGGTCTCATTCCAGAGCTAATTGATTAGAGAAACTCTGGGGGTGGAGCCTAGTACTGTTGTAACAAGCCCAGCAGGTGATTCTTAAACACTCTAAAAGTTTGATAACTACTGGTCTAAATAGTCAAATAATCTTTATTTGTGAAACAAATCTGTTTGACAATACTCTAGTATGACATTAAAAGGACATGCCATCTGCCTTTTGCCTTATTTCCAAATTTAAATAAATTGTCTGTTTGATGTTTGCTGTTTTGTCTTTCAAATACCCTATCAACTTAGGGCAGTTTTCATCTATTACTAATTTTTTCTTCTTTTTAATAATGATTTCCTAAGTGTGTCAATTCATTTCTTCTTTTGGAACTATTCTTGTCCTCTTAAAAGAAAAAAAATTTTTGATATTGCAACACCATTGATTTCATTGTACTGATGTTCATGATTTTTAAAAAGATTTTTTTAAGTGTGATCAATTTTAGCAAGAATTAATTTTCCATCTGTTTCTATTTATGGAGTGGTTTAATTGTCAGGGGCTCTATCTGTCCTTTCATAGCTTGAAAGGCTGCAACAACAAAAAACAATCAGGGCCTACCGTATAGGAGAGAGGCATAGAAATGAAGAGAGAAATCAAACTTTTCAATTTCTTTTTTGGTCATTAGTTTATACTCTAGTGTATTTTTGTTGTTGCTATCTTTTGTTTGTTTTTATCTATTTAAGTGAATACTGGAAACTTAAGTTTTCCTGGTCTATTCATTACCTCAAGTTCACCAGTAAGCAGACTAATACAATTTAAAGCAACATTTTCCTCTCCCATTAGATTGAGAAAAATTAAGATAAACAGCTCATGCTGGTGAAGCTGCAAAAGCATTCTGAGCATGTCAACTCTTACAGGCTTTTTGCTATCCAACTAAAGGGATTCATCAAAATGAAATAAAATACCCAGGCGCTACCGGGCACTTGAAGGAGGTATCTGGGGTACTGGTAATGTTTCCTTATTTGGGTGTTGGTTACACGGGGCGTACGGTTTATGAAAATTCATTAAACTCTGTATTTGTACTATGTACAATTTCCTGTATGGGCATTCTACTCCAATAAAGTTTTACAAATATATCTTTTGCCACAACCCACACCTGTATAGTAAGGGCACTACTTTTGATGCAAAACATGGAAAAGACCTGAACACCACTGCAGAAAGGAAGGCCTCCCCTGCCTTAAAGAGAACAAATGAAACGGCTTCCACTCCCTCTTCCTGCTGCTTTGGTTCTGTTTTCAGTTAACCTGGGGGTTGGTGCTGGTCCTTTCCGGGGAAAGGTTCTGGTGACTGACAAAGGGACCCCGTGTTTCGCTCCAGCAACTCGAGGCTGGGCGACTCGCTCCCGCCTCGATCCCAGTAAGCCCCGCCCCAGGAAGCCCCGCCCAAGCGCCACGTGATCGCTGCATCAGCTGACCCGGCGCGACAGGAAGGTGAAAGTCCTGGGCGCGGGCTTCCTGGAGCAATGGTGAGGGACGAGGGTTGATACGAGGCTGTGGTTGCTGAGGGCGGGCATGGTAGGACCCCAAATTCCCCCGCCGCTGCTGCGGGAAGGAGATGGGAAATCTGCCCGGGCCGCGGAGCGGACACTTGGGTGCGGTCGTTAAAGCCGAGGGTCTGGTAAAGAAAAGCCTCCCTCCATCCTCCTCCAGCAGGGCGGGACGGCAGGCTTGGAGTGTCTTGACTGGAAGGAAGGGCCCGAACTCTCGGGGGCAGGAGCTGGGGCTTGTCTCTCCAGGCTTTTCTCTGCCCCTGAGTAGGACGTCCCGAAGACGCCCACCTCCCAGCCTTCCTGTGGAACTTGGAGGAAAACTTGCTGACAATTTCGCTCAGTCTTCTGCACTGTTAGGAAATCCCTTTGCTCTTCCCAGAGGCAGAAAAGAGTATATACGGGGTGGAAACTTCTCAACTTATCCATTCATTCATTCCTTTAACAGATTGTGAGTGCCTACTGTATACCGGGACTGTGCCAGGCACTAGGACTTGGGCTGCAGGAGGGAAGGGCAGAGTTGGAGGCTTGAATGGGCAGTCATAGTTAAGACCTGAGCCGGGAGGGACTAAACTCATCTTGTGCATAGCGCCAGAAGGCTTCCCAAGGATGACATCACCTGAGGGCCTGCGAGCCGGGAAGAAAGCTTGCTGGGGCAGAAAGAAAGCAGCTAGTGTACCAGGAATTGGGAGGCATGGAAGGGGGCTGGTGGGAGGCTGTATCTTCAGATAGGGGACAGCATTCAAAGACTTCAGGTGAGTGAGAGCTCACCTGAAGGAATGAATGCATTTCATCACCTGGAAGAGTAGAAACTAGAGGCTAGTGAACGATGAGGCTCGACAGATAAGCAAAGACCACAGCTTGCTGGGTCTTGAGAGGAGTTTGGACTTTTTAAGAAAGGGCGGCAGGGAAATGAGGAAGAGCCTTTCAGCTGATTTGTTGAGGGAGGAAGAGGGGAACAGCCTGGGGCAGCAGACACTCCCCCACCCAGGAGATGGTAGTGACTTGAGAGAGAGTGGAGATAGAAGTGGAGGAGATCAGTGGGGCTCAGAGACTAAATGCATGAGGGAGAAGGGAGAGGGAGGGAGCTGGGTTTGGTTCCCAGGTACTGGTGCTCAGTGGTGGTGGGACAGGTAGGGGCAGGTTTCAGAGGGAAGAGAACCAGTCAGTGTGACACATGCTTAGTGAGGCCTCTAAGCGACCAGGTGCACCAGGTAGGAGACAGTCTGGATTTAAGGGTCTGGAGCTCAGAAGAGAATCTACAATACGATGGCGGTTATAAATTCGGGAGTCGTCAGCAGGATGATGTGTCTCAGCCACAGTGTGAGTTCAGGAGAAAGGGCCTAGGACAGAACCTAGAGAAATGTTGGTATTTTAAGAAGTTACACAAGGAACACATTCTTATGGTAAAAATGTAAATAATACAGAGATGGTAGAAGTCAGAGAAAGTCCAGAGATGATAAAACAGTCCAGTGGGTAGAAGTCAGGGGCCCAGAAACTTAGGAAAATATTATATCTCAATTTTCACTAACTTCAAACTGAAATTTAATATTTCCTCCATTTATGAATGTTGGCAACAGACCTCAGTGTTATTAGCAGCACCTCTGACTTTGTCACTAATAGAAACCAGATATTTTCATGTCACAGCTGTTGGCATTATTTACATATGTATGCTCATTTCCAAATTACTGACATCACTTGAAACGTATGTCACATCACCAATTGGTTTTGAATATTTTGATAACTTTTTTTTCCCCCTGCCACACCATGTGGCTTGAGGGATCTTTGTTCCCCAATCAGGGATTGAACCGAGGGCCACAGCAGTGAAAGCCCAGGATCCTAACCACTAGGCCACCAGGGAACTATGTATTTTGATAACTTTTAATTAGTATCTTTTACTATGTAGTTTTTCCTACGTACTTTATTCATTTGAAGACATTGTTTTGAGAGAGGCCTGTAGACTTCACCAGATGCCTGATGAGTCCATGCCACAAAACAGTTAAAAATTCCTGAAGTAGGGAAAGAAGCCCCAGACTTTCCTTAACACCCCACCACCTCACCAGCGGCCCCAGTGCCTTGCCTCAGAGTAATGACAGCAGGCAGCCTGCTGAGATCACCATTTGGGGGCTGGGGATGGGGAGGGGTGAGCCAGCAAATGAGACAGAGGCCAGACCAGAGGGAGAAATCCAGAAGAGGATGTTTCTTCAAGAAGGATGGGTTTGTGTCTGCTGTTGTGGATGAGCTAAGGAAGAGGAAGACTAGGTTTAGTAACAAAAGTCATTTGTGACCATGGCTAGAGGAATTCACTGGGGTCACATGTGATCAAGGGGGTGGCAGGCCAGAAAGGAGGACTGGAGGTGGAAGGGTCATGGAGCAGGTCTGAAGTGAACAGTGAACAGTGGGGCAAAGTAGAAGACATGGAGTTAATGGGGCTGCCTTGAGGGCCTGACAGAATCAGGAGAACGTGGGTTCACCGTGTCTCAAGTTTGCAGGCTTTGTTTCCAGTATCTGAAAGCAGCGCAGGTAAAGGTGTGGAGAGATGAACATGGACATTGTGTGCATTAGAGCTTTGCTGCAGAAACAGGGCAAAGGACAGTGGGTCAGGCGGGTGGAGGATATTATCAATATGTGGTTGACTGGACCTTGGATAAGTAATAAAATGTGATATGTAATAAACGCTGTGGAGATCAAAAAGGAAGAGAAGGAGCTAGGACGTGATGGTGAAGAGCTGTTTAAACGGCTTCTTTGGGATAAAATCAACATAAATCATACATGTGTAAATGTATGGTTCAATAAGTTTTGATGTGTATGCTCATGAAAACATTACCACGATCAAGATAATGAATACATCCGCTGGCCTTTCCAAATTACCTTGTGTGAGGGGCTATTTAAGAAAGCAAATAGTCAGAGAAAGCCCATCAGAATAGGTGTCATTTGGGCACAGACCTGAGTGACATGAGAGAGCAAGCCACGTTTAATTTGCAACAGAAGCAACAGGGAGGCCAGTATAGCTGCAGCTGGAGAGGGAAAGGAAGAGGAGGTGAGAGGGTCATGGGTTCCATGCGGCACCCCCAGCGCTTACAGTGGGTTCTCCCACAGAGCAGGCACCCAGGCATGTCCGCAGAGCAGGTGAATGCCTGGGACACGCATCAGAACAAGGTTTGGTGGCAGGAAGAGACAGGGAGAGTGTTCTCTAAGCAGCCTGGTAGTAGGGGAGAACAAGTGGCCAGAGCTTGTCCATCTTATCAGGGAGCAGGAACCCTGCGGAGCAGTAGCATGGGAGACACCTGGGCATATGTCAGCCCGCCCTGCAGCCTGACCACCTACCTCACTCTCTTGCAGCGGTTCCGATTCTGTGGTGACCTGGACTGTCCTGACTGGGTCCTGGCAGAGATCAGCACACTTGCCAAGATTGTTGAGTGCATGGGATCTTGGGGGCGGGGGCAGGAAGAGATTGCAGCTGGGGGCTCTTGGGGGGTGGAGGGTGGTGAGGTCTCTCTTGAGTTGGGGTCTCAGCCCTCTTGGGCCATTCTCACACGCTGTGTGACTGATCACGTGGCCAGCCCTCTCTGAGCCAGCCCCTCAGTGTGCCTGTGTGAGGTGGGTCAGTCTGACTGATATAAGGCCTCCCCCTCCAGTCCTCCGTGAAGCTGAGGCTGCTATGTGGCCAGGTGCTGAAGGACCTCCTGGGAGGGGGCATTGACGTGAGTACAGGACCCAGCCTGCCACGGTCCCATGACCCGGTGACCCCACTGCCCTGAAAGTGCACCAGACCGAGGTGGGTGGGTGATCAGCTCCCACCTTCCCTGGATACTTCGTGTCCGAACCATAGGGTCCAGGCCAGGGGGCTGGTGAGCAGGGGACCAGCCCCGCCCTGAGAGCCTCCTTTCTTCACAGTATGAGAAGATCCTGAAGCTTACCATGGACGCCAGGTTTGGTGAGCACCCCACTGGCTCCACAGACCTTTGGGTGACCCTGGGTACTCAGCCTGGGGCCTGGCACAGAGGCCCCTCCTCCGGCCCGCTCTGACCCGCTTGTCCCAGCGGAGGAGATAAGGGAGGAAAGCCACTGCCACCCCAGGGCCTCCACCAGCTCCCGGTGCGGCAGTGGCAGTGCTCGTGGCTTTAGGAGGCCTGGGGACTCTGAGCTGAAGATAGTGGGGTCACAAGGAGGTGTTTGGGGCCCCAGTGACACCCCACTCCACCCACGGCTCCCCCCAGAGTCAGGCGATGTGAAGGCCACGGTGGCAGTGCTGAGTTTCATCCTGTCCAGTGCAGCCAAGCACAGTGTGGATGGCGAGTCCTTGTCCAGCGAACTGCAGCAGCTGGGGCTGCCCAAAGGTACGGGGACGAGGGCAGGCAGGAGGGTGACCTGGGCAGAGGGCAGGCTGTGTGACCCTGGGACACACCTTGCCTTCTCTGGGCCAGGAGCCTGAGACCTGCGCTCTGAGCCACCTGAGCCCGAGCCCCCACCTGCTAGCTCAGGGGGCCTCCTTTTGTCCCCAGAGCACGCGGCCAGCCTCTGTCGCTGCTACGAGGAGAAGCAGAGCTCCCTGCAGGCACGCCTGCGGGCCTGCAGCTTGCGGGGTGAGTGCAGGGTGGGGCTGGGCTTCCTTCTGGAAGGCGCCTGTGGTTTGGGAGGTGTTTATCCTCAGAAAGGATACTTAACCACGTCACGTCAAGCAGTCACAGGGCTGGGATTCCTGGCTCCAGCCCGGGTTTCTCTGCTCTGAGACCTGCCCTGGGTAATCTGACTTCCTGGGTCAGAGGGATGAGAGCTCAAAGGCCACAGAGCCCTGGAGGGTTTGGGGCTGAGCCAAGGTGAGGGCTTGGGCCGCCTGGCTCCCCGGCCTGTCACCTCAAGCCCCTCTCGGTCTCGCAGTGAACAGGCTGGTAGGCGTGGGCTGGCGGGTGGACTACACCCTGAGCTCTAGCCTGCTGCGCACCGTGGAAGAGCCTTTGGTACACCTGCGGCTGGAGGTGGCCGCTTCCCCAGGTGCCCCGGCCCAGCCTGTTGCCATGTCCCTCTCAGCAGACAAGTTCCAGGTCCTCCTGGCAGGTGAGGCTCGGCTGTATCGGGAGGGTAAGGGGCGCCCTGAGGTCCCGCCTAACTGCTGCCACCTGCCTGCCTCTCCCCACTGCAGACTTAAAGCAGGCCCAGACCCTGATGAGCAACGTGGGCTGAGAAGAAGAGCACAGGGCCCCATGTGGAGCTGCCCTCGAACTTCTCATTAGGGGGTGGCCCCAGCTCCAGGACCCTGAGGGTCTGGTCTCCTGGATCTCTGGCTTCCTAGGTTACCACCTGAGAATCCAGCCTGGGATCCTGAGAACACTTCCAGCATTGCCTTCCCTCCCCTGTGAAAGGCACTTATCAATGGTTTTCCTGAGAAGGAAGAATAAACAGAAGTGGGAAAAGTGTAAAGAAGTGTGTGCGTAATTTCTTTAGGGTTCAGATCAGAGGTTTTCGTGACAGAGACCAAGTGATACACTGACCTATGGTCCGTTTTCTTTTCTCGGCTGCTGGCTGAGGCTGGTCAGGGGTGAGGCAGAATGAGGACCAAAACGAGACAGCTTGTCTTTAGACAGAAGAATCAGGGCTCCAGCTCCCGGTCCTAGGATGCTCTTGGCTGTGCCCTCTCTGTGCTGGCCTTGTCTTGAAGCTGGCAGCAAGTAGGTGGCCCCAACACCAGATGCCCCAAGTAGAGAAAGGAGAGAGCCCTTGGCTCCGTGTCATCTTCTCTAGGAAGAGAGAAGGCCCATGCCTGAACCACTCATTGGCAAGGGGAATGGGATAATGGGCTGAATGATTGTGACCCCACCCCTAAATTCCTATGTCCAAGCCCCAACCCCAGTGAGAGGGTTTTAGGAGGTGGGGCCTTCGGGAAGTAATTAGGTTCACATGAAGTCTTGAGACCTGCATGATGGGATTAGTGTTCTTATGAAAAAAGGAAGACAGACTCTCTCGCTATAAACATGTACTGAGGAAAGGCCATATAAGAACATAGCAAGAAAACAGCTGTCCCACAGAGCAGGAGAGAGCCCTCACCAAGAACTCATTCTGAGTTGAATGTGGACTTCACAGTCTCTGGAACTGTGAGAAATACATGTCGTTTAACCCACCCAGTCCATGGTATTTTGCTACAGCAGCCTGAACAGACTAAGACAAAGGGATTCCCAGGACTGTCTTAGGCCATCCAGGGCTGCTTGTAGAAAAGACCGATCCCAGGTCTGCAGCAGGGAGAGTATAGGGGGAGCCTAGAACATCTCAGGGTCCTAAAGTGAAAGTGAAGTCACTCAGTCGTGTCCGACTCTGCCTATTAGGCATGGACTGTAGCCTATCAGGCTCTTCTGTCCATGGGGTTTTCCAGGCAAGAGTACTGGAGTGGGGTGCCATTGCCTTCTCCAGGGGATCTTCCTGACCCAGGGATCGAACCTGGTTTCTCCCACATTGTAGGCAGATGCTTTTACCACCTGAGCCACCAGGCAAGTCTCAGGGTCCAAGGAAACTATTAAAAATGAGTCATATCAACAGGAGCCAGCTTGATCCACTGGCTAAAGATGGGACAATTTAAAGAGGTAAGGCCGGACTCCCCTCCTGGCTTCTGCTTCTGGAGAAATGGAACAGATGGTCTTTTCTCTGTTCCTCCCACTAAGTGCAGCTAAAAACCTTGGACTTTTATAAAACATAAGACTACGAAAGGTGATGAGACAGCAGACTGGCTAGGATCCTCAAGACCTGAAGAACAACACAGCAAAAAGTTCCTTAGATTTTGTTTCATGTATCCCAAGCTGAGTGATGGAGAAGCTGACTGCCTAGAAACACCAACACACAAAGGAAGCCCCGACAAAAGCCTGCTTTCTCTAAGCAGTGGACGAGGAAAAGGACAGTCCAGCAGCACAGAAAAGTTAGAGACAGTAAGGGCTGTCCTCCAGCCACACCCTGCGAACTGCAGTCCCCCTTCCACCCCTGCCTACAAAGGCTGAGTGGGAGCTTAGGCCCTACCCAAGCTGGCAGGAGGTGGCATAGCCCTTTCCCCACTAGCACCATGTCAGAGAAGGCCTGCTAAAAGAGAAGATTTAAATACAATCCAGTCTCGTAATACCCAAAATGTTTAGAATTCAATTTTAAAAAATCATTGTATCAAGAACCAACAAAATTTCAACTCAAAAAAGACAAATGTGAACACTAGAATGTCTCAGATGTTACAAGTCTATACTAAGGATTTTAAAGCAGCCATCTTAAAAATGCCTCAAGTCTCAGCAGAGAAATACAAGATATAAAGAACAAGATAAACATTTTAGAACCAAAAACTACAATAGCCCAAGTAAAAATCTCAATGGGTGAACTTAACAACAGAAGAAAGAATCAGTGGATTTGAAGGTAAATCAATAGAAATTACCCAGTCTTAACAACAGAGGGACGATAACTTGGAAAACAACAAGAACAAAAAATAAAATAGAGCCTCAAGGACCCGTAGGACTATTAACAAAAGATCTAGTACTTGTGGTGTCAGAGTCCCAGAAGGTAAGGAGAAGGAGGGTAGAAACAGAGAAGTACTCCAAGAAATAATGACTAAAATTTTCCATAATATGGCAAAGGACACAAATGTATAGAGCCAAGAAGCTGAATGAACTCCATACAGGTTGAATCTAAAGAAATTTATGTCAAGATCCATCATAATCAAACTTCTGAGAACTAAAGAAAAAGAATCCTGAAAGCAGCAAGACAGAGATGACACCTTACATATAAGCAGAAAACCATTCGAATGACTGAATATCTCATCAGAAACCACAGAGGCCAAAGATAACAAACACAACACGTTTCAGGCCCTGAAAGACAAGAAATGTCAACCCAGAATTCTATATTCAGAGAAAGTCACCTCAAGAGTAAAGGCCAAGGGACTTCCCTGGGGGTCCAGTGGCTAAGATGCCACACTCCCAATGCAGGGGGCCCGAGTTCCACCCCTGGTCAGGGAACTAGACCCCACGGGCTGCAACTAAGAGTTCACAGGCTACAACTAAAGATCCCACATGGGGACTTCCCTGGTGGTCCAGTAGTTGAGAGTCCACCTGCCGATGCAGGGGGCATGGGCTCGATTCCAGGTCCGGGAAGTTCCCACATGTTGCAGGAAAATTGGGCCTGCGTGTCACAATTACTGAGTCCACAAGTTGCAACTCCTGAAGCCCACCATCTAGAGCCTGTGCTCCACAACAAGAGAAGCCATTGCAATGAGAAGCCTGCACACTGTAAAAAGAAAGCCCATGCAGCAACGAAGACCCAGCACAGCCAAAAATAGATAAATAATAAAAATTAAAGATCCCACATGGGACAACTGAAGATCCTGCATGCTGTAAGTAAGACCTAGCACAGCCAAAGAAATATATATATATATATACAAATATTTTTTTAAGAGTAAAGGGTGAGTAAAAGAATGAAATTAGAACATTTGTCATACCATAAAAAAAATCAAAATGGATTAAAGACCTAAATGTAAGACCAGATGTGATAAAACTTGAAGAAAACATAGGCAGAATACTCTGACATAAATTGTAGCAATTTGGGGGGAGGGATTTTTTTTCTTCCTAAGGCAAAGGAAACAAAAGCAAAAATAAACAAATGGCATATAATTAAACTTAAGAGCTTTGGCACAGCAAAGGAAACCACTGACAAGTCTACAGAATGGGAGAAAATAATTGCAAGTGATATGACTGGTAAGGGATTAATATCCAAAATATATAAATAGCCCACAGAACTCAATATCAAAAAAGGAAACAACTCGATTTAAAAATGAGCAGAAAACTTGAATAATTATTTTTCCAAAGAAGACATAGGAATGGCCAACCAGCAATGAAAAGATGCTCAGCATCACTAATTATTAAAGAAATGCAAATCACAACCGCAATGAGATATCACCTCCCACCTGTCAGAATGGCTATCACCAAAAAGACTACAAATAACAAATGTTGGCAAGGATGTGGAGAAAAGGGAACCCTTGTTCATTGTTGGTGGGAATATAAATTGGTGCAGCCACTGTGGAAGCTATATTGAGTTTCCTCAAAAAAAAAAATAGCAATAGAACTATCATATAATCCAGCAATCTGACTTATGGGTATTTATCTGCAGGAAATAAAGACACTAATTCAAAAAGATACACGTACCCCCATGTTCATAATATATTATACATGTCACGCATCCATAAAAATTAATGAAATTTTGCTTTTTACAAAAATACAGATGGACCTAGGAGAGTATTATGCTTAGTAAAATAAATCAGAGAAAGACAAAATAGTGTATGATATCACTTACATGTAGAATCCAAGAAATGAATGAATAGAAGAAAATAAACAGATCCATAGACATAGAGAATAAACTAATAGTTACCAGTGGAAAGATGAAGAGGGGAAGAATAAGACAGGAGTAGGGGATTAAGAGGTACAAACATCTTTATTTTATGTGTAAAATAAAATAAAATAGCACAGAGTGTACAGTCAATATCTTATAATAACTTTAAATGGAGTATAACTGTAAAAATATTGAATCACTCTGTTGCATACCTGAAACTAATATAAATATATTTCAATTTTTAAAAATGACAAAATTGTAAGATATTTTAAAGAGTAAAGGGGGAGATCAAGACATTTGCAGATGAGGAATAACTAGTAAAATTGTTACAGAAGTTCTAATATAAAATTCAAAAGGCTAAAAGGAAACCATAAATAAAAAGACCAGAGAAAATGTTTGCAAATGATGTGACCAACAGGGATTAATCTCCAAAATACATAAACTCATGCAGCTCAATATCAAATAAACAACCGAATCAAAAAAATGGGCAAAAGATCTAAACAGACATTTTCCCAAAGACATACAGATGGCCAAAGAGCACATGAAAACCTATGCTCAACATCGCTAATTATTAGAGAAATGCAAATCAAAACTACAATGAGGTATCATCTCACATCAGTCAGAATGGCCACCATCAAAAAGTCTACTAACAGTAAATGCTGGAGAGGGTGTGGAGAAAAAGGAACCCTCATGCACTGTTGGTGGGAAAGTAAATTGGTACAAACACTATGGAGAACAGTATGGTGCTTCCTTTTAAAATTAAACAGAGCTACAATATGATCCAGTAGTCCCATTCCTGGGTCTATATCTGGAAGAAAGCATGATTTGAAAAGATACATGCACTCCAGTGTACATGGAAGCACGACTCACAATAGCCAAGATAGGAGGCAACCTAAATGTCCATTGACAGATGAGTGGATAAAGAAGCTGTGGGGCATATACACAGTGGAATATTACTCAGCCATAAAAATGAAGTAATGCCATTTGCAGCAACATGGACCTAGATGTTATTATACTAAATGAAGTAAGTTAGACAAAGAAAGGCAAGCGTCATATGATAGTACTTATACGTGGAATCTAAAAAAAGTGATACAAATGAACTTATTTACAAAACAGAACCATCAGACTCACAAACATAGAAAATACACTTTTGGTTACCAAAAGGGAAAGGCTGGGAGGCAGAGATAGATTAAGAGGTTGGGATTACCATATAAACACCACTATATAAAATAGTCAACAAGGACCTACTGTATAGCACAGGGAACACCATTCAATACTCTGTAATAACCTATATTCGAAAAGAATCTGAAAAAGAATGGAGATATATATATGTATGCAACTGAATCACTTTGCCGTATACCTGAAACTAAACAAGATTGTAAATCAACTATACTCCAGCATAAAATTAAAAAAAATTAAGTCTAAAGGAGGATCTCTAAACAGAAAGAACATGATAGAAGAAATCTTGAAACATTAGGAATGAAGAATAATGGAAAGAATAAAAACATGGGTGCAGTAGACTTTCCTTCTCTTGAGTATTCTGAAATATGTTCAACATATTTGAAGCAAAATATAATACTGTTAGATGTGGTTTTCAATGTATGTACAGGAGATACTGAAGGTTGTTATAAACTAGTGAAGGAAAAAAGAGGTAAGGTTTCTACACTTTACTCAAACTGATAAAATGTCAATATCAGTGAACTGTGACAAGTATATACACACGTATAATATATGTATAGAGTAATACCTACAGCAACCACTTCAAAGGCTATATACAATGTAATGCACTCAATATAGTTAAGTCAAACTGGAATTCTAAAAGATGTTCAAGTAGCCCATGTGAGGGCAAGAAAAAGAAGACAAAAGCAAAAAACATGGAATAAAATGCAAATTAAGTGGCAGTCACAAAAAAAACTCCAAGTCTCATCAAATGTGTAATATAAGCTTGGTTACCCAGGTAGCATTCCCTCTTCTGTGTCATCACAGAATCTCCTCTCATTGCTATCGTAGCACAGCATTGTAGTGTGAGTGAGTAAAACTCACTTGCCTTTTACCAATCTTTCTTAAGATTACCTGTTTGTATAGCCTGTCTAGTCAAGGCTATGGTTTTTCCAGTGGTCATGCATGGATGTGAGAGTTGGACTGTGAAGAAAGCTGAGTGCTGAAGAACTGATGCTTTTGAACTGTGGTGTTGGAGAAGACTTTTGAGAGTCCCTTGGACTGCAACGAGATCCAACCGGTCCATTCTAAAGGGGATCAGTCCTGGGTGTTCATCGATGCTAAAGCTGAAACTCCAATACTTTGGCCACCTCATGCGAAGAGTTGACTCATTGGAAAAGACTCTGATGCTGGGAGGGATTGAGGGCAGGAGGAGAAGGGGACGATGGAGGATGAGATGGCTGGATGGCATCACTGCTTCGATGGACGTGAGTTTGAATGAACTCCGGGAGTTGGTGATGGACAGGGAGGCCTGGCGTGCTGTGATTAATGGGGTTGCAAAGAGTCGGACACGACTGAGCGACTGAACTGAACTGAACTGAAAGACTAAAACAGTATTCTTTCAATAAGTGGGGGAAAAGTTAAAGATTTGGCAGAGAACAGATTTAGCTATTGAATGTAAAAAAAATCTATGAGTCCATAAAAGATAACTAACCCCTTTCCTGCAAAAAATCAACCTTAATTTGTCCCCATTGGACTTTATTGCACCAAATTCTTAGTCTAAAAATTGATAATTGAAGAGAAGTATTTCAGAATTTATCCTGTCTTTTTAGTATTTCATAATACCCAAATAACCCTAATCAATGAAATAAAGCTCTTTTTTACAGAAGAATTCAAGTTAATGTAGGGGGAATGACAGCATTAGAAAATCACCATTTTGTAACACCCAATTAAGTACTTGATTGAGGCAAAGATCACCAATGACCAGAAAGCATTAGGTGAAAGGTTGATGTAATGTGAAACTGGGTATTTGCATGGTGGTAAAGAATAACCTCATGTAAACAACTCAATGTCCTTCAGCTGGTAAGTGGATAAACATGCTGGTATGTCTACACAGTGGAACACTACTCAGCAATAAGAAGGATTGATAAGCATCCCAACATAGATGGATCTCAAATGCATTATGCTATGAGGACAAAAGAAGACACAAAAGGCTACATACTAAAGATTCCGTGTACAGGCACACCTTGGAGATACTGCAGATTCAGTTCCAGAACACTGAAGTACAGTGAGTATGGCCATAAAGCAAGTCCCATGAACTTTTTGGTTTCCCAGTGCATAGAAAAGTTTGTTTACACTGTACTTTAGTTTATTAAGTGTGCAATACATTCTGTTTAAGGGCTTCCCTGGTATGCCTGCAATGCAGGAGACCTGGGTTCAATCCCTGGATCCGGAAGACCCCCTGGAGAAGGGAATGGCTACCCACTCCAGTATTCTTGCCTGGAGGATCCCAAAGAATCCCATGGACAGAGGAGCCTGGTGGGCTACAGTCCCTGGGGTCGCAAAGAGTTGGACACGACGAGCAACTACACTACCACCACATTGTGTTTAAAAAGCAATGTACGAGCTTTACTGTACATTGTAAAAACTCTTTTGTAATTAAAAAATACTTTATTGCTGGGGGTGGTGGGGAGGATGGATTGGGAATTTGGGATTGGCAGATGCAAACCATCATATACAGAATAAACAAGAGCCTACTGTATGGCACAAGAAAATAGGCAATATCCTGTAATAAACCACAATGGAAAAGAATATGAAAAATAATATATGTAAATATATAATGGAATCATTTTACTATACAGCAGAAACTAATACAACATTGTAAACCAATTATACTTTAATAAAATAAATTTTTAAAATGCTTTATTGCCAAAAAATGCTAACCATCATCTTGACAAAGCAGGATTGCCACAGACCTTCAATTTGTTTAGAAAAAATGCCATTATCTGTGAGGTGCAATAAAGTGGAGTGCAATAAAACAAGATATGCCTGTGTATGACACTGGCAAAAACGATATGGGCAGAAAACAGATCAGCGGTTGTCAACAGGTACAATGTAAATATCGACTAAAAACGTACGTGGGCAAATTTTGGGATGGGGGCATGATAGAAATGTATTATCTCTTGACTGTGGTGATGATTGTCATAAGTGTATGAATTTGTCAAAAGTCACACTCTAGGGACTTCCCTGGTGGTCCAGTGGTTAGGGCTCTACGCTTCCAATGCAGGGTTCCAACCAGGGTTCCCTGGTTGGGGAACTAAGATCTGGCATGCCTTGTCATGGCCAAAAAAAACCCAAAACAACAACAACAAAAAAGCCCTCACACTCTAAAACGGATGAATTTTACTGTATGTAAAATATAACTTCATTTAAACAAACAGAACTAAGTGAACAGAAATCCCCCCATAGATTACTCAATGGTCCCACGGTATGAAACACACCTTTACAACACAGAAGTCTGGCTGTCACAGCCTTACCAGTGATCAATTCATCCCCACTAGAGTGAGACAACCAGAGGCTGGGTGGCTCCTAATGTCATGCAATTTGGAGTATAGAACAGCATCTAGGAGATACTGGGGCTTCCCTGATAACTCACTTGGTAAAGAATCCGCCTGCAATGCAGGAGACCCCAGTTCGATTCCTGCATCGGGAAGATCCCCTGGACGGGGATAGGCTACCTACCCCAGTATTCTTGGGCTTTCCTTGTGGCTTAGCTGGTAAACAATCCACCTGCAATGCGGGAGACCTGGGTTCGATCCCTGGGTTGGGAAGATCCCCTGGAGAAGGAAAAGGCTACCTACTCCAGTATTCTGGCCTGGAGAATTCCATGGACAGTCCATGGGATCCCAAAGAGTTGGACACGACTGAGTGACTTTCACTTCCACTTCCAAGCCTTTAGATCTAATTTCTGGTGTGCAGGGAGAACTAGAGATAGAGGAACAAGTTAACAACACCCAAGGAAACATCAAACATATCCAGAATGTTGATGGGGGCATCTCAAAGGACTCTTCAGAAGGGTAAGTAAATATCATGAAGACCAAAAAAAGGCAAGTGACATGGGTAGGAGGTGGGAAGGATGGTTTCATCTAGACTGGAAGTGACTGAAGAGATATATAATCCGTGTTTGGTCTCTGCTTTGAACAAACTAGCTATAAAAGGCATTTTGGGGACAACTAGGGAAATGTGAATGTGGGAGGTATTAGACGGTATTAAGATGTTATGGTGGGGACTTTTCTGGTGGTCCAGAGGCTAAGACTCTGTGCTCCCAATGCAGCGGGGGCCTGGGTTCCATCCCTGATGAGGGAACTAGATTAGGGAATTAGATCTCGCATGCTGCAACTAAAGAGCCACATGCTACAACTAAGACACCCCCCCCCCAAGCCAAATAAACAAATACATATTTTTAAAAAGTTATTGTTAACTTTACTAGGTTTGGTAAAAAGTATTATCTAATGAGTTTCCCAGGTGGCGCTAGTGGTAAAGAACCCGCCTGCCAATGCAGGAGATGTAAGAGAGGCAGGTTCAGTCCCTGGGCTAGGAAGATCCCCTGAAGAAGGGTAGGGCAACCCACTCCAGTATTCTTGTCTGGAGAATTCCATGGACAGTGGAGCCTGGCAGGCTACAGTCCATAGGGTCACACAGAGTCGGACACAACTGAAGTGACTTAGCATGCATGCATGCATGCATGCATTGTTTAATTTACTTTAAAGTACTTTTGGCAAAAGTGAAAGTGAAATCGCTCAGTCGTGCCCGACTCTTTGCGACCCCATGGACATTAGCCTGCACCAAGCTCCTCCGTCCATGGGATTTTCCAGGAAAGAGTACTGGAGTGGGTTGCCATTTCCTTCTCCAGGGAATCTTCCCGACCCAGGGATAGAACCCAGGTCTCCCTCATTGTAGACAGACGCTTTACCATCTGAGCCACCAGGGAAGTCCACTTTTGGCAAAATACACGAATAAACAGATGAAGGGAGAGGAAGGAGTAGTAGTATGAAGGGGGAGAATTGGCTGTGGGTCAGGCACCGAGCCTGCGGCACTTAGGATGAAATGCCAGCTCCTTATAGAGGCCTCCAGAGGTCGGAAGGGACCGGCCCTTGCTCGTGTGTCCGTCCTCCCCTCTCAGCACTCCCCCTAGCCACCTCCCTAGCAGTTCCTTCCACCTGCCCTATAGACTGGTCCCCTCTCTTCTCCAGATGGCTTCTTCTGAGGTTTCAGCCTAAATGTCACCGCAGAGAGACCTTTCCCCACATCGGAAGTAGGTTCCGCTTCTCCGCCCCTGCTTTTGGTTGCCGGGCTGCACTCTACCACCCGCAGTGACGCTGTTTATGTGTTCTGTCTGACTAGCGCTGAAACGTAAGGCCACCACCGGGTCCCCAGAGCCTGCACTGATCGCGCACCTGTTCGCGCCCTGCGCCCAGCTGTAAGCGTCTCGGTTTCGGGAAGTTGCTGCTGTTTACCGCTGGGATTGCCCACCGGGTCCTGGACTTAGCCGGTTGGCTTCTCACAGCCAGAGTCGGCTGCAACCCAGGACCTCAGACCTGACCCCGGAACCCGCCGGCGCCGGGCAGCGGGAACCAGGTTCTTCAGCCATCTCTCAGCCAGGTGACTGACCGAAGCCTTTCCCACACCCTAGCACCTACTCTGGGACTCCACCCCATACAAGCTTTACCGTCTACAAGAGGAACTACACTTCCCAACAGCGCACGCAGCTCCCAACATGCTCTTAGGCGCCGCTCCGCCTCCGGCATTAACCCCTTGGTGGCTGCAGGCTTGCGGGAGCGGCGCTGGGCGCAGGTAGCCGGCGGCGGGCCGGGGGCCGGGGTGTATGTGTGTGTGTGTGCAGCAGAACTGAGAAGAGGACTGGAATAGGGGCCTTGGGGAGGAAGGGAGCCAGGGTTAACCGAGGACAGGCAGCGGGAGCTGGAGGAGGGGGGTGGGTAGGAGGCGAGCCATTGAGCGTCCGCCCCTCGCTAAATTAGGAACCTGTAAGTTTACCTTTTCCCGCAAAACGAACCTTTTTGGGTGCCAGGCCCCGGGCGGTGCCGAGGTTGCGGGTACGGAGGACAAAGGAGTCCGTCCTGGCCAAATGCTTCCCCCTGCCCAACACCTACTTTGGCCTCCGATCTCCCGACCCTGGATTGAGAAAAGTGGCAAACTCTTCCTGCCTCAGCCAGATGGGAACCCGCGAGGGTGGGAAGGGGGACACCCTTTCGGCCCGAGACGCTGACCCGGGAGTTTCCTGTGTCCCCCTGGACCATGGCCTGGAGCGTGGGGAGCCCTTCCTGGCGCCCCATCCTCCTCCCTCAATGTCGTGTGTCCCTGACTCCAGCTCTAAGGTACCTGAAAACAACTACATTCCCTCTTACTTGTCCGAGGCCTCGGTCCTGACCAGTGGGTGGTGAGCAGGCTCCTCCACCTTGTCTGCCGGCAGAGCCTGTGAGCCACCGTTATCCCAGCTCTTATCTTCCAGGCTCATTCCCTTAGTCACTGTGGCAACCGAGGTGGGCCTGATTCTTGGGGAGATGAGCGTGCACAGTTCCCATTGTGGGGTGGGAGTGGAGACAGAGGCAGACAGGAGCTAATAATTTCAGGGTCTGGGAGTGCCATGAAGGGGATCAGGGGATGGAGGATGCTGTTTCTAGACCGAGGAGGACGGCAAAGGCGGGGAGGGGATGGGGAAGGGGGGTGAGGGGTGTGAGGGAGAGCTGTGTGCTTGGAGCAAGGGGGGTGGGGCACATGGGAGGAAATGAGATGACAGCCTGGGCCCTGGAAGGATATGGACTTTATTCTAAAATCAGAGTGTTCCTGGAAGCCCATGGAAGGTGTTAATGAACAAGGTAGTCATGTTTCCCTAGTCAGAGCTCCCCAGGGTCCTGGGCTTTCTCAGCATTTTCAGGGCTGGGGGTGGGGATGGAGCAGGGGAGGGACAGAGCAGGGGCTGTGGCCAAGCCAGTTGATTTCCTGCCAATTCCCATTGACCATGCCCCCTCTGACCCTCTGGGCTCGCCTCTGAAAACTGGGAGTGATATTGCCACCTCACTGGAGGCACACCTGGCCCAACCTGCTGTCATCCTCCCCACAGGGCCTGGCCACCCCTCCCACAGAATGCCCGAGGGCCCTGAACTGCATCTGGCCAGCCACTTTGTGAACGAGGCATGCAGGGAGTTGGTCTTTGGCGGGTGTGTGGAGAAGTCACCCGTCAGCCGCAACCCTGAGGTACCCTTTGAGAGCAGCGCCTACAGCATCTCTGCTTTGGCCCGCGGCAAGGAGCTGCGCCTGACCCTGAGCCCCCTGCCTGGGGCCCAGCCCCACCGGGAGCCACTGGCCCTTGTCTTCCGCTTTGGCATGACTGGCTCCTTCCAGCTGGTGCCCAGCGATGCACTGCCACCCCACGCCCACCTGCGGTTTTACACAGCTCCACCTGGCCCCCGACTTGCCCTCTGCTTTGTGGACATCCGCCGATTCGGCCGCTGGGACCTCGGGGGCGAGTGGCAGCCAGGCCGCGGGCCGTGTGTCTTGCTGGAGTATGAGCAGTTCAGGTAGGGCCAGCACCAGGTGTGAGGAATACAGTCCTGGGCTTCAGATGTGGCTTATTAGTGCCTTGTTGGCCAATGAGAAGCGAGTTCCAGCCCCTCTGGGCTTCAGTCCTTTCATCTGTAGACCAAGGCAGTGTCCTTTCCTAGGGACAACTCCGAGCTAATGGACCTGGAAACCCAGAGGAGGGGGGGGCAAGAGGTGGAGGACATGGCCGACTGTGTCAGAGCTGGGGCTCTCATCAGCATCCCACACTGCTTGGTGCCCTCAGAAGGCTAAGAAGAAAAGTAGAGAGGCTTTAACAGCCCAAGAAGGGAGGCTGAGCAGGAAGGAACTGCGTCAAGGGGGTGGGGAGGGGACCACTTAATGGCATGGCTTCTGAAGCAGGCTGTGGTCTCCCACATCGTGCCTGCCCACCGGTCTGTGTCCCATGCTCTCCGTGCCTGTCTTCTGCCTGAGGTAGGCTAAGAGCCCCACCTGGGGTGGAATGCCGGTCACATAAGATGGCCCAGCGTCAGCCACTTCCTTTCCTCTAAAGATAAAACATGCATGTGTCTCTGCTTGGTGCTAGTCCAGTTCTAAGTGTTGAGGGTTCAGCAGTGATCAAGAGGGATGTGGTCCCTGCTCCCACAGAGCTAGTTCAGGTAGGGCAGGGGGAAGGGAAAGTGAAAGTGAAGTGAAAGTCACTCAGTCATGTCTGACTCTGCGACCTCACGGACTGGGGCCCCACCAGGCTCCTCTGTCCATGGAATTCTCCAAGCAAGAATACTGGAGTGGGTAGCCATTCCCTTCTCCAGGGGATCTTCCCAACCCAGGAATCAAACCGAGGTCTCCTCCATTGCAGGCAAATTCTTTACCAGCTGAGCTACCAGGGAAGTGCAAAGCTCTAAAGTAAAAGCATTCTGACAAGATTCAAACAGGAAGGCATGGAGTGGGACTTGGCAAATCCTTTCTTGGGGAAGGCATGTCTTTGGCTGCCCATTGGGGTGGATCAGGTCATCTCTGGCCCCCAGAAGGCAGCGGATTCCTGGCCTTCCCAGGCGTGACCCCAAGTGCACTCCCAGGGAAGTGTCTGTGTTGTCTTAGATTTCTCCCACTTCACCTTTCCTGGGAGGGTCAGGCCACAAGTTAACTCTTTGCCAGCTGGTTCTGAAGTTTCTCTTGCATGATGAGCATTTTGGCTTGTTTGGTCCTCCAGCTGCAAAGCCTGTGGGGATCTGCCTCCCTCTGGGAGCTGACCACCCAGGTTGACCTTCCAGTTTTACCCCCCAACTGTCTTCTGGGCCCTGTATCATTTGCTTCTCATGCCCATCACTGAGTCAGTCTTGTCATGACCATGTTCTCAAAGAAGCAAGATTCATTTCCTCTTCATGGTAGTGAGGAGACCCGTGGGGGTGCTAGGCACTCACCAGCCAGGACTTGCCCCCTTCACTCCTGCTAAACAGAGCCAGTGTCAGCTTCCAAGAAGATCTTCAGCATCTTGAAAATAGCTGACCCCACCAATGTCAGATCTTCATGTCTAAGCAACTGGAAGTCCTAGACAAGGCGTTCCAGACTGCAGGCACACCCAAGGTCCTGTGATCACCTTGTTCCCAAAAGTATCTTGCATCTGAGCCACTCTGGTGACATGCAAACCATATACATAGATTCAAGTGTTTTCTTGAGCATGTTCCTTTAAATTGGCATTTTTAACCTTTTGTGATGAATTGAAATCCCACATTGTTCCCATTTTTAACAGAAAATGGAGGTTCCTGCTGCCAAATACCACAGAGGATGCGATAATGGGAAATTGGGACTTATTGTTTCCTTCCCTTGCACCCAGAAATTGCTTCCCCCAGCTCCTCTCCCCTACCCCATTGGGAGGCAGGGAGGGGCAGGGGGCAGGCAGGCAGAATGGGTCTTATGTGACCGGCCTGTGTCCCTCCAGGGAGAATGTGTTACGAAACCTAGCAGACAAGGCCTTTGACCGGCCCATCTGTGAGGCCCTGCTGGACCAGAGGTTCTTTAATGGCATCGGCAACTATCTGCGGGCGGAGATCCTGTACCGGTCAGCAGGCAGGCCTTGGGCATGAGGGCGGGGGTGTCTGGGTGTGCTCACGTTCCCCTCTGCTTAGCACCCCTCTCCACCTCCCTGCAGGCTGAGGATCCCCCCCTTCGAGAAGGCCCGCACAGTTCTGGAGGCCCTGCAGCAGCGCAGGCCGGTGAGGGCACTGGGAGGGATGCGCCTGCCCCTGTCAGGCAGGCGGACGAGGGTTGGGGCTGGGTGAGGTGTCTGCAGCTCAGCTCGAGCAGGTCCCTTCTCAGTTCCAGCCTGTGTCTACAATGTGTGTGTGTGCATGCATATGGGAGGTGATGGGGGGTGCCGATGAACTGTCCATGTCCTGCCAAGCTCAGAAGGGGTCTGTTCCCTGAGGGACCAGCGGCCTTCTGAGCAGCATTGCCTCATGCTGACATCCCGGTCCCACCCCTGCCCCTTCTCCAGAGCCCGGAGCTGACCCTGAGCCAGAAGATTAGGGCCAAGCTGCAGAACCCTGACCTGCTGGAGCTGTGCCACTCGGTGCCCAAGGAAGTGGTCCAGCTGGGTGAGGGCCTGGGAGGCAAAGATGGCTGGCTAGCTCTGCTTTGGCATATTGTGTAACCTGGGACAGTTCCTGCCCCTGTCTGGGCCTGGTTCCCTGCCTGGAGAATGGAAGTTTGTTGACCTAGTCATTTCTAAATGGACTATACCTCCAGGCAGGCAGGACAAGGATTCTTAATCCGACTTCAGGATGGGAAAGCCATGGCCCAGAGTGGGGAAGACACCAGCTTGAGGTCACACAGCTGGAGGAGGGAGAGCTTTGGCCCCCTGACTCAGTCTATCAGCTTGTGAAGCTGAGGTCTAAGCCAGGTCTAACTGGGCTCCCCCTCCTCCCAGCCTAAGTCCCCCTCTGATCTCCACCTGGTTCCTCTGTCCCACAGGGGGCAAAGGCTACGGGTCGGAGAGCGGGGAGGAGGACTTTGCTGCCTTCCGAGCCTGGCTGCAGTGTTACAGCACACCAGGCATGAGCTCCCTGCGGGACCGGCATGGCCGCACCATCTGGTTCCAGGTTTGGGCTCTCACGCTTGTACAGGCAAACAGAGACCCAAGGAAACCGGTGGGATGGAAAAACCTGGGGTCACACTGGTCCTGAGGGTCTAAGCCTTCCCTGTGCTATGTTCTGCCCCTCCTCTGAGTCCTAGGGTCCCCGCTAGTGGCGCAGCCCCAGAGCAGGGGGGACCTTGCTGCTGGCGCTGACCTGGGCGGTCAGGAGGGGACAGTCAGGCTTCCTTGGGGAAGGGCTTCACTGATCTGGAAGGACAGGTGTGATTCTGCCTCTGCAAGGAAACTACCCCTACCAGGCTGACTCCTGAATTCTCTTGATTCCATTTTAGGGGGATCCTGGACCCCTGGCACCCAAAGGTAAACTACTCCTAACGTAACAAGAGAGCAGAAACAACTAGCTGTGCAAGGGCTGCAGCACCTTCTCCATCCCAGTCCCCCTCTCCCACCCTGGGAGTCACTCCAGAGTGGGAGTGTGGGAGTCTAGAGAAAGGGGGCTGAGGCCACAGAACCCTCCAAGCCCATCAGCATCAATGTCCTACAGGGGGCAAGTCCCGCAAGAAGTCGTCCCAGGAAGCACAGCAGGGTCCTGAGGACAGAGTGGAGGTATGGCTCCCTGCTCCTCCCCGTCCCTGCACTCTCTCCTAGTCTGGCCACACCTCCCAGGCCAGGCTCTCAGGCAGCTCCTTTCCTTGACAATGGAGGGCAAAGGTGGGTCCTCACCTGCCTGACCTGCAGGGCTCCTCACGGCCCTGCGTCTTCTCCACCCAGGACCCTCCATCTCCAAACAAAGCCCCTTCAAGGACACGGAGGGCACAGAGAGGCCTTCCTAAACAGACTACAGCTCAGGTGCCCGAGGGGACCAGCCTCCAACAGGACCCAGAAGCCCCCCCGGTCCCTGACAAAGGGAAAAGAAGGAGGCGGCCAGCAACCTCAGGTGGGCTTTCCTCAGCAACTTCCTCTGGGGAGGGACGGACTGCCACAGCGAGCTCCCCAGGAGAGGAAGGGATGGCAGTGTGGGTGGGAGAAACACGTGGACAAAGGCAGAAGGGAGGCTCTTGGGGAGTCCTCGACCAGGGACTACCATCTCACCTGTCCTTCCCTAGGCCGCCACAGAACCCAGAAGATCAAGGCTGACACCCCATCCTTGGAGCCTGAGGGGACCTCAGCCTCCTAGCAAAAGGCTCTTCTTGCTTGTATCCACCCCTCCTCCTGGCACCCTGGATCTGGGCCTGTGTGGCTTCCTGGAGGTTGCAGGGAACTGGATGCTCTGACCCTATGGCCATTCCCTACACAATTACGTTTTTAATTGTACCCCACTATCCTCATTTTTTAAGCCCATGTGAAAAATGCTAATTTTTAGTAAAAGCATAAACTTGAACTTCTTGGCACTTCTTGGGCTGACTGCAGAAGGTCTGGGAAGGCTCAGTGTGAAGGGCCTGCTGCCCAGTCCTGAGGACAGGAGGGCCATGGCCTCTGCAGGGATGGCCCCTCATGGGTGGTGCAGAGACCCCCTGCCCAATTAGCCCAGACTCTACAGTTCCTCCAGTCCAGGACTCCTCAGGGCCTGTGGCTGCTCCCCTAGTGGGGAGCAGTGCTCTCCTCCTAGTGGGGGTCAGCCAGAACCCACCCACCAGGCCTCCTCCTCAGCCCCAAGCCCTCTATCTGTGGGTACAGGCGGAAGCACCCCTTCTTGTTTTTTTTCCCATGTGGGATCTAAATTCCCTGACTAGGGATTGAACCCATGCCCCCTGCATTGGAAGCGCATAGTCTTAACCGCTGGACTACCATGAAGTCCCAGAACACCATCTTGTGTCATGGTCTTTTAGTCATCTTATGGTTACCAGTATCCCGGGTCTCTCTCATGGGGGCTGCAATCCAGACGCTGCATGCACAGATAACCTTAGGTCTTGCCCCTGCACCCAAATACCTGGGGTAAAAACTGTCCCCTCAAAGCCTGAGGATGGGCCCTGAGGGGATTGAGCAGGGGCTACAGGCAGGGCTCCTGAGCCAAGGGTTTATTAAGAGGTAACTGACCCTTGCATCAGGCTCAGGAGGCAGAATTGAGGCGCTGCCAAAGCCTTCCACAAACAAAACCCCACCCTCAGGGACTCAGTTCGGTGGGGGCTGCAGAAGGAGCAACAGGGATTGCACTTGGAAAGGAGCAAAGGTGAGCTTCAGGCGGTTGTCCCGGAGGAGCAGGGGGCCAGTAGGGTCGCGGCGCTCCAGGAGGTCACAGCTGCAGAACAGGAGGTGGTCATGAGGGCCCTGCAAGGGCAAGACCCCCACTGCCACCCCACGCCCCAACTCACAGGACAGCCTCTTGAACCGGCAGCGACGTGTGCAGCCAGCAGTCGCTGTGACTGCCGTGGGCCTCGTAGAGCCGCAGCAGGAGCGTGCGGCCCTGGGGGCTGGTCTCCGCCTGCGGAGGGAGGTGAGTGGTGGGTGGGGCCGACACCAGGCCCCGCCCCGAACCCGCCACCGCCCCATCCCGCCCCTTGCCTGCTTGACCGTCTCCAGCACCACCGCGGGCGAGGACACTGAGAAGGCACTCCAGGCGGCGGCGGGCGCCGGGCCCGGGGCGGGCAGCGCCAGGAGGGGGAAGTTGAGGCTGTAAGCAGCGGGGATAACGCCAGCATCCTGGAACGAGCCTGGGAGCAGACCGGAAAAGGGACGTGTGGTGGAACATGTGGTCAGAGCGCCGGACTAGGGGCGTTTTCCCGTAGCGGAGGCCGAGAAGGGCAGAGGGGTATGGGGCGTAGCACTCACCCTTGTGCGGCATCAGCGCGTAGGTGAACTCGTGGCGCCCCATGTCCACGGTGGCGTCAGGGGACTTAGGCGCCCGCAAGCTGGGGTGGGAAGGGTGGGAAAGGGACAGACCGGAGCTGCTGCAGTTCTATCCTGGCAAGACCAGGATCCCATACCAGTCCCTGGGGCAGCCCCCCACTCACAGCGAGAGGCTGAGGACGTTGCCCCGTACTGATGCGCCGTACTTGCAGTCATTGAGCAGAGCCAGCCCAAAGCCATGCTCTGACAGATCCATCCAGCGGTGGGCCCACACCTGGAGCGTAGATCAGAGACCCACTTGGTGGTCCCCCTCCTCCGTGTGCTCCAGAGCTCCTAGTCCTAGACTGAGGGATGCTTTGGGACCTCACGACTGATTGAATTCCAGCTCTTACCTCGGGAGGCCCTGGGCACACCACACAGCCTGTCTAAGCCTCAGTCCCTCATCTGGGAAAGGTGGATTAAGAGTACTTACCCCACCAAATGGGCATGAATATCAAACTGAACATAAAGCATTTGGCACAATGCCTGGCATACATGCTAGGAACCATCACGTGCCTCCTCACCCCATACCACACAACTAGTCGTTCCCCAGCCAGGGAAGAGCCAAACCTTCCACCCCACACCACCCCATGGCAGACCTCAAATCGAGCCCAGTCCCAAGAGGTATTGTAGTGGGTGGGCCGCTGCAGATGTCCAAACTGGACCTCATAGGTGGCCTGGGGACTGCGCACACGGGCAGGGAACTCCACCTTCAGGAACTTGTGGGCCTCGTGCCAGTGCACCTGTGGGGGGTGGGGGTGGGGTACAAGGGGCTGGCCCCTCTTCACCAGCCACACCCAGGGAAGACACCCACCACCCTGCCCCCTGCTACCTCAGTGTGGAAGCGGACATAGGGGCAGCCAACGTCCAGCACAACCTCCTGGCTGAGCCGACTATTAGGACTGATCTGTAGCAGGAACCAGGCGCTGCCCCGCACGCCACCCTCAGTGCCCACTGCCAGGGTCCCTGCCTGGCCCAGCACTGGCTTCCTGTGGAATAGAGGGGAGAGGCACTGAGCCAGGACAGCCTGGCAGAGTGGGCCCAGTACACTTGTTCGTATTTCTACCACTGCCACCCGGAGTCCTGCCCACCCCGCACCGTGTTTCTAGGTGGTAGTCCATGACGTCCCATGCGTCCCAGTACAGGGGGACGTCGTCAAACAGCACAAACTGGTTCCCCACGGCGCCCTCAGCAATGGCCTCCCTGGAAGGACATGGACATCAGTACTTTATAACCGAATGACTTTGGTCTCCCCAGATGTTTGAGGTGGGTGGGGTGGAGGGTAGGCCCTGTTCCATGTGTGGGTCCCAGTCCAGAGCCACTCGTGGGCTGCTGTGGTCAGCTGTGGCCACGGGACAGAGGGAACGAGAGGTCTGGGGTCCACCTGCCAGGCAGTGGGAGAGGGCAAGGGGTTAGCACCTGCCGGAGGCCACCAGCACCAGGGATGTCAGGCGGCCAGTTGGGTCCAGCCTCACTCGGATGATGCCGTTGTCCAGAGTCACAGAACCGTCAGTCTTGGTGGGAGGGGGCCTTGAGGCTAGGTCTGCAGGAGCTTCCCACAACCAACAGCCCACCCGACCCCCAGCCCCAGCTCTGCCTCACCACTTGCTCCAGATTGGGGGGCTCAGCACTTCCACATTGTTAGGGACAGCCCAGGACAGCCCAGGACAGCCCCCGCCCCACCGCCATGCGCCGGCACTCACCTCTTGCACTACGAACACAGGCTGCTGGGGCGGCAGGGGCTGCAGTGAGGTGGGGGTGGGGGCAGGAGCATAGCCCATGCCGGGGACGGTGACCAGGGCTGGGGAGGAGCCTGGGCGTCAGTGCAGCCTCCCTGACCTTTCAGGAACCATGCTTGGGCCAGGGTAGGGTTGGGTATAGGGGCTGAACACTACTCCTCCTCTCTAGCCTGGGGCACCCCAGGGCAGAGACCCCCAGGAGAATGTCCCTGACTCTCAGTTTGGCCTTGATCCCTCCTGCCACAGTAGCCACTCTTCTCCCCAGCTCATACCTAAGCAGTGGGCCCCGCCAGGCCGGGGCAGGGCCAACACTTCGGTGCGCTTCCAGGGCAGCGTGTTGACAATGAGAAGGCCCTCGGGACCTGGCTCCCCAGCACACAGGGCTGCAGCTGCAGCACTGAGCAGTGTGTTGCCATGGGAACGGATGTCTGGGGAGAGACTGGTTGGTTATGAGTGGGCAGGGGATCGGGGTGACCCCTGAATGTCCCACGGGGGACATTCTGGGCACTGCACTGGATGCGAGAGCCGTGGAAATGTTGTCAGCCTCACCTTCGTAGTGGCACATGGCTTCCTCTGCCACCAGCTGGATGCAGCTCCCAGTCACCACATCATGGAACTGGTTCAGGAGCAGGAGCCTGCAGGGGCCAAGGGCAGGGCTGGGAGGTGTTTGAGGTGGGTGGGGTGGGGAAGGCAGGGAGGCTGCGGCAACCACAGAGGCGTCTGGGTGAGGTTAGCAGGTGGCAGGGGACAGAAAACAGGCTGACCTCCAGAGATCCTGCAGCAGGGCAGCCGGGTAGAGGAACTGGGTGCTGCGGGCCAGGGCCAGGCTGCTGAGCAGCTCCACGTCATGCAGGATCCGCTCACACTCCCGGTTCCCCTTCTTGATCTGAGCCCAAGGGAGGGGGGACTCAGTCTAGAGCCTGGGCAAGCATCCCAGGGTCCCCCTGCCAAAGCCTCTTGCTTAGAACCCCTGATGCTCTCCAGGAACTCCTGGATAAAGCCTCATGTGTTATCTGCCCCCAAAGCCTGCCTCCTCTCCCCTCTGCCCAGGACACTCCCCCCTCAGAGATGCTGAGTCCTGCCACCTCCAGGCTCCTGAGCACCCAGCTCTTGCACTCCTCTCAGCTCTTCCATGGAACACAAGCCTCTTCCCCCGGTCTGGGCCACTGTAGGGTGCCCCCTCCTCGCTGGCTCAGCAGCCAGTCCCTGACCTGGGCATGGGTGGTGTAGGTGCCGTTGTGTAGCTCCAGGAAGAGCTCCCCAACCCAGGTGCACAGCTGCCCCGAGTGGCCCTCCAGCGCTGAGAAGAGTCGCTCCGGAGAGGATAGCTGCACCCTGAGGGAGACTGCAAGCTTGGGTCTCCCGGCCTGGGCCATGTGACTTACCCTTCTTCCATGAAAGTGTGACAAGAGGTCCAGCCCCGACAGAAAGGAGCCACCCCTAGAAGACTCCCTGTCCAGACAAAGGCAGGTCTGGACCCTTCCTCCCCCAGGAGAGTTCTGCCTCAGTGGCTTTAAGCCCCTTCCCACCTTTGGCTTTTCTCCCACCCCACCTCCAGGGTCGAAGCTGGGAGGTGCCCATGGTCTGCAATTGGCGGGAACAAGGTTGAGGGGGGGCGCTGGGCCCAAAGTTTGAGCAGAGGAAGGGCTCAGGGCAAGGGCAGAGAATGGGGTAGAGTGAACCCAGGCCTGACCTGGGCAGCCCGTCGGTATTGCATAGCCGCTTCAAGCGGTCCACCATGGTCTGGGTGGGGCCACCACCTCCATCCCCAAAGCCAAAGAGGAAGGCGCTGTGGTTGGTCCGTCCCTTGTCCCGGTTTTTGGCCACTGTCTTCAGCACCTGGGCAGGTTCACACCGGTCAGCTTCGGCTGGATACCTGGCCCACTCCAGCCTGCCTCCTTTCCCGACCTTGGCCACAAGATGCCCTCTCACCTCCTCCACACTGCCCTGCATCCCATAGGAGTCACCGGGTGGGAAGTGGGCCAGCACCTGGGAGCCATCCAGCCCCTCCCAGAAAAAGGTATGGTGCTGCAGGCAGGGAGACAGGTGGAAGAAAGAGGCCAGAGTCAGGGCTGAGGCAGAGCCGGGCCTCCCTCACCTGCCCCTCCTGTTGTGTGACCCCGGGAGAGGCATGCCTTCCCTGGGTGGGGGCTGGGTGGTTTGTCCAGGACCCCTCAATAATAAGCCTGGACGAGATGTTCGGGCCAGGAGGGACCCAAGCCTGCTCCAAGCCTGGCCCCCTGGGGCCTGCTCACCGGGAAGGAGTTCACCAAGTTCCAGCTCAGCTTTTGGGTGAGGAAGCGCTTGATGCCACAGCTACGCATGATCTGGGGCAGCTGCGCGGAGTAGCCGAATGTGTCTGGCAGCCAGAACTGCAGGGAGAAGGCATCTGCGGCACGGGGACCCGGGAGCTTGGCAGAGCGGCCCAGCTGCAGCCCCTCCTCACTCAAGGGCAAGCTCTGGTCCCCTCTGCCTGCAGGTGCAGCAGCTCCCCGCCTACCTCCGAGCACATCTTCCCGAACTCCTGACGGAAGAAGTTCTGACCCTGCAGGAACTGCCTCACCATGGACTCTCCACTGGGAAGGTTCCCATCCTGGCCATGAGGGAAGAAGGGGGCCACTGGGGTCAGCATCAGACAAGATGGGCAGGGACTCAGGCAACCACCCCATCCAGAGAAGCCAGGGCTCTGACACTGGGGGAAGCCAGTGCCCTGGAAGCTTCGATCTCCTCACTTCAGCCTAACCGTCTGTCTGCCAGACAGGAGGTATCTGGGGCCGGGTCACACAGATGGCCCGTCACAGTGCTTGACACCCCCACCCCCCTGGGAGTCCCGAGCCCTAGGATTCCAGGGACTGATAAGAGGGCATGAAGGACCTGCAGAAAGTCACCAGCACAGCAGAGGACAGAGTCCTTGATGGTAAGGCCTGAGGCTGAGGGGCTGCAGACGGCACTCACCATTTCCACCCAAGTGCCCCCCACGGGCACAAACTGCCCGCGGCAGGCGAACTCCTGGAGCCGGGCATGCAGGCCAGGGTAGTGGCTCCTCACCCACTCGAGCTGCTGCGCCTGTGGGGCAGATGGGGTGGGGGCTGGCCAGGAGCAACATGAACCCCACCCAGGGCTGAGCGCCTGGGGCTCAGGGGGTGGGCTGAGAAGCCCTGGGAACCCCACACTAGCACCCCCTGGGCTCCAGGTACCACTCACACAGCCGTCCCTCTGACCTGGGAGCAGGCAAAGATGAACTCGGGGTTCTGCTCCATGAGCTGAACGACCGTCACCCAGCTTCGGGCACATTTCCGCACAGTCTCCTTGAAGGGCCAGAGCCAGGCTAGGCGGGGAGGAGGGTGAGGATAGAAGGAGAGCAGCCAGGTCCCCAGCCCCTCACAGACCTCCAGCTGCACCCCTGTCCCCTAGCACCCAACCAGGCCCCTCCTGGGCCACCAGAGGGTCACCGTAGCCTTCCTCCCATCCCATCCCATTCCCTGCTGAGTCCTGTGGCATCTCTCCTGAGCTGTCACTTTTACATGGCTGGAGCTAGTGGGGCAGTTTTATAGTCAGGAAGCTGGGGCCCCAGTCCCTGGATTGGCCTTATTCTGGGGTTTAGAGAGGATCCTTTAGGAAGCGGCAGGTGTGGCCCCTCCCCTACACACCCGGAACACATCCCGGAACAGAGGGCACCGCTTCCCTGGATGGACCCGCCTGGGCCAGCTGTCCTGCCTGAGGCACTGCTGCCTTCCATAACCTAGGCCTCCTAGTTCCTTCTTTACCAGCCCAGAACTCCACATCCCACGCTTTGGCACAGCAGAGAAAGCCCTGATTCTGTGGCTCAGAAACTTCAGCTGCATCAGAATCAATACCTTGGGAAGTTCATTAAAAATGTTATTTCCTGTAAGCCTGACATTGCAGACTCATCAGGTTCCGAACCGAACTCCTGATCCTCCCCAGGAAGCCTCCCCCTGTGTTTGCATCCCCATCTCAACTACTTCCACATCACTCCTGTCCAAGGACTCGGGCACCCTTGTCAAATTCTTACTCATCCTCATTCTGTTCAAAGGTCACCTCCTCTAGGAAGCCCTTCTAGAATCTGCCAGACCCAGCTGGGTTAAGTGCCTCTCTTGGGCTCCCCAGCTCCCCATACTTCCCTCCATCATGGCAGCAACTATCTCTGCCTATTTTGTGATCATCAGTCTCAATAATCCTCCCTCCAATATCTAGCATGATGCCATCCAGGGCACATTTAGCAAAACCTACAGTCCATTCCCCTTTCCCCATTTTACACATGGGGAAAACTGAGGTCCAAGAACTTGATGTGGATCACACAGTGCTTTCAGGGTGCAACAAGGTCTTCAAGACCACTCCTGACCCCCCCGCTGAGCCAACCCGGCCAGCTGCTGCCCTACCTGTGTCAATGTGGCAGTGCCCCATGGCATGGATGGTATGCTGGCTTTCACCCCAACGTTGGCCAAAGAACTTGGAGGCCAGGGCCTGGGCCACTGGGAAGGTCTCAGGCTGGGCAGGGTCACATACGTTCACCATCTGGTTGGCAGTGTATAGGGCCTGGAAGCTGCGCTGGTTGTCCTCCCCGAGGCCCTGCAGCAAGGTTCTGCCCCTTAATCCCCATCTCAAGCAAGCAGAGGCTCCAGAATCAGACCCCAGCTGATCTCCCATGGGTTCTCAGCAGAGTTCCTCCCTACAACCAACCCTGTGTCCTGCTGGTCCCGCTGCTCAGCACTGTCTCCCTCTTCCCCTTTACACAGGGAAGTCCTCTCAACACTCAGGCAGGCACAAAACACTCTCTATTCTGGATTCCCAGAGCCCCAGCTATCTGACCCAAGAAACAGCCTGCCTGAAACAGGGCTCGAGAGAGTATCCAGGTGGGGTGGAGGTGTTGAGTACCTTAGCGATGCCTAGCAGGAGCTCCAGGTCCACTAGGAGCTTGTAGACATCCCGGTGGAACACGGCAAGCTCAGCCCGGCTCACCTGGAACATCTTCTCTGGATCAGGGGCTGCGATCATGGATCCCTTTCCAGCCCCCAGGAGCCCGTTGCAGGCTACTTCCACATAGAGGGTCAGGCTACAAATGTGGGGAGGCAGCCTCAGGCCAAGGGACTGGCAGAGGACTCTGGGGCTTGGGGAAGGAGTACCAGAGAGGCACCCGACAGACCCCTCCTCATGTGCCCTCAGGATCTACCACCCAGAGGATCTCAGTTATGTCAGGGACGTATGACAGAGGGCCACGGTGGAAACAGCAGACTAAACCCACATTCTGCCTCGGCTGAGGAGGGTAAGTAGCTGAGTTTGGAAGTGTGTGAATTATGTTGTTTAGACTTATTTCCAAAGCTGTCTATACAAAGCACTGCCTGGGTCTCAGAACCCTCTTAGCACGTTAAAAACATGTTTGGATCTCCCAGGTCCAGCTTTCAGAGCAACGATCTGTCAGCCAACAGAGGCAGGCCATTGTTCGGAGCAGTGTGGTAAGCTGTGGTGCTGTTCTGCTCAATCTTCAGAAAGCAAACATGACTTCGTTCGGGAAGCCTTCTGGGACTCTTCCCCTAGTGCTCTCCTTAGTCTAGAACAGATTTCTCCCACTCAGAGTGTTGTCTTTCAGAGCCTTCATCAGTTTGTAATTGTATATGTACATGTGAGTCCCCCTTGCTATCAAAGATCACATCATTCACCATCATAGTCCCCATGTCTGGAAACATCAGATACACAATGTTTAATAAACACTGAATATAATAAAATATAACATCTAAGCAGAGTTTTTTGATGGTGTCATAAAATGCACAATATGGAATTTTAAAAACTCAGGATGCAAAATATCAAAGAAATACCACCTCAGCTAGTGAACGCCACCTCTGAAAAAATTTCTGGGAAGAATGTGAGCTGTTAATAATGGATATCTCTAGGTGATGGGGTAATGGGAATTATCAATATTTACTTCTTTGTGCTTTTTTGCATTTAATGTAGGAACTAAAATGCTATCTTTTTGGTCAGAAAAATCCTGCTTTTTAAAAACAAACTATGTAGAAGATGGTGGTGTTGAAAGTGGATGTGTTTCTCTGGACCTCGGTGGCTACTCTCCCTCTGGTGCCCCCTTCCCCTACAGCACTGGTCAGCCATAGTCCAGGGACTCACTCACCTCCGGGGGTCTTTCTCCCCTAGCTTGTCAGTCAGAATGTAGCTGGTTTTCTCTCCCTCTTTGGTCAAACCCTGGTGAGGAGCAGAATGAAAGAGACAAGGCCTGAGGCTTGTGGACAGTTCTGCTGGAGTACAAGCTGAAGGGGGCCAGGCCCCTCTGTTGGACCTCCAGCACTAGCTCCTCTCTCCCAAGGCCAAGATTGACAAATCAGGGACCTCTGGTAGCAAGTGCCCCCCACCCCCCAAGGCAGTCGGCACCATGACCACCAAATGGCACCTGCTGACCAGCAGAAAAGCCACTGGTCTTGTGGGGTCTTAGGTAGGTGTCAGGTCCTTGGTGGCTTCTGATGGCCTCTGTACCCCTGAATAAGCATTTGAAGGGAAACTCTATGAGGTCAGGGAAAGGTTTGCTTCATTCTCCACTATACCCCCAGTGCTTAGCACAGGGACCTGTGCAGAGAGGGCACTCAGGAGATATCCACTGAGCCAAGGAAGGGAGGGAGGGAGGGAGGGGTCTGCTGCCTTTCTGCACAGAAGAGCAACAGTCCTAACCCAAGACTGAGGGTTAGTCAAACTGAAATGGAAGCTGTGTGAATCCAAGCAAGTGTGCTAACCTCTATATATCTCAGTTTCTGTCTGTGAAAAGTGAAAGTGTTAGTCACTTAGTGGTGTTTGACTCTTTGCAATTGCATGGACTGTAGCCTGCCAGGCTCCTCTGTCCATGGAATTCTCCAAGCAAGAATACTGGAGTGGGTAGCTTCCCTTCTCCAAGGATCTTCCTGACTCAGGGATCGAACCCAGGTCTCCTGCACTGCAGGCAGATTCTTTACTGTCTGTGCCACTGGCCATAAAAACCTATCACATAGAATTATAAAGGTTAAACCTGATAAAGTTGGATACATAGACAAGGCACTTCATAGTGGCTCTATCTGGGCAACTGGGGGTGAGGTGGAAGGACAGACCCATTATTTCAGGTAAAGAGACTTTGTAAACTTTATACTATCCATAACTGTTTCAAAGTCCTCCTCCCCATCTGCCATAAGCATCTATTACATATAATAAAAACTAGTTTATTAAAAATTAAAAATAAAAAGTGATACAGTCTGAAAAGCCACTAGTCTGGCACCTAGCACCTAGTAAAGGCTTAATAAGTCCATCTGCTGTACATATTATTGTATTTGATTAGTAACTAGTTTCATTCCAGAATGGGAGGGTGACCAGTCAGTGGCAGAGTTAGCTTAGCATTATGTTGTGACCTTAAGTGATCCGCTTAAATATAAGAAGGAACAATTACACAGGGGCCTAAGCAAAAACTCATACCACCCTGCAGGCATAGCCACTCAGCTGTGGCTTTGCCAGAGACCAGGGCTGAAATGTGGCCACACCTGACCCAGGGCAGGGCTCCTCACCTGGACAGGTTCCCCATCACGCCACACCAGGCCTTCTCCATCACTTTCCCAGCGAAGATGAACTTCCTGACCCACCCATGCCTCTGGGATGGTCAGCTCTACACGGAACCAACAGGTCCACCATCTGCAACAGAACCACTAAGATGAGCCTAGGGGTCAAAGCCCTGTCCTTTCGACATACTTCCTATGATTAAGGGTCAGCAAGGGCTTGAGACTTTCTGCCAGAATCTGCAGCACCACAAGATATTCAGCTTTGATCAGCAAGAAAGAAGCGATGGAGTGTGCAGCAAGGTGAGGGAATGAGGCAGAGAATCAGGGGTCTGTGATATGTCCTAGAGTGCCCTTCCTAAGGGATGTCACCGAGCTGGGAGAAGTGAAGTGGAAGTTGCTCAGTCGTGTCTGACTCTTTGTGACCCCATGGACTGTAGCCCGCCAGGCTCCTCTGTCCATGGAATTCTCCAGGCAAGAATACTGGAGTGGGTTGCCGTTCCCTTCTCTAGGGGATCTTCCCAACCCAGGGATCGAACCCAAGTCTCTCGCATTGCGGACGGATTCTTTACCATCTGACCCACCAGGGAAGCCCGTGGGGAGAAGTGAGGAAGAGAAAATTCTTCCATGAAGGCTTGAGGAACCAGGGAGCTATCTCCAGCAAAGGGTGCTGCTCTGCCCCAAGTGACTGTCTAGGGCAGAGAGCCGACAATAGGGGTTTTTAGGGGCGGCAAGCAAGCTGGGAGGTGGGGCCCAGGGGCTCCGCCCTCTCTCTGGAGCGTTACCCACGTGGGTCCGAAGCTGTCGCCGACCTGCGCGGGGCGGAAGTCCTGCTGGACTGCCTCCTGGTAGGGAAGTCTTTCGGGCGTCAAGAAGCTGGAAAGCTCGGCCACTGGGCAGCTGTCTCCGAAGAGCCTGGGCGGGAGGGGCAGGTTGGCGCGCGCTCGTGGGCCATCCGGCGGGTGGGGATGCGCGTTCCCTCCATCCACCGCCGAGAGGGCTGCCCCACGACACAGTCTCTCCCCACTCCCTCCTCCTGGGCCCCAGCACTATCTGAGGCGGATATTTTGTCCCTCGGTCCATGTGGCCGAAGCTTGGGTTTCCCCCGGAAGGGAAGGCTAGAGACTCGTGGATGCGGCTGGCGGGTGCCCTGGGCAAGGGGGCCACACCTGCCGCGGAGATTACAATCGGTAAAGTAGAGCGGCGACACGAATTTCTCCACCCGCTCCAGCGTAGTGCGCCAGTGCTTCAGGGCCGGCGCCGCCGCCATCGCCGCGCGTTCGCTCCTCTCTCTTCTCCCCGGAAGGCCCCCGGCGCTGCCGGCGCGGTCCACGGCCTGGAACCAAGGGTTCCGGCGCCTCAAAGGCGCCTTCCAGGCCCGGGCAGCTTTCCGTGGAACACCAGCGGCTCAGTGAAGCCCCGCTGCTCCGAACTTTTGAGCAGCAAGCTTAAAGCTAAAAGCTGCGCTTCTGAGGCTTTACTCTTATCTCGGTCCGAGCTGGTCGCCACTGGGCAAATCCTTAAGTAAAACAGAAGTCTGACGCTTTGATTCTGAGAAAAGCCTAGTACAGAGACTGACCGAAGGCACGATTGGTGGGAGCTTCGGTTGTGCAGATGCAGGTCACCTAGTCTCAGAAGCTACAAGCGGAACCTCCTTGCCTGTGGTCCTTGTGTCTGCTTCAGGTGGCGCCAGGGACCGGTGCCTTCAAGCCGTTCGGCGGACATGTGTTAAATAGGGAGTGCTTTATACCCCAGTAACCTCAGCTTCCTCTACTACGTGTTCTATTTTATGTATATGGCTAATTGCTGCCCATCGCCAGAAGCTTACGACTTTGAGATGGCAGATCAGACATAGAATTCATGAGCGTAACAGAATAATGCATTTCTCTACAGGGACTGATGAGTTCAGAGACGCCATAATACCAGAAACACCTCCAGTTTCACCCTCATGTTACTCTGGTGGTCTATTGGCAACTTTCCCCCACCTCCCTCCTGGGAATGGGATGAAATCTTCTCTATAAAATCATTAGGAAGAAAAGTATATACACAACATGACCGACCCCTGATATTTTAATAGAAATACTGACCAAGTTTACAACACTTCAAATGCAAATCATAGGGAAAAGTGACTTAAGTACAGAATACCAAACACGACTTAAAATATAACTTGCTGCTCTAAGACAGGCTGAGCCGAGCTTGGAGCTCAGATGTCAGAAGGCAGGAGACATAAAAATGCTGTTTGTAAATCCTGGCTGTAGGTGAAGCTCCCTTCTTCTGGTTGCACTAGTAGGACTGGTCCTGAAACCCTATCCTGACCTGCAGGCAGCTGCTCTGGTCATAACCCTCTGCAGATACAGCAATAGCTGGGGCTGCCTGGGTGAGGTTCAATCAATTCCCCCTATTAACTCCAAGTCAACATGATCTTTCTTAAGCAAGCAGATGGGGATGGGTTGAGTTACTGGTGGAAAACCTGAAGATCCTACCCAACCCATCAGTATCACTCCACCTTCCAAGTGAGGCAGTGCTGCAGCTTCACCAGAATCTCCTCCCACAAGCCTTTCCTGCCACCTCACACATGTGAGCTGAGTCTCCTATAGTTGTGCCATCCCTCCAATGCTCGCCCCCCAACAAAAGTCTAAAAGTCAGATAAGCTTACCATTCATAAGGAAAGTCCAGAGCAAAAAAAACTTGGTTTTGTGGTGGTGATATTAGGGATTTTTAATTAAAAAGCAAACAAAACCACACAGGAACACTGTTGTTTACTTTGACTAGAGTAATGGTTGCTGGAGAAAAATTCACCAAAGTCCTGGGAGGGGCTCAGTTGGTGTTTGTTCAGAAAAGCCAGGCTGCCCACATACAAAAATCCTAATCACTCATGTTTAAATATCTGCTGCTTTAAATTTATGTAATTAAAAAAATATATATACATATATATTCCATTTGCAGTTGCTAATGTATCAAGTCTTCTCCCTCCTAACCCCATTTATACCACACACTGTGTACACACTTCTTTCAAACACTGGTTTGGTATTTAAGCTGTTCACTCCCATTTCCAATAAAGGTAAAAAATAGAGAAGCACAAACTATACAGCTGCACAATATACCCATATATAAAATATTTCCAAACAGCTGAAGGGGGTAGAATATGTACCAAAAGAATGAATAATTCTGTTTTTAAAATCTGAGATATTTTGATTTGGGACAAGTACAACTGACTGCTAACTATTTAAAGCAAAATCCTGTTTTTGTACTGTATGTAGATAAGGAACCGAAGCCCAAATCCCTGCTTCACAGTATTCTCTGGTGAGGACAAGGGACTTGTGTTGAGAGTTCATTCCTTAAGAACCAAGCTTTATTTATTTACAAAAAAAAAAAAAAAAAGTTGGGGCAAGAAGGAAGACAAGTTTTACACAAAAGTACTACAACGGTAACTCCCTTTGGTAAAAAGTGTAATAAATGTCTTGTACACCTGTTCACAGGTACTAAACCTGAAGCCACATAGAACTATGGTACACAAGAAGCTAGAGCAGTTATGCTAGCACATCAAAGCATATTTCTTTTAATAAAAAATTGACAGTATGTACATTATTTACAAAAAAAAAAAAAAAAGAAAAACCAAGTTAAAATTGTGTTTGTGTGTGTGTGTGAGTAAAGCTGGTGGATGGCACTAGGGTAGACTAGTAAAGAAGCAGGTACAAAACAGTTCCACGGGAGCTAAAAAGGACGACTGATTTGAATTTGTTGAGGCTGAGAACCAGAGGAGAGAAGAAAGGGTGGGCAGCAAGCTTTCATCAGGAATCAAATCCACAAGATGATCAATCCCAAAGCCAAACTGCAGGTCCCAGAGAAAACCTAATGGGTGATCTAGATGTGCTCAAGTGACCAGGAGAAAAAATCCAATCCAGTTTTTTTTCCTTTTTGGGGGGAAGAGGAAAGGAGCAGTGACCATCAGAGTTACAATCCATCTAAGCGTTGACTCCTCAAGTCTGTCAGTCGATGCTCGCCCATCCAGTCCAGGTGTGAACAGCATCCGGTTCCCTCACTGAAGGTCGCCCCAGAAGGCTCCAGTCTCCGCTCTGCTGGTGTGTGCAAGCTGCGTGTCCCTGTGCTTGCGTGGGTTTCCTCCCCTCCAGGGCAGGCTAATACCCAAAACCCCTGGGAAAAGTTCCAACTCCGGCTTTGTAAGGGATCACACGTTCCTTATATGTAGCCCACTTGGTGCCAGGTTGCACCAGCCACGCACAGATCAGGTGGCCATGTCCCAGAGAGGCCCAGTGAGGCTTGAAAGGCATCTTCCTTGTTTCTTCAGTGTGTGCGAGTACACGCGCCCCCCCACACACACCACCCCCCTCCAGTTATCTGCTCTGGCTTTGCAGTTACGGGGTTTTGAACACTGTGCCATATTTGACACGGTACTTGTTAATGCTCACAAAGTGCAGGGTCTCTGTGTCACAGGTGGTGGTGCAGGGCACCAGGCCCTCCAGCCCCTCACCCATAAGCCACTTGCTGGTCTCCGCTGCCATTTCACGGGGCACATGCTCCTTGGTCCATTTATCTACCCAGGCCTGGAACCTCTGATGTAGCCGCTTGCTTACACGCTCATGGGACTGAAAAATAGAACAAAGAAGAAATCCTCCATGAACTAGGACTAAAAAACCCTTCAAATACAAAATCCAATTTTCTTCTAAAGTAGCAGAGGAAAGATGTGGGCTCAAGTTACAGATCATAAAGCCCCCAGAGAAATGCCAACCCAAGGTCTGGTCAGAACTAGCTCAGTGCTTTCTCGATTTTAGTCTGCAGCATCACCACGTGGTGGCGTGTTGGGGAAGGAGGAGGTCTTGGAAAAAACGTGTACAGAGTTCCTTGTTTCCATCAACCTGTATTTTTAAACCAGCAACCCAGCCGATTCTAATGTACTCTGAGTGAGACAATGAGGCTATTGGTCATTTCTGTCACAGCGCAAGGCAAAGGGTTTAAAACCCACTATCCCTTCCTGCTGTTATCCCACTCTGTCCATCAGATTGTTGGGCACAGCAGATCTTCAGTGGAGGTTTTTTGTTCCTACCTCCAACGTACTTGTTGGTGCCCATAAGCAAGGAAGGGAAGGTGATACAAAGATGAATTAGGTGTTTCCCAGCTCCCTACATCATTTGAATCAGACATGCAGACATATAACACACAGCACCGAGAGAGAAGTACATTAAATTGCCCACCCTGTGCTTCCCACTTGAATGTTCTGTAGTCCTTTGATCTGCCTCCCAAACCTGGTAATAACCCTTTCCTGTTAACAGACATACCCCTAAGCTTCCCAGTTACTCAAGCAAAATAAACAAAGAAACAAAATTAAAAAACAAAAACCACCAGGTAGCATCTTTAATGTTCTCCTTTCTCTTAACCTCCCCACATCCAATCATTAGCACATCCTGACAATTATATCTCCAATCCTTTTTTGGCATATAGCATGGCATATGGGATCCTAGTTCCCTAACCAGGGATCAAAACCATGCCTCTTGCACTGGAAGCTCCAGGGTCTTAACCACTGGACCACCAGGGAAGTCCCTCCAATCTAATTAAAATCCCTCTACAACCCTGGTAGTCTGGGCAGTCATCATCTCTCAATTGGATGAGCAGTCTCGTGAGTGGTCTCTGCCCATCCAACTTGGTGCGCTCGCTCACTCCCATCAGTCTACATCTTTGTCAACAAAGTCTCAATGTACCTCAAAATCCAAACCATAGCCTGTAAAAATAAGTAATGTGGCCTCTGCCCACCTTTCCAACTTCATGCATCCCACTTCCCCTATGGCTCAAAACACGATGATGTTTTACTTATTTTTTAAAGGCCCTGCCATATTTGGCATTTGGGATTCTAGTTCCCTGACCAGAGACTGAACATGCACCGCCTGCACTGGAAGTGTGCAGCCTCAACTACTAGATCACCAAGCAAGTCCCCCACAACTGATGTTAGTTTTTTGAACACGTGAAGTCCTTTCCTCCCTCCCAGCCTTGCACCTGCTTGTTTCCTTTGCCTAAAAAGTACCAACCCAACTCTGCACCAGGCTGGATCCTCACCACTCTACAGGCCTCAGGGGTCACCTCCTTAGAGAGGTCTTCCCAACAAAAGCAGGGCTCTGTGTGCCAGTCACCCTTGATCACCTCATCTCTTTCCTTGGAAATGCACATCATCACACTACCTTATATGCTCTTATCTCGTGGCTGTAGTCTCAGGCACAATACCTGGTACATAACAGCACTAGGACTTTCACATGTGAACACAGACAGGACTCACACAAGCAATACTACCGGAAGTGTGAATGCTGGGAGTAGCTTCACTAGAAGCTTCTGTTCACTAGAAGGTGCTGTTACTGACTAAGCTGTCCCCCCACAAATTCACAAGCAGAAATCCTAACTTCCACCCCTCAGAATGTGACCTTATTTGGAAATAAGGTTGTTGCAGATACAATTAGTTAAGATGAGCTCATACTGTCGGAGGGTGGACCCATAATCCAGTATGGCTGGCGTTCTTTAAAAAGGGGGAAATTTGGACAGATGTACACTTAGGGAGAATACCATGTAAAAATGAAGGCAGAAATATTCAAGCCCTGTAATGCTGGTGATTGCCGGAAAACCACCAGAGGCTAGGAAAGGCAAGAAACAGATTTTCCCTCACAGTCCTCAGAAGTTTCGAAGCAATTCTGCCAACACTTCGACTTTGGACTTCCAGCCTCTACAAGTGTTAAGATAGTAAGTTTTTGTTGTTAAGTCATGCAGTCTGTGGTACTTTGTAACAGCATCCTGGTACTGGCTGAGGAGGGAGGCGTGTGGAGAAATTCCAAATACTGGTTCTCACCTGATGAGCCCGCAGCAAGGCGGTCCTCCGATACATGTAGTCCTCTGACTTGATCACATATACCATCTTGTAGGAATTCAGCTTGAATCTACACTCCAGTTTATCCAGGCTATCTGCATTCTCCATGGTCTTCTTGCTGTTTCCTTCCTTCCCTTCCTTTTCCTGCTGCTCTCGACCACGCTGACACTTCCGGATCCGCCGCAGATTCCTACAAAGCAGCAAAGCCCTGCAGTGTGAGAGTTCCTCCAGATGCAGATCCCCATGAATGCCCCCCAATTTTTCCTTCTTATATGCCTTCATGAAGCTGATCACAACTACATACATTTAAAAAAATGTTCAATGGTTTCACTGTTAAAAAAATCTTTTTTCAACTGCAGAGATACATGGGATAAAAGGTAGAAATTGCCAACTACCCCTTACCTCAATTCTCAAAATCCCACTTGCCTTGGCAGGGGTAGCCACTGTTGGCAGTTTGGGTTTTGTTTTTTTTTTTTTTGATTGCTCAGCGCTTTTGTGTAATAAAGTTTTATTAAACTATAAAGGAGACAGAGAAAGCTTCTGACATAGGCATCAGAAGGGGGCAGAAAGAGTATCCCCCTGGCTAGTCTTCAGCTGGATGTTATATAGTCACTGCTGCTGCTAAGTCGCTTCAGTTGTGTCCAACTCTGTGCGACCCCAGAGACGGCAGCCCAAAAGGCTCCCCCATCCCTGGGATTCTCCAAGCAAGAACACTGGAGTGGGTTGCCATTTCCTTCTCCAGGCAGTTTGGGTTCTTGTTTTTTTAAATCTATTTATCTTTGGCTGCGCTAGGTCTTGGTGACCCCACGTGGGCTTTCTCTAGTTGCAGCGTTGGGGGCTGCTCTCTAGTTGTGGTGCGCCGGCTTCTCACTGTGGGGGCTTCTCTCGTCGTGGAGCACAGGCTCAGTGTCTGTGGCACATGGGCTTAGTTGCCCCTTGGCATGTGGGATCTTCCTGGACCAGGGATTGAACTACTGTCCCCTGCATTGGCAGGCGGATTCTTAACCACTGGACACCAAGGAAGCCCCGCTGTTAGCAGTTTTGGCTTAAAATCTTCTAGGTCTCTCTCAATTTTTCACTTAATGCCATAAAGGTTTTATTTTTTCATTTCATTAAACATAGATTTGTGTCATTCTCTTTAGCTGCTACAGAGAAATATGTCTTAATTTAACATTTCCTTAACAGGAATCAATCAGGGCTCTTCACCTGAACCACAGAGCACAAAAAATTATTCAAATGTCTATTTTTTCAGTTCTCCCAAAGACGGTACATAATCAGTGCCATTCTACGTATGAAAAAAGATAATTCACATCAGTGGATGCCTTGGCAGGTATTTAGAGCTTATCCCCTCAACAATAAGCAGAGAAAGGTTGTCAGCTTGACAATTCTATTGTTTCCTACACTTTGCTATTAAAAACTGCTTCAGTGAATATCTTTGTGCATATACATTTCCGTAGAACAGCATTTCTTTGGTCCAAGGACTGTCGGAGGGCCCAAGACATTTTTGAGGAAGTTGTGAGATCAAAACTATTTTCATAATACTAAAACATTGTCTTTCTTTCTAAAAAAACAAGACACAAAGTACTAACATTAGCATTAGCGGTATAAAAATAACAGTGATTAAAAAAAAAAGCTGATGGTGGCACCAACCTCCTTAGCCATCTTTGTACTCTTTGGCCACATACTGGCAATTAAACCAAAAGGAAAGCTGGTCTGACTTAAGAATGTCCTTGTGAAGCAGTAACATTTCTTATGAAATTAAAACCCCTTATTTCACATCTTTTTAATATGCTGGGTGATGAAATGGGAACTACATATAAAGCACCTCTGTATGCTAAAGTACAATGCACTCATGAAGGAAAGCACTTGAGCACCACTTGAACTGCAAATGTTCACACTTTTTACCCGGAAGAATAGCTGACTAGCCAGTCTGGGATGTTTGGCAGATATTTTCTCAAAAATGAACAAGGGAGCCTGGTACCTCAAGGAAAAACAACTGAGCATATTTGTTGTTAAAGATAAATTTTCAGATTTCAAGTAAAATTCTGAATTTTGATAAATTGGTACCGGCCAGCATGACAAGTGACAACTTCCCACTACTTAAAGATGTGACTGATGAAGTCAACGGCAATATTAGTAAATGTGGCTTTTTTTTTTTTAAATGTGGCTTTTTTCAGGGGTGGTGTGGAGGCACGGGTGGGAATATTGTAAAAGGAAAACATGTCAACATATGGTAGGTCTGCATAACTCAGTGAATTCACATTTTCCAAATAACTGACTGTATGAAGTTATAAAACCATGCAAGAAAAAATTCAAAGTACAAGATAAGCGAATGGATTTTGACAGGCTTGTTGGTATTTTCAGTGATACTGCAACTAACCTTTAAGAAACTACTACTTGGAGAGTTTTGTTGTCATATCAAAGAATATCTACAATTATCTGAAAGGATATGAAAATACTTCCTTTTCTAGCCAGATTTTCTTCACATAGTACAACCAAACAAAGCAGTGCAACAGACTGAATACAGAAGCAGCTCTGAGAGCCCAGTTGTTATCCCAAGCCAGACATGAAACAGTCACAAAAATGCAGAGCAATGCCACTCTTTTCACTAATTTGAAGCACTGTTTCATTAAAATTCTATTTATGAAAATAACATGGAATGCATCTAGTATTGTTTTTTAATGAATTCATAAACATTTTTCAGTTTTAATTTCTAAATGTGATAAATATTACTATATATAATTCACATAAACAAGAGCTTTGGCGGGTATTCAATCTCTAAGAATTTAAGGGTTTCAAAGAAAAAGACTGAAAAATAACCTCAGCTGTAATAATAGCTGTAAGGCAAATTATTAAAAACCAAAGGTCCAGGGTCAAGTCTTCTGCATTTTAACTGCTCTGACCTCAGAATGATTGTATCAATATTTCCCCCTAAAGTATGTGAAAGTCGCTCCCCTCTTCCCTACACCTGCTATAATACAGTTTACAAATCTTTTAAGAATTTTGCCAATCTGGTGAGAGATATACGATCTTATGTTTATTCGTACTGTTTCATAAGCATGGAGACTAAATCTGTTTTGTTGAGAAAGGGGCCTGGCACAGAGCAGCTGCTTGAAGTCTGCTAAATGACTCAAGGAGTAGAAGAAGCTGGCAGCGTCCTTCTGTTCACACCTCTTTCCATGTTCCAATCAGGAATGAGTCTAATCACACTATCATAATACCTTTCTGGGAATATAAGACATGAGATTTCAATTTCCAAACTTTGGAAAAGGAAGAAAGCTGCTCAACTACAGCAAAACCTGTTTTCTACTTCTGCAACTTTGTTTTCATCTTCAGATAGAGGTCCAACATACACAATTTCCCCATATACAGGGAGGAAAGTTCAAAAATTCTGCTAAGAGCAACACAGCCAGCCTAACTAAGGCTGCCATCCTTTGAACACCTTGCTTACAAGGTTGTCCCCTGGGTGGGTTCTGGGACTGTGGATCGTGGGAGAGTTTCCACCATTCTCTAAATGCTAAGAGTGCTTCACTGTACCTAAACTGTTTGTACAAAGTAAATGGAAAGCTGAAAACCCGCTTTCCTTCTGGAAGTCTGGAATTTTGGTACAAGTTAGGCAGAGGGTACTTACAGGACTAACAACCAATAAAAAAACTCACGTCACCAAGTCTCCAGCAAGCTTCTCTGGTAGGCAGCATTTCAAACATATTGTAATTTGCTGCTGGAGGAATTAAGAGTGTCCTTGTGACTCCAATGGAAGCCACAGACTCTCTAGAAGCTTGCGCCTCTGATTTTTGTCACAGGCACCTTCTGCCTTTGCTGATTTAGCTGTGTATCCTTTCATTATGGCAAATCATTACTGTGGGTATGACTGCGTCCTGTGAGTCCTCCCAGTGAATCATCAAACCCTGGAGACTCTGACACATATTTCTAAAGGGAAGTTATTACTGATTCCTAAAACTCTTACCTCCCTGATGCTTGGGCATACGCTCCAGGTAAGAGCACGGTGTAAAAGCCACACAAACTTCAAATTACTGTCCTCGGTAAATAGAACAATAGATAAAATGAAAACTAAGAACCTAAAAGTGAGCTAACTCCTCGTTCCTGGACACGCAGAAAGAAGTGTCCTGCTGCCGATACACGACATGGTTCACTCACCGTGGGAGAAATACTGGTTTCCGTGCCAGATGCTCACGAAGCTCAGGAGAGGTAGTATCAGAATTCATGTATCGCTCCACGTAGTCTGACCAGCGCTAGAAGGGTGAACACAACATGGGTGTGGGGAAGGCAAAAAACCTGAACTCCAACCTCAACAGGTGGGTTAGCAAATTCTATGACTGAAACGTCTGAAATCCTTAAATTTCAAGATCAAAAAAAAAAAATCTCTTCCCATAATGACATGCTTGTTAAGTGGCACTGAAACACAGTTTAAAAAAGCTGTGAGAATGCAAAACTTAAAGCTTCTCTGAGACACTTTAGAGTTATCAGAAGTCGTAAATGGTTAGAAGGTAGCTCACTGACAAGTTTTATTTCCCCACAGAGGGTTCTTGTAAAGAACAAAATGTATAGTGGCAAATGTTTGAAAATCAGTACCTTTCACATCAAAATCTGAATTTCTGGAAACTTTTTTAAAAAATTAAAGATTCGACATCCGTATTCCCATAAAACAACTGTCTCCTCCCCTCCATATGCCCTCAATGTCTTGCACGATGCTTGCCTCTCTCATTAATATTATCTGCTAGACCCAGCTGTGACAACCGACTCACTCTCCATCTACTCTGTGGGACTGAACTCCTGGCTCCATCTATCCCAACAGAAAGTAAACATGACTCAAAAGAATCAAGATAATACTGGGCAGATGGCACCTCATTTGCTGTTTCTTACGCTTTAGGAGAAAAACAAGCTGCCAACCATGAGATTTCCTCTGAGGAGAGGGCTTTACTAAAAGCTAGATGAGAGACTGCCATTAATTCTAAATATCTACCCCCCTCCCCCCCAAAAAAAAATCTACCCCCAGGCAGTCTCTTCAGTCGAAGACATGGCTGACACGACCTATACTTTAAGCATCAGGTCCTGACCCTTAAACAGGCTAATGCTGGCTGGGCTTCTAGCAGACAGTCCCTACGCAGACTCTCAGAGCACAACACACTCTCAGCACAGTTTCTGCAGTATGTTCATCCATACCTCTGCTTCTACAGGATCATCCGAGTTCTCCTCTTCTGTGTCCAGAAGCTCAATTGTCAGCTGAACCTGGCCTTGGCTCTGAATGAACATAAGCTGCAAATAAGAAACCTTAGTGTAAACAAAAGACCATCTCCAAAGCTGTAATTAGATTCTCAAGGGTTGAGAAGTGGGGAGGCAAGAGAGTTAAAAAAAAAATTTTGCTCCAGTTGAAGAGATGAGGAAGATACTCAAAAGCTTAAGAGGTGATTAAAAGGCAAAGGTTGTTCATCTTGCTACCAGCAAAATGAAATATAAGAGCTTCTTGCTGACATTTCATGTTTCATACTTCTTGAATTAGCTAAAACAGTAATCAATATCAGAAAGTGCTCAAAAGTCAGAACCACAAAACGTCAATGCCATTTCACTTGATAATCTCATTTATGGAACTTAATGCAAAGATGTAAACAAGTCTACAGTGTTTTTTATTTTTTTTAAAAAGAAACTTCCCATACCAAACTGAAGTGGAAAACATCAAACAGATAGCAGCAATCACGTTTCACCACAATAAAAACTACCCAAGAAATCACACATACCATGGGGTAAGGAACACAAACCATCAACATTAAGAAGTGATCTGTTGCAATGAAACCAATGATATTTGAAATTTTGAGTTTTGCTAATATTATTTGTGTGATTTTTTTAAAAATTCATATTTAAAAGCAATACACTCATAGGGGCAAAACCAAGTCATGTTTTGCACAAAAGAAGTATCAAGTGGTGATGGCACACAGAGTTCCCTGCTGGGAATCCCAGGACTCTCAACGCCCTTATCCTGAGGAACTGCTGCAGATAAATCAGTATCGGATTGATCTCTATCCTAACTCCACAGTGATAAGAGAACAGACTCTATGTTTTCACTACCTTTAGACCATCAAAGCTTTGCACCTTGTTTTATGTCCCTGGAGAAGACAATGGCATCCCACTCCAGTACTCTTGCCTGGAAAATCCCATGGATGGAGGAGCCTGGTAGACTGCAGTCCATGGGGTCGCTAAGAGTCGGACACGACTGAACAATTTCACTTTCACTTTTCTCTTTCATGCACTGGAGAAGGCAATGGCAACCCACTCCAGTGTTCTTGCCTGGAGAATCCCAGGGACGACGGAGCCTGGTGGGCTGCCGACTATGGGGTCGTACAGAGTCGGACACGACTGAAGCGACTTAGCATAGCATGCTTCAGTGTCTCCAAGTTTACAGTCTGTGGGAACTTGAATAGAATTTGTATCCTACTCTTAACATGAAAACTGTATAAATCGTAATTACATTGAATTGGTTCACAGTGCTTTACTATATCCTTCTACTTCTCTGTATACTCATTCTATTAATTTTCGAGAGTTTGATACTGAACTTATCTACTTAAAAATATAATTATAATATATAGTGGAACTGTATGTAACCTTGTTCTATATTTTCCAAACTTCCTGTAAATGTGTTATCATACTTTCATAATTCAAAAAAATTAAAATTAAAAACATAAAAAAAGATCACTATCAGAATTACATGGTAAAGATCAGAGATTAAAAAAAAGCTTGAGAATCATTTATTTCAACATTCTTCATTTTACATAGGTAAAAACCTAAAATTCAGAGTTCTGATTTCTCAAGGCCACACAGCTAGTCAATAAGCAAACAGAACCAGAAACCAGTTCTGGTTCACAGTTTTTCTAGAGCAGCCTTTAAAAACTCCTCTTAGCTAATAAATTTTTTAAAATGACAAGAATATAACATATACACATATAAACACAAACATAATTACTTTCAAAATAGATTTGAAAAAAACTGTTTCTAGGAGTTTGCTAAAACCCCCTGGATTTAGGATGAATAACCTAGAGTCAAGATCTGTCCTATGGCTGTAAGGAAGCCACCCTTCAAAGTAATACTGAGAAGAGCATCCTCTACATGCCTAAAACTGAACTCGATTTCACCCCAACTGGCTCCTCATGTGTTTGACACATATCTTGCTAGGTCCTTTACCATGTGTTCACCCCAACTCTCTGACCTCCGCACCACTCCAAGGCTTGACTAGCTTTCTCATTAGACTGCCCACGTCCATCACCCCAATTTGGTAATGGCCTCCAGTTGTAAATATGCCTCGATTCCTCCCCTTCTCCTTACTCAGTGCTACTAAACTGATCTTCCTGAAAGCTCAAATCCAGTGGGCTATTTAGTCCTTAAAAATGCCTCACTGCTCACCAACCACAACAAAATTCACACCTCTTACTTACTATGGCTATGAAGATCCTCTACCATTTGGACACCACCCTCCTCTCCTTTTTCTACATACCTCCTTTGCTTCATTCAACTAACACAAAGTCAAGTCACTGAATGCTTGCTATTTATCTGTCAGGGGCACACTCAGAAGAGAGCATGGTTTCTTGTGCACACACACATGCATGTGCGCATGTGCACTCAATTGTGCCTGACTCTTGTGACCCCATGGACTGCAGCCCACCAGGCTCCTCTGTCCGTGGAATTCTCCAGGAGAGAATATTGGAGTGGGTTGCCATGCCCTCCTCCAGGGGATCTTTCCAACCCAGGGATCGAATCTGTGCCTCTTACATCCCCTGCAGTGGTAGGTTGGTGCTTTACCAGCTGAGCCACTGGAAATCCCCAGTTTCTTGCATGGAGGAACTTAATTTAGTAAAGGAAAAAGAATACATACAAATAGCTATATTTACATTACAACAAAATAACTACAAAGGTACTATTCTAGAAACATGAGCAATATGCTATTCCCTGCTCAGTGAATTGAGAAAGATTCCACTTTACTGAAGTGACACTTAGCTGGGCCCTGAAAAACAAGACAAAGGGGAAGACCAATCGATTTCAGAGAAATCATAACAAAGAAAATCAAACAAATCATAACAAAAATATTTGAAAAAGTACATAAAAAGAACTACAATCCTGCTCCCCCAGAAACGGTGAAGGACGTGCATATGAGTACACAATACACAGAAGAGGGAAAATGGGTGACAACAGGAAATAGGGAAACATGAATTAAAATATTTTTCTAATCATCTAATTGTCAAAAATGAGCTTGATAATACTAAGTGTTACAGAGAAATAAATGCTCTTACCAAAGTGCACACTGGTATATCCTGTCACTTTGACAGAGAAATGAGAATATCCATTAAAGTTTAAATTTTAAAACATGCATGTGAGTACATGCTCAGTTGTGTCTGACTCTTTGCGACCCTGTGGAGTGTAGCCCACCAGGCTCTTCTGTCCATGGAATTTTTCAGGAAAGAATACTGGAGTTGATTGCCATTTCTTCCTCTAGGGAACGTTCCCAACCCAGGAACTAAACCTGTCTCCTGCAGTGTCTGCACTGTTGGGCGGTTTCTTTACCACTGCACGGGGCTTCCCTGATAGCTCAGTTGGTAAATACGCCTGCAATGCATGAGACCTTGGTTTGATTCCCGAGTTGGGAAGATCCCCTGGAGAAGGGATAGGCTACCCACTCCAGTATTCTTGGGCTTCCCTGGTGGCTCAGACAGTAAAGAATCCACCTGCAATGTGGGAGACCTGGGTTCAATCCTTGGGTTGGGAAGATCGCCTGGAGACGGGAAAAGCTACACACTCCAGTATTCTGGCCTAGAGAATTCTATGAACTGTATAGTCCATGAGGTTGCAAAGAGTCGGAAGCAACTGAGGGACTTTCACTTCACTTACCACTGCACCACCTGGGAAGCCCTAAAATATGCATATCCTGCCCTTTTAACCCAGTAATTTCATTTCTATGTCTCTACCCTTAACATTACCACATGCACACAAGAATATAAATTGTAAATGTTGTTCAATGAAGCACTATTTGAGATAGTAAAAACAGAAATAGCTTAAAACGTTCACCCATAGGGGAATGATTTAAAAAAAAAAACACAACTATGGCACAGGAAATTCCCTGGTGGTCCAGTGTTTAGGACTCTTGTGCTCTCACTGTTGGGGGCTCAAGTTTGAGCCATGGTGAGGGAGCTAATACCCTAAACAAACAAACAAGCAAACCACAAAAAACTATGGCACATTCATAGTTTTAAGTGTGACACAGCAGCTGAAAAACATGAGTTATGTCTATATAAACCAAAATAGAGCAAATTCTAAGACATTAAGTGGAAAAAAGCAAGATGTAAAGTACATAGTTTAGTTAAAAAATTTATTTCTACATAAATACACAGGTATATTTAAGTGCATAGAAAAGGGTTTGAGTGGTTATATGGAGAGTTAAACATGTCTAATTTTTAAAAAGCACTAGAGAATATGTCTAGAAAAAAATGAAGGGAGAGGAGGCTGGAGGTAGGACTGGGCAGGGGATTTGAAGGGCTGCTTATGCTTTGCTTGATGCTCATACTATGGACTTTCACTCTCTATGTAAAACATTTTAAAGAACAAGGTCACTGTGATGACCCAATATTCCTGGTTACCAAACCTTCTGTTCCCTCTGCTATTCTGACAAATGTGTTATCTACAGGGTGAGTCTACCCATTCCTTCATAGGCCCTCACCACACAATCTGTTAACTCACTGTCGGTGGGGGTGGTAATTCTGTCACCATGAAATAAGCACACATTAAATTCATGATAAACATTTATAGATCTAAAACTATGAAAGGCTTAGGAACTCTCCTCTGTAGTGGGAAAGTCCTCAGGTAGTAGAGCATCACAACTGTGACTGAACTAGAAAACTCATTTCCAGGTCTCTGATTCTAAATTAAGCCAACAGCAGGCTGAAAGCAGAAGCACACACAGCCAAGTGAAGAGTGAGGGTCAGATCACTAAAGGACATGCTCACCAAGTTAAAATTTTGTTTAGCTTAGCTCTCTCTGCTCCACCAACTGCAAACCTTACTCTGGGCCACCTAAACCTATCCTTACATTAATACATACAGGCTTTGTTCAACTATACATATTACACAGGTGCAATAATAGTATACATAATTTTGTGTCCTTTTATTTGCTTCAGTATTTTTACTAACATATAATTAACTTTTAAGAGCTGCAAAATCTGCCATCTAGCAGTCACACAGCAGGCTGCCATTAACTATTCCCATTAAGGGCTGGACATCTAGATTGTTCCCAGTCTCCAGCTATTGGCTTTTCTAATTAGCTATTATAATGGTGGAAAACTGGGAACAACCTAAATGTCCAAAGAGACGGGCATAATTTTTTATAAAATACTGAATAGTCATAAAAAGATGAAGACCCAGAGGTGTTGCTAATTGAGCAAAATAAGTTACACAGAATGCTTTGCCCAGTATAATCTCTTTCAAAATATATACAAACATAGAAAAGTTTAGAAATGCCATCAATGATTCTTTCTGGGGAAAACTGTAGACAACTAGTTTTTCTTTTCTCTACATTTCCCATCTTTTCTACAATGACCATGGATTACATTTTTAAACAATATTCACAAAGCATTTAATACCAAAAAAAAAAAAAAAAAAAACCAGTTCAGAGAAAATGAAAATCATATATAAGAACTAATTTTTTTTTAAAGGCAAGAAACAGACTGCCTACGAGACTTTACTTTTCCATGTTTTTTATATTTCTTCTAATGAGTTCAAAGGAACTCCAAGGCATTCTAGGAGTGGAGACACTGGGTCGAAGCACCCTGGTATGGCTCTGACTTCTGCAGGGTAGAGTCCCAACAGTTTACACTGGCATCAGCATGTTCCCTGACTACATGAGTAACTCTCACCTTAAAGCAATTTTCATCTGACATGAGCTGCTCAGCTTTCCGCTGATATGTTGACTCCAGGAGGCTCCTTGACGTCTGTGTGTTCAGCTGGCCTCCTGTGGCCCCATTATTGTTTTCTGCCAGGTATAGGTCCGTCACTTGTACACAGATCTCATCACTCACGATATGCTGCAGCTGGAATCAAGCAAAGGCAAGTCATCAGGAACCAAAAATACAGTTCTCCCCGTCATACACTCAGCCTTCCTTTGGTGGTTCCAATCATTCAGTTAAAAAAAGGTTTTTTTCTGGTTGAAAATTTTAGAAAATTAATCATATAAAATCACTATCTTATTTTCTTAGAGAATAACCGAGCCAAAATCTTCAACCATATCATTGGTCCACGACTAAAATGTTCATATATATTTAAGAGAAAAACCATAGGTAACTCAGGTTAACATGGTACTATTTAAAGTTCTAGTGTTGGTCACTCGGTTGTGTCTGACTCTTTGTGACCCCATGGAGCCCACCAGGCTCCTCTGTCCATGGAGTTCTCCAGGCAAGAATACTAGAGTGGGTTGTCACTTCCTTCTCCAGGGGATCTTTCCCACCCAGGGATTGAACCTGGGTCTGCCACATCGCAGACAGACTCTTTACCGACTGAGCCACCAGGGAAGCCATTTAAGGTACTTAAAATTTTTTTTTACATGAAAGAAAATTTCTATGGCTTGCTACCTTTATGGCACTTCTTTACCATTTATAATTTGCTTTCACACATACTCTCATTTGATCCACACAACTACCCTGGGAAGCAGTCTGGACAGGGGTGCCCTGTTATATATGAGACAAACGTACATTTTAGATAAGAAAACTCACTGTGTGCTAAGGTGAGGAGAGGGAACTTGGAGAACCATGAAAACAAGATCCATTCCTATAGTCAAAGCCCTGGTACAAAGAGAAATTCAACAGGCCTCGAAGAAGCTGTTGCTGAATTAATCTGTCATTGGCACTCAGCTGAAGGAGCTAAGTCAGAACAAATATTCAAGTTTCTGGACCCCAGGCCAATATTCTTTCTAACACATTCCCTATTTTTCCACATCTGATAATAAAAGCATAGAATTTAAACTTTATGCAAATTAACTCATTTTCAATACATGTCAATCATGATTGACTACTGGTAACTTCGGTGACTATCTTGTTAAACTCTCTGATGACTAGCAAGTTGAACCCTTCGGAGATTCCATTCTTATATGTCATGATGATATCATCTATCAAAAAATAAAAATTCCTTCAAATGAAATTTTACCCCTTAAAAACGCCAAAGGCTGTGAAAAACAGATAAAGAAAGCAAAATGTTAATTGCAATAACAATTTATTTTACTTTAAAATTCTCATAACCACTGAGCCGTTCTATTTTTAGGAAGATACACTCTTTTTGAAGCACTAGTAACTATGACAACTACTTATTTTTAACATTTGAAAAAGTCTTAAATGACAAGTATGTGTATTTGTAGATAAATGGACAAAATGTAAGGTCAGACAGTGAGTGACCTGATGGTGGTAGAAAGGCCAGCAACTGGAAATGGTTAAATTACAATTAGGCCATACAACAGCTTTTAATGTGACTGTTAAAATAATGCTTATAACTTGAAAATACAGGGGAAAGCTTAAAACACAGTGTTTAAGAGAAAAAAGCAGTGCAAAAAAAAAAAAGTATACAAAGCATGGTCTCTACTATGTAGATACATTTTTATACTTCCCTGTTAAAGGTCACCGACTCCTTCCACACCCTCTTCTTGGATTTCTGGCCCCACCCAGTCTTTGGAAAGGGTAGCATTATAAATCTAGGCACAAACAGGCAACTCCCAACCCAATGTTAGGCTTGTCAAATTCTCTCTCCTGCTAAACTGAAATGACACAATGAGTGTGTCTGGTAGACAGACATTTCACAGAGGAGCACCTGGATTGGAAAGGTTGGTCATGTCAGCACTGAAAACACTCAGGGGGCCGGACGTTCATCTGCAGAGAGAAGTGTGAGGATGGGGAAGATGTCCAGAAAAGAGGCATGCTGGAGAGGGAAAAAACCTTCCTAGTCTAGTCCCTACCTGGTCTGGCCATACTTTCAGTCCCACACTAGACATTTGTGAGACTGCCTATTGTATTCTTAAGCAAACCTGTATTAAACTAGTTTGGAAAAGTAAGCTAAATATATGGTTTGACCTTGCAATGTATATTCGACCTCCAGTCAATAATGAACTCTGGGAGAACAGCAAAGGATTTAAGGAGAAATGTTATGCCTCCAATTCAGGAGTTAAGCTGAGAAGCATAAACATATGTTTTTAAAACACTAGATTTGGATTTCTGGATACAATCTGTCTCCATAAAAAAAAAGACTGGACCTTATGTATTACTGATTCAAAATAATCACCAGGTGCTTCTAGTAAATGGACTAATCACTAATCTATTGTTTAAAAAATCAACTGTGGGCTTACAAAAAAAGAAAAGGCTGGTTGTATTGGATTTTTAAAGTTGAGCTGATAGTATGCAAGACTTTACTTCTAGCTACAGCAACAGCAAACTTGTAAACAGAAACATAAGCACATGGTATGGTAAGTGGACTCTTACATAAATTTAGGGGACATTAATAGGCATTAGCCTCTCAAAAATTATGACCATAGCTGATTATATCCATGTAAAGATTTCTGTCTGTCAACATAAAGAGCCCTTAAGGGAAGGCCTAATAACTGCTTCAACTTGCAGCTCCCTCCCTGACAACTTTTGTGAAGATGCCAAGATTCAGTTATTCCTTGACTTTGAGTAGATCCTACGAGACGGGTGCAAAGCCACACATCCTTCGAAACTCAAGACAAAAGCAAGAGTACCTCACAAAGGACTCCTTTGTGATTTTACCTAAGGAAGGCACTTTCCACTTTAAAGAAAAAAGTGGGACTTCCCTGGCGGGGCAGTGAATAGGCATCTGCCTGCCAACACAGGGGACACAGGTTCAATCCCTTGTCCGGGAAGATTCCACATGCCTCAGAGCAACTAAGCCCGTGTGCCCTAGAGCACGTGCTCTGCAATAAGAGAAGCCACTGCAATGAGAAGCCTGATCACCGCAATGAAGAACAGCCCCCCGCTTGCCATAATGAAAGAAAGCTCATGTGCAGCAACAAAGACCCAGTGCAACCAAAAATAAATAAATTCATTAATTAAAGAAAAAAGCGTACTAACAACAGACTGATACCTTTGAGAACTCAGAACAAAAGGCAAAGGAATGGAAATCTATTATATGTTATTTGCTATAAAATTATCATTGTTGTAAAGAACAACATATCTACAAACTCCCAGGGTACCCCAAGAATAAACCACAAAGCCAACTATAAACCTAACTCAGAGGGAGTCTCAGATAGTGAGGCTGACAGAGTATTATAAAAGATGTTATACAAAACCCTTCCTGTAAAAAGAACTTCAAATGTTAAATGAGGAAAGTCCATAGAATTACCAACACCTATTCAGACAGTAAAAAAAAATCCACCTGCAATGCAGGAGTCTGGGGTTCGATCCCTGGGTCAGGAAGATCCCCTGGAGAAGGAAATGGCAACCCACTCCAGTATTCTTGCCTGGAGAATTCCATGGACAGAGGAGTCTGGCGGGCTCCAGTCCATGGGGTCACAAAGAGTCAGACACGATTACGTGACTAACACTTTCACTTTTCACAGAAGAGGAAATAGCTCACACCTGGTACATAACGTAAGAGCTGGGAAGATGGGACAGGAGCTGGGGGCAAAACCTCACATGTGAGGTAGGTTCCTCCTCCCAGGGCACACTGAGCAAAGCAGTCAGTCACATGGCTGCAGCCCTTCCACTCAGTTAACAGGAGAGATCCAACATCACATTAACCTCTCCCTCCCCTCTACAACCACGTGTTCGTTAACATTATCACATGAGAAAACTGCCCATCTGTTCCCAGAAGAAAACCTGCCCCACCTGTAGATGAGGACTATCTCCCTCCCCAACCCTCGCCCGCACCACACCCTCACCTGTCTGACAATGCTCTGGATGAGTTTGTCCATGGTAAAGGCAATGTAGGCATGAATGGTGAACATCTCTCTCAGCGAATCTTCGTACTGGGACGAGTCTATGTTGCCATCCAGCAGGCTCCGCACCATGTCCAGGAAAGCTGGGTAATAATCTTCTACATCAACATCCACTGTGGGAAAGAGGGGAGAGGTGAGGCCTTACCCTGCTAAGAAAAGATGGGAAGAGGGCAGGGCAAATCCCACAGCTGCCTGAAAAGCACTGCACAGAACCAACCCTCAGTATTCAGTGTGCTGCAAACAGATGAGATCTGACAGGTGGCCACAACCCCAGCACTGTCTATCAAAGGAGAGTGACGCTGCAATTTCAACAGCGGCCTCTAACCCTCTGACTGACCAAAACACTTATTTACAGTACGGCTGGCAATGCGTGACATGAGAGCAAAACATCCCAGGAAAGAAGTTTCTTCAAAAAGCTGTCGGCTCCCTGCTAGGAGAGGAGCCTGCAAAGGGAGTATCCCCCACGTGGGTGGGCTGCTTGCTCAAAGAGCTATTTCACAAAGCATGAAGGCTGAAGAGAAAAGGCAGACAGACCCGAACACTAGCACTGAGAAGCCTCTCAGAACAGGAAACTAGGAGGGCAGATTAATCTTTTATGAATAATGAAGTGTCTGCATTTGTCAAAGTCCTTTTGTTTAAAAGTGGATTCCCAACACTGTAGTTCACAAATTACATCAAATGATCTATACTTGCTGCATATGAATCACCTCAACCACCAGATAGAAACCTTATCAGTTGTTACAGACATTTGGCAACTAACAGCGCACGAGGAAAGGTGAAAGGGCTCCACCTTTAGCTTACTAAAATAAGACCTATTTACATGCAGATGGCAAATCTCATCTCCAGTGCTGGCAATCCAGACAGCAGTGCAAGGGGGCTACTGATTATGTGGTTTCCTGATCTGGGGGCAGGTTACACAGGTGTGTTTGCTTTGTAAAAACTTACTGAGCTACGCAATTCTGTATGTGTTGTATACTTCAACCAAAAGTTCACTACAATGAGAAAAATTATAAAGAGAACTCTTTGTCTTTGACATTTAGCTACCTCTTTGTAAGTTTATACAGGGGAAAAAAGGCTCTGAGAACAAAAATTGAGTCCATTTCCATTTATTTGAAGTGTGATGGATTCATTCAAGACAGGCAAAACAGGACAACTACTATTTAAGAGAAGCAACTGGCTTGAGTTTCCTGACAGAACATTACCTTGTTCAGATCCACAGCAGAGGCATGGGCTGTGTTATTGCTGTGAAAAATGCTTTCACGTCAGAATAAAGCTATGAGTTCTACTGGTGCAAACCACGTGAGCCATGATCAGTGGAGGCTTGGCATTATTACTCAAGAACAAACTGTTAGCCTCAAAAATCAGGTTAAGTCAATGGTCAAGCCAAGATTAGGTCATCTTTCTTGTTTCCTCCCAAGCAGAGGGAATCGCCACACTGAAGTCTAAAAGATGTCTCTCTCAAGCTAGGATTAATCCAGATAAAGGCTTTTAGAATTAATTTCCAAGGTCATTAGCTCTCCAATAGATAGATGGCCAGGGCTTCACATGGGCTTCTTACATGACTAACAGTTAAGAAAAAAAAGATAATTCATTCCAAAAATGGGTTATTTCCTAAAGAACACACAAGAAGGTTTCACAGAAGAGCTTTGGCTAACAGATTAAGTACCTAACTTACAACCTGAAGGGAGATCTAGAAGCAAGCAGCACAGAATCACGTAGAGCATGTGGAGGCTTCCTTAACCTTCCCTTATTTTCCTTTTTCTGAGTTTTCTATCTTCATTCCTGTTCTGCTGTCTCAAACCATCTCCTGAGTCCCCATCTCTTTTTTTTGCAATTGTCTCAGGCATGAACAGTTGTTCCGTCGTGGAGTGGAACCAACTATGATGCTTCAGTCATTCTCTGTCCTTTCAGAGAGACCTTCCATTTGGGAAACTGACGACGGTAACTGACACCCACTTCCTTGGTGTCCACAGTACCAGCTACTGAGGGTCTATGATCTAAGCAAGGCACAGGGTGCTTTGCATATTTCCCCCAATTCTCCCAGCAGCCCCACAAGATAACAAGTAGCACCTCCAGTTTACAGAGAAACAGGTTCAGAGAGTTTAAGTAAGGTCACGCAACCAGTAAATTGCAGTGCTAGGATTTGAACCCAGCCAGCCTCTACGGACTGCCTGTGCTCTATGCATTAACATAAAAGAAAGCAGTCCTGAGTCTAACTAGGTCCTGCATCCCCGAGCTCTCACACCTTCTGCAGACCGACAACCCTAGCACTCACTAGGTTCTTTGAGACGCAGCTGGATGGCAGGGCTGTCACTCTTGTCTCGCTTGATGCCCAGCACTTCCCGTTCCCACTCTCTTTCTCGGTTTTCTTCTTCAATTTGCCGTTCAGCTTGGGAACAAATCCGCAGCAGCCTCAAGCAGAGTATCTGGTGCAGCCGCATAAAGATATACCAGTTATTATTAACATAGAAGAGGTTGTACACTTCATCCATCCCTCTTAACTTCTGAGCTGCTGTGTTACTAAATAGTAGCTTGGACTTAGGGGGACTGCCCCCAACACCATTGTGCTTCTTAGCCGCCCCTGTGGCTTCATCTACATCCATCTCTTCTTCTTCCTCTTCCTCCACATCTGAGAGATCACCTCTCTGAGCAAAGAGCAGATCTGGAATAAAATGATGCATGATTTGCTTGATTTTGTATTTGTCTTCCTTCTGAATGCCTGTCTGCCTCTTCACGTGGTGGATAATCAGAGCAGCAGCATCTTCCAGAATCTGTTTGTCTTCATAGGCAAGTGAGAGGTGTGGGCCAACAGGTACACCAGCGTTTTCTTCCGTAGCCTGCTCTTGCCTCTACCAGGAGAGAGAGACAAAGTATTATGTGACAGCTACAAAAGCAACAAACAGACCTACGAGATTACACCAGCAGTATGTTCTACTAACCATAATGGCCACTATTTTCCAATCGAAAACTTCCAGAAACAAAAAGATAATGTGCAAGATGTGGTTTGATACCAAAATGACTGGAGGTACCATGACATGGTACCTCCCAGACAATAGGACAGAAAGAAGACCATCTTCTAAAATTTTACATTAGTACTTATGGAGGATACGATAGGAGGTCTAAAATTTCCTTTAAAATACTTCTGGGAGTGAGGAAGGTGGCAGATATAACAAAACTGGCAAGACAGAGAGGAAATTAAATTTATGTCAGTTCATTTTACTGCTCTCTCCCTTTTCATGTATGCTTGATATTTTCATAATAAAGTTTAAAACTCAAGATCACACCCTTCTAGAAATTCTCAATCATACTCTATTTGTTTCTATCCATCCCCTAAGACTATGAGCTCAAAGAAAGAAGGATTAACTTCTTATTCATCTCTGTATCCTAGCTCCCAGTACTCTACATAATCCTGAAGGATGCTGAATAAACAAGGGATTAGCAAGAGTCTGGGGGCAATTCTCTGGTGGTCCAGTGGTTAAGACTCCCTGTTCTCAGTGCCAAAGGCCTGGGTTCAGTCCCTGGTGGGGGAACTGAAATCCCACAAGCCACACAGCATGGTCAAAAACAGAGAGAGAAAGAGTGTGGGGATTGAAGATAGTATTTTAAGTTGTGGAAGGTTGAGATAGGCTACAAGAAGGAATATAAGGTACTGTCGGAAGAAAATATGGAGAGAAGTGGAAGGGTGGCAGTGGGCATTAACTATAACCAGGATGGAAAACTGGAAAACCAGTAAAACAGCTTAGTGAGCCTTAGATTTAAAATGGTAGAAGAACTGGGAATAGAAGTCTATCCTATGAGGCAACAATCAACAAACCTTGGAGGGTCTCATGCTCATGTAACAAAGGTAATTTGCAGGAGTCAAAGCTATGCTGAGCATACAGACTGGAGACTTCTCACAAATGTTGGGATCCCTGACTCACCTCATCATAGATACTCTCAATCTCATTGAGTAAGCTCTTGGACCTCAGGACCTTGGTGTCGTTTTGTTTAAAGTTGATGCCTTGGTGGTCCAGAGATTTCAAGTAGTATTTCTCATTTTGCTCTCTCCACACCTTGTTAAAGCCTCTCTGAGCTTCTCGCCATTCTTCCTCTTTCATCTTCAACCTAGTGGGGTGGAGGGTGGAAAAGAAAGACAGCAGAGTCCAGAGGAGGGAATTTTAAGGCAAGGAGTCATATTACAATTGCAGACTGGAATCCTGACTCTGCCACATTAGCCATGTAAAACTGCCTCCTTATCCATAAAAAGGGGATAAGAGCACCTCATCCCACAAGGGCTTAGAAGTAAGAAATATGTCAGGTTTACTTTATTTCAAAGGTCAACAGGTACAGCAGATCTGTCAGATCTGTTGGCAACTCTGGGGTAAATTTATTCAAACTAGTCTTGAACTCTGATACACAAGAAAACTACTCATTCAGGACTTAGTATGGGGAATTTATCCCAAAGTCAGAAATCTTGCCGAGAACAGTTGTTTCTCAAACAACATTCCACAGAATACCCTAGAAGAGTAGATTCTCTTCCTTGGCCAGCTAAAACAAAGAGAAACAAGTTTCTTTGCTACAGGACTTCTGAGAATGGTTACTATGCTAACGTAAATGTTCAAGAGCAGAGAACTTGCACAACAATGAATGCTCCTCTAGACAGAGCTTGGAAGTTCCAATGAAAACAACTGACTCTGATTCTCTAGAAGAGAGGAGAATAAAATCAAAACCAGCACTAGAACTGAAGGATATCCTCCACCTCGAAGACAAAAGTTAAACACTACTGGCAAGAAGGCAAACACCTTCTGCCAGCTCTTGAGAGGAAGACTGAGGAGGAACAAGAAAATCTGGGCACGTGTGAACTGTGCAGCGGATAAGTTTTCACCAGGTGATACAGAGGGAGGACCAGATTTATAGGAGTGCCACGGTCTTGGAGGCGCCTGGGGCTCAGCCCTGGCCTCCTCTTTGATACTACAGCCTTATTTAGGTGGGTTCAATGGCCCCTCTATACTTGGTTTGAAGGTTGGTTAGGAGAAAGAAGACATTCTTGGAAGTTTATGGGACGCTAAGGTTTTTTAAGTAACATATCAATTTTATAAAGACAAAGTGATTTTTCTTACTAAAAAACAAAAGATGTGAACACTGGTTAGTACTGAGTGGCAGGAAGGTGGGCGGCTGTTTTCTTCTCTGTTCTCTCTTTTAAAATATCCCCCTAAACACACAGAGCATTCCAGTATGGACTGGAAAGGTTTGTTCTCTGCTGTTGGTGACACAGAACCCCATCAAGAAGCTCCACTATCCCACACTATCCACCTGACTTCCTACAGCCGAGGTTGGGGAGAAATGGAGGTCTCATGGAATAACTGGGCTAAAAAGGAGAATCTTATTTAATGGGACACTAAATCTGTTGAGAAGCACACTAAAGCATGAAGGGCATATGCACTCAGGTACCTTTTAAGGACAATTGGGACGGCAATGGAAGGGTTCTTCCTCAGACCATCAATGATGTCAGCTGCTTTGTCAGCATATATCCTTTGGAGTGCTTTTCGGTGGATGACTTCCGATGTGCCCCCGAGGGTGTTGTCCAAGCGAAATTTAGCTTGTTCTTCAGCAGACAAGCGGGAAAGTTTCTTTTGTATTGCTTCCAGAACCCGGATAGTTGCCAGATTGGTCTCTAAAACTACATCAAGCTATAAAAAAAAAAAAGACAAAAGTGTGTTCAGGACCCAAATCAGAACAGAATAGCTGTCGGGAGTAGAAGGTAGAAGTCAAACTCCCTGATTTGAATCTGGGCTCTGCCATGCTGCTGCCGCTGCTAAGTCGCTTCAGTCGTGTCCGACTCTGTGCGACCCCATAGACAGCAGCCCACCAGGCTCCCCGTCCCTGGGATTCTCCAGGCAAGAACACTGGAATGGGTTGCCATTTCCTGCTCCGATGCATGAAAGTGAAAAGTGAAAGTGAAGTCGCTCAGTCGTGTCTGACTCTTTGCGACCCCATGGACTGCAGCCTACCAGGCTCCTCCGTCCATGGGATTCTCCAGGCAAGAGTACTGGAGTTGGGTGCCATGCCTTCTCATACCATGGCCATATAAAACTGTTAGCTTATCAGTAAGACAGGAATACCACCACCTACTCTCACAAGGTTGTGTTCTGGATTTAATAATACAACCCACATAAAGGATTTAGCACAATACCAGGCACACAGCAAACATCCAAACCCTGAATATTCACTGAAAGGACTGATGATGAAGCTGAAGCTCTAAAACGTTGGCCACTTGATGTGAAGAGCTGACTCACTGGAAGACTCTGATGCTGGGAAACATTGAGAGCAGGAAAAGAAAGGGAGTGACAGAGAATGAGATGGTTGGATAGCATCACCAACTCAATGGACATGAATTTGAGCAAATTCAGGGAGATAAGTGAAGGACAGGGAAGCCTGACGTGCCCCAGCCCATGGGGTCACAAAGAGTCATCTTAGCAACGGAAAAACAACAACAAAGCAGTGGTTAATACTTCTGGTGCCACCAACGTGGTTTATTGAGGACGACTGGCCCTCACGCCAGAGGGACCTAGGAGGAGGCAACCTTACTGACACTTTTCTCTGAACTTTTGTCAATTACTCAGATCTGTTACAGACAATAACCACCACTACCACCAAATCCCAAAAAGACCATTCAAGATAGTAAATCAATCTCATGAGTAAAGTTTTTCAGAGTAACTTGAAATGTTTAAATGTTTAATGTCTTGTTCCACATCTACTAACAATAAGAGTATTACTTAAGGGCTTCAATGTTGTATTTGTGGGTAACCATTTAAATTTTCACTGAATATTTCTGACACTTTATTTTCTGGCAAGGGCCAAGCCTAACCTGGTTAAAGACATGACTAGCAACCCTGAGTTAACTTTTTTCCAAAGCTTAACACAAAATTTTCTAGATGAGAAACAGAAAATAAAGGAAATGAGCAGTCTCAAGGGTCTATAACTCTGTATAAGTGTTTCCTAATTTTCTAGTTTGAGGGCTATGGTAGTCATTTTGTCAAAACTTTTAATGCCCCTTTTCCCCAGTTATGGATAAATGATGGCTTGGACTTCCTGGCTGCCTTGAGATTAGCTGCTGCTGCTGCTGAGTCGCTTCAGTTGTGTTCGACTCTGTGTGACCCCATAGACGGCAGCCCACCAGGCTCCCCCGTCCCTGGGATTCTCCAGGCAAGAACACTGGAGTGGGTTGCCATTTCCTTCTCCAATGCATGAAAGTGAAAAGTGAAACTGAAATCACTCAGTCGTGTCCAACTCTTTGCGACCCCATGGACTACAGCCTACCAGGCTCTTCCGTCCACAGGATTCTCCAGGCAAGAGTACTGGAGTGGGTTGTAGGGCCGTGTAACTAGTTCTGACCTATGAGCTGTTAACAGGTGAGTCAAAGTAACATCCATTACTTCTAGGCTAGAGCATTTAAGGGTGCAAGATCCATCTGAGCTTTTCCCCTATAGTCACTGGTAGTGTTCCTGATGGTGGCACTCTGCCAACGCAGGTCCCCAAGCAATTCTGATGAGTGGAATCTTCAGCTGAACACCAATGCACATGCAGTATGACAAGGAAATAAATAGGTCTTTTTCAAGTCATTGGGATTTAGGGGTTGACTATATTACAGGAATATTAACCAATCCTGATCTATAAAGGATTCAAATTAGTCTACCGCATCCAATCCTCAGCATGCACATGTGCATACATGCACACATTTCCTTCATCCTCACTACTGCAGTAACAAGCAGGAAATGAGGCTGATGCTTCTCCTGTGCAGGCATACTAGTTGAGAATAGAATATCCTGTGAAAAACAGGCGTCAATCTCTGCTAACACATCACTGAAACTGACTAAACACAGGTAAAAAATAAAAAAAGAAATGCTTTCTTCAGCTTGATAAAACTTTTCACAGAAGTTAATATCTGTCATGACTGAGTTTTCTGCAAATGGTCGAAGCTCCTCATAAACACTGGGGCCCAGAGGACCAACCAACACGTGGTTCTTCATTCAAAGCATGCCAGAAACAGAGGAAGCAAGTGTGAATGGGGATAACTGGCAGAGAGCTAAATCAGTATGGATTAAAAAGGAGAAAAACATCTCCCATCCATAGGAAGAGCAGGGACAGTCAGTTTTATATAATAAATACATTAAAAAGGAGGCATGTAATTTTCTTTCTCTAGACACATTTAACATTCCCTTTTTGTTGGTATCAGTGAACCAGACATTTAAACACACTGGGAACTGAGTCTGTTTCCAGTACTCCCACTCCTGGTATCAGGGCTCTTGACCAGCTCATTTCTTCACTCCAGCTCTTCCCTTCCCAACTACTTTAAAATGAAGTCCCTAACTCAACTTTCTTTCAAAAGGAGACAAATCAACATCAGAAATATGACAGAAGAGTTCCAGTTCTCACAGGAGAGCTAGTTTGCTAACCATGTTAGTAAGACAGCTGCTAAAAAAAAAATATACACTTTAAGATAAGTAATTTAAAACAGCTGCAAGAAAGCCCACTAGGTCTTAAAATACTGATTTTAAATACTACGTAGAACACAATAACCTTTAAAATGTCATTAAAAATTCAAAGGAGTATTATTCAGCCATCAATGGATAATTTCAGTTAAAAGGGCTAAAGTGGCCTAGATAAGTCACATTTGTTATGAAAATATTACCAATATATCTGACAAAGTCACAAAACATGGTAAATACAACAAGCATTTACCACAAAGAATATGAGCCTCTTGCTCTTTGGTCTTAAAAGCCAATCCTCTCAAGTAGGTATTTAAGATATCCTCTCTTTCAGAATCTCTCATTTCCCCAAACTTCAAATGATAAAGGAGCTTGTACCTCAAAACGTTCATCTTCACAACGATAGATATGTTCTTCATACTGAGTTTTCTTGGAACTAACAAAGGTGGAGTCCTCAGACCAGGAAGGGAAGGAAACCCAGGTATCATTTAAAACCTTTGGGTAAAAGAAGAGACATTGAAACAAAAGTGTAACGAAATTTTCTGGTGATTAAGCTTTCTCAATTAAAAAAGACAAAACTTTAGGGGAGGGAAGAAACAGTTAACATTACAGGTTTCACCCCTGGCAAGTGAAACTGTAGCAAGTTTCACCTGTAGCAAGTTTAAAAAGACAGTTAGAAAAAGGTTCTCAATATAAGTACAAAACATTTTCTTTTGAAAAAAGACAGAAAAGGATTTTGATTTCTTCATTCGTACAAATTCTCCATTCCAGGTACCACTTCCTTCTGGAGGAAGCCGAGGACTCAGGGCTGATACCTTCCCTGGAAGGCCTTACCTCTTTACAGAGAGGAGTCCGTCCCGTACACTTGGGCTGCTGGTAACTCTTTGGTAGGGCTCGATAGCTGGAGCCCAACCGTTTACAAGAGGCATAATCTATCTCCATGGCAATGCCCTCTGTGGCCCGTTCTTTTGGAAAGGTTTCCAGATGTACAGACTCCTTATAGCCCAGAAAGTTTTTAAACCAATTAAACAATTCTGGGAATTTCCTAAAGAATCAAACCAAAAAACTGGTGAGCAATTAGAAGCATTATGCAGTAATGCTGAGGTATGACTACCACTATTTGATGTAGAGTCAGAACTCTGCTATCATTGGACAAATTCCAGTGACAATTATTACTTCTTGCCTAAGAAGAACTGCTTTTGAATACCTGGCTTCTCCTTTTCTTACAGAGTGCTCTAAGATCAGTTAAGGTGGTGATGCAAGAACTGTCCTGAAACAAGGCAATAACCAGCCATTCTTCTAATCAAGAATATTGTTTCAAAGTTCAGATAATTCTTTGGTTGTCAAAGTCAAGATTCTAGAACCCTGGGAGAGACTGGTCTATATAAAACATCCAACATTGGTCAGGGGATCAGGAGACCACTAGTCTTGGCCAATGTGCCCTCTACCAATCTTTTCATCTCCAAAGCTGAACTAGAAGACTTTGCAGAGGACTCTCTTAGCACTAACATTTTATGAGTCAACTGACCCACCACAATCAAATTAGTTTTGTCTATCATATACTCCCACAAACTAAATTTTATTTTACTTTCATATCATGCACCAGGGCCAAGCTCCTGACTCCACTTACCCCAGGAATGGAGAGACTAACTGCACAAGCTCCGCCCGAGAGATCACCTCCTGGTTAAAGATAACAAGACAGCGCAGGAAATTTTCATAGGCCTCTGCACTCCGCAGAGCCTTTCGGACCTTATGGAGACAACCGAAAGAAAAATAATTAAGTGAGAAATCAAGAGATCCTGGATCGCTTTTAAAAGACTGGGGAAACTTGAACTGTTATTTGATAATATTAAGAATCAATTTTGTTTTTTTTAGATGTGTTAATGCTTATGTTTGAAAAAAGGAGTCATTTAAAAAGGAAACTTAGGGACTTCCCTGATGGTCCAGTGGCTAAGACTCTGTGCTCCCAATGAAGGAAGACCAGGTTCGATTCCTGATCAGGGAACTAGATCCCACGTGCCACAACTAAGACCAGATGCAGCCAAATAAACAAATATTAAAAAAAGAAAGAAAACTTAGTACTTATGGGTGAAATAATATATTACATGAGACTTGTCTCCAAATAACCTGGGGTAGGCGAGAGTACACATGAAACAAGCCCAGCAGCTAGGAACTGAGACCTGCTGAGGCAGGATGACAGGTGCACGTGGGTCATTTCACCATTCTCTTTAATTTCACATGTTTAAAAATGCCTATAATAAAAATTCTGAAAAAAGAGATCCTGGAGTAAATAAGACATTTACTTCTCACAAGCCTGATTCTCTGAACCGTAAGAGTGTTGCCCAAGGTTTTGTCGCTTTGCCTAATGGATGTTTACAGAACTATTCAACACTCTTTTCAAACTCTGGTAATCCTGACTAATAACCTTTTAAAATAAGGTACTTTTGTTCTCTGACTTGATCTGTTTCCTTTCTTCATTTCTCCTTTCTTTAGAGTGCTGAGAATTTTAATAACCCAAAACACTAAGCATTTTCCTGAATTATCAAGCAAACTCCAGACTTTTTTAGTATGTCTAAGAAATAAGTACCTCGAAAACAACAACAACAACAAACACTATCCCTATTTTAAAAATTAACTGTTCAGTCCCCCTCCCTCACCCTTTCCTTGCTATCTGTTGGCTGTGACATGGACTTTTACAATTGCCTCAAAAGCAAGCACCAAGTGCCCAGGCAGCCCTCAGAAATTGGTTCAGATCAGAGCCATGGACTCAGGAGGCACCAATCATGGAGATGCTAAGTGATTTGCCCTTTCACAAAAACCCAGAGGTGCAGGACTTTTCTGGCGGCTCAGTGGTAAAGAATCCGCCTGCCAGTGCAGGAAACATGGTTCGATCCACAATCTGGGAAGATCCCACATGCCTCAGAGAAACTAAGCCTGTGGGCCACAACTACTGAGTCCACGCACTCTGGGGCTAGTGCTCCAAAACAAGAGAGCCACGGCAATGAGAAGCCCGTGCATCGCAACTAGAGAGTAGCCCCTGCTCATAATTAAAGAAAAGCCCTCATGACAACAAAGACCCAGCACAACCAAAACTTAAAAAAAAAAAAAAAAATCACCTGGGGAGCTTTGACAACATACAATTAAATCAGAATTCCCATGACCCAATATTTATACCACAAATAAGTTTCACAAGCAATCAGAAGGTTACAAATCATTTTAAGTCCTCGACAATTGGTGCACTGACATGCTTCACTATATACACCTGGGTATCTACAATAGGAGCGCAGTAGTTTTAGAGAGTAATATCATGCACTTCTTTTATAGCTTTTTTCCACAAGGCAAATGCTATATTTTGCTGCAAACTATTTCACAAAATTAAAGCAAACAGTGTTACCATTTCTCTAGTTCTGCTAACAGTTCTCAAAGATGGCAAGGACCTACAATTTGAAATCTACGTTAGAAAGTAGAAAGTCCTAACCAGCTTGATGCCTCTAAAACAAAATCTTCTTGGGGACAAGGTGATTTTCTTTGGGCATTAGTAGCTAATATTAGGGGTCTTCCAATTTGATGCATTGTTTTTCAAAGTGATGCAGGGCTTCCCAGGCGGTGCTAGTGGTAAACAACCTGCATGCCAATGCAGGAGGCATGAGAGACACGGGTTCAATCAAATCCACTTCATTTATTACTCACCTTATCAAAAAATAATGATTCCGTTCCTACACCATGCTTGCTGGCATCTGCCATAGAAGAATCTTTGAGGCTGAGCAGTTTAGGTTTCTTCTATAAAAAAGGAAAAATATAAACATGTACGATTCAAAGAGAGGGTTTCTCTAGGCTTTTTGTTCTTTTCTGTTTTTGCTTTCTTGGCTGTGCCCCATAGTGGGATCTTTGTTCCCCAACCAGATACTGAACCTGGGCTTCCGGCAGTGAGAGGGCCGAATCCTAACCACTGAACTGCCAGGGAATCCCCTGAGTTTTATTATCATCTCTGTTCTAAGGTTCCATCCCTGACCACCACTGATTAATAATTCGCAACAAATGAGAGAATTCAAGTCACTAACTTGCTTTACAAAAGATTTCTACTCATCTTCCCTATTTCTCAGATTGCCTGTCATTCCCCCCTAGAGGTTCACAGGTCATTCTACTTGCCAATAACTCTTTCCATAAATGGTCACAGCATTACTGCGATGTTAGAATTAATATCCTTATTTTTTTCTATGGGCTAAAAGTAACTTTATTAGGAACCAAATGCTATTGCTTTATCTTCCTAGCTGTGGAGGCAGAAGAGGCTATAAAAATATCTGGAATACACAGTAATCAATCTTTAACCTTTACCTTTAAATAGTTCAACTGAAAAAATCATGGGGGGGAAAAAAAAAGTTTATTTTCCTCACAGAAGGAATAACTACCTTGTCAGTAACATCCACTCAGCCCAATTTAAGATTGCTCTTTTAAAGCAAATAAATGGGTCATACATAACTCCACGCAGAAAATTTACTATAAAGAAATGACCTCTCAACTGCCTGTGAAGAAATGCACAGTCCGGGAGAAGCAGCACATTTACCTTTGCCATTGGACTGCATTCTCTTAAGAGCCACAGCCTCTGCCTATACTGCCTAAGGAAAAGACAGACAGGGAATCCTAATCTCCCAATATAGGATTTCCACCTGCGGGTAATCAAGTGTGGGAGGAGACAAAGATTGGCACCTATCTGCTGACCTGATTCTTGCTACTTGTATTACTAAAACTCCTTACTAAAGGGAAGAAACATACACGATTACTATGTTCAGCTGGTTTCAAAGGGAGAAACCATTACAAACATGGAAAAATAGTTCAACAGCCCTTCAAAAGTGTCAGCACCTTACAGGTCACTCTTAGTGGGTATTTGCTTATTTACCAGTCACTTCTTACCAGAAGATATCCCACTAGCTTTTGTTCTTCTTTAAATTCTAAAGACTATCTACCTCTTCAACATCATATACAGCTTCATAATTCACTGAAGCAACACTCAATGCATACACAGAGCCCACTCCCTACCACTGCTGCCCTACGTCAATGAGGGAGAGTGGGCTCAGCTTTCTGCAGGCAGATCATCAGGGTTTAAGTCACTAACAGGAGTTTAAGACCGCCTTCTGCTGCACCCCCAAGGTCCTTCCCTGGAGATTAAGATGATACAGATAAGATCTGGCAACCCAACAAAGAACCTTGGGCAGGACAGGCCTCTAGACCAAGGAGATCCCACAAAGCATTTGCACTTTACTCACAAGAGGACCTCAGAGACCACTGACTTATTTTGGAAACAGTTATCAATTTAATCAGCTTCTTTCTTAGTACAAGGCAGGACAAATTAAGTCTCAGAAACCCTTGGCAGGAAACAAAGAAATAGATGAGAGCTAATAACAAAGAAGGGAGAAACTATAAAGAAAACCTGTAAGAACTCAAAAGTAATCAGAGCAATTAGTACTCTAACATTCCTTCACAGGGCCAGATAAAAAGCTTCGCACTGAGTTTATGTGACATACACCAACTAACTTCAAATATCCAGGATCCAAGTGTCAGCCTTGCACACTGTCTGCTACTACCGTTCCTGAAAGTCACAACGAGCAGTTGTGCCCTCCTCACCTTCACTGGAGGGGTGGCCCCTGTTCCAGAGTGCCTGCGAATCTGGCAGCCATTCTGGCTGGGCCTCTGTGGCTTGTTGTTCAGCTGAGGTTTCTTCACCGTGCCTCCGTGGTCATTTCTCACGGAATCGACCTTCTCAGCAGTTGTTTTGCTTAAAAGCTAATTAAGAACACATGAAAGAGATGAGTGCTCTTATAAAAGCAAGTTATCATTTCGAAAAAGTCTCCTTCTGATTCCAGCTTCCTAACTTATCACAACCGTTCTCAATTGTGTAGTTCTTCTAAATAACTTACCACAGAGCTGTTGGCATCTGGTAGGAACTGTCCAAATTCTGACAACAGATCTTCCTGATTTTTAAAAAGACGAGCCACCTGGGCATACACCTCCTGCTCAGTCAATGCTGGAGTGTAGTTTCCTCCAGCTTCCTTGGCATTTCGCTGCTCTTTCTGATAGGAAATTGCAAATGGGAAGAGATCATATTAAAGGGGCACTGTTTTGAATGACTTGCTTTTGCACACCTTCTGAGATGTCTGGCTTTGTATGTTATCTATTTGGACCGCAGTTAGGAGGAAAGTCTATGTTCTTAGCACTTGTTTTTGGCTTTAAGCTTTGAAGTTGAGAAAGGAGTGGAAGATGGTGGCTGACAATTCCTTTCGAAAACCAGGGCAGTATATGTGAATGCTCAGGGGACCACTACCGACTGATAAAACACAAAATATTAGAGAAATTTCTCCTTCTATATTGTACTTTAACTATATTACACAAATCATTCTTTAAACTTTCAGATAAACAGCACTGTTTCACAGAGCAGTGACTTTAAAAATCCTAACTGGCTGCTACAAGGCAATTAAAGTCAGGTAAATCAAACTGGCTTTACAAACACACATCACAATTTCTAACTGGTTAACTACCAGTAAGAATTAGTGGACACAACTGTGTCCAGAATAACTAGTTCTTCTCAGACTAGTTGTTCCCAGAAGGCAACCTGGTTAAGACAGGCTGGAAGGGCAACTGTCTTACCTGATATGTGTGCAAAATCTCCAGGAACGCTTTGTAGATGTCTGGTTGGCCCTGGAACCTGTTCTTGATCTTATTAACATAGTTGATGGCATGGTTAAACTCCACAGGCTGATTGTTCTGCAAGGGCGGGGCTGTTCCCAACGAGATTGTCACTGGTGTATGAGGCTGGACAGGTGGAGAACGTGGGGACGCGTATGGTGGGAGTGGGGGAGTCTGCTGACTGGCTGGAGTATGTGCTTGTAGTTGGGAAGGCTAAAAAGAAAAAAGTCTTTATTCTCCTCAGGAATACAGATGGTTTAACACAGGAAAGAAAGTTCAAAGTAAAGAGAAACAAGGTGTCTGATTAACATATATACTTTATTCACTCTGGCTAGGCCATCTTAGCCCAGCTCAGATCACACTGAGCAGGGGTGGCAAGAGCAGAGGGTTCACACATTCTAATACAAAAATTCCAGCCTTAAGTTTTCTAAACACAATCTTAAAAGTGGGCGACATCTCCAATTACAGGGAAGAATTTTCATACGTAATTTTTAAGCTTACTTGCTCAACAGGTGCAAACAGAATAGGAAAAAACCTTATTCTACATAGATCTTTAATGTCAAAAAAGACAATTCAATTGCTGCAGTTAACCCCACATAAAGTCTTCTAAACCAACTCTGCCCAACAGACTCTCTGAGGTGATGGAAATGTTCTTTATTTGCATTATTTTGCACAATAGCCACTAGCCACACGAAACCAGTGAGCACTTGAAATGTAGCTGGTGCAACTGAAAAACTAAATTTATTTTAATTAATTTAAATTTAAATATAGCCATATGTGACTAATGGCTACTGTATCAGTAGAGTTCTATACTAAGAACACCTCATCATCATCAAGATCTTCTGCTTAGCTTGGCATGGTCTAATCTGGTAAACAGAGTAACTTTTGTAAAATGATGACCATGCAGAAAACAGTGTAAGCTGACTATTTCTGCCTGTGTTATCAAAGTACTATTACACAAAGCTGTCACTTCTTGGGATGCTCACGGGTTCAAACAGCAGAAGTTGGGGGCAAGAGAGTCCATGTATGTTGCCGATGTGTAGACTTAAATAGATATATAACTACGTGGTGTGTAAATGTGAGCCACTTTATAGGAATGTGACTTGCATCTTCTCTGATGAAATTTAAACTTGTGTTATCTACCTAAGCCTTATATACGAAGGGAAAATGTCAAAGGAGGGTTCTTTCTAGGGATGCATTTCACATGGTGCAGAGTTTTCCAAGTGCTCACCTTGCTGACTTTGGCAGGTGGGGGCTGAGGAGCTGGCTGGGCAGGTGCTGGGGCTGACTGGGCTGAAGGCTGGGAAGGATGCTGGGGTGGTGGCTGAGGCTGGGGCTGGATGCCATGGGTTGGGATCTGATGAACCTGGCCAGGAGTTGTCACATTCACCATGTCATTGGTTTGCACCTCAATCTTGTAGCCAGGGGGCAAGAAGGTATTGAAGCCCATGATCAGGTCAGGGTGGCCTTTGAACAGCTGGGACACGCGACTAATCACTCCTGGAGTGTCGATGCTAATTAAAAAAAAAGAAAAGAAACACAAATATTAAAGTGGCAAGCCTGACAAAGCACTCTGGCAAGACAAAATTCACATTCCACTAGGTTCTCTACACAGGAAAATAAAAATCAACCTGAATATTACAAAATTAACCACACCTAAAGACCTCTGAAATTCAAAGCCATTTATCTTCATAACCAAAGAGGCTTGGTCAAAATTTTAAACAGAATAGACATTCAAGCATGCTACCAGTCCTATCAAGCAGATACCCAGGCAGTAAGTCTTCAACTCCAATTGCCATGCAAGACCCAACCCCTGATACACCAGTATAAATCATCATGTATCTATATACATTGTTCAGATGAGTTACTCTTTTATAATAGTGAACCACGCCAGAATATTAGGGTATCTTAAGCTAATCCAAAAAGCAAGTAGCCTAATCATTACCAGTTTACTTCCCTGACTGAGATTAAGTACTAAGAAAAATTTATCAGTATGCAAAAAATAAAGGTGTTGGGCCTTTAATTTTTATACAATATATAAAACAAAAACATGACCCATGGAAATAAAAGCACAACTCCCTCCAAAGAGCCCTTTATCATTCAGCGGATGAGAATAAGCTATATCCTCCTTCCAGAACCAACATAACAAGCAAAATTCTCGAGTACAACCACATGTATCTTTTACCTCTGAGATTTAAACTCCTTCATGATGTCAAGGAAGTCATTGTAGACCTGAGGCTGACTACCAAACTGCAGCTTCACTTGGTCAAGGTAGGACAGTGCATCCTCCACCTGAGGCAGGGACAAATCTCAAGGTTATTAAGAGAAAAGCCAGCCAAGAATTACTTCTAAAAGACTGATTTATACCTAAATAAAATCAGCATATTAAATGAAATAGAAACATATAGTAAACATACATTAAAAACACTAAAAATTAATATGTGTACCAGTAATATAACTCAAGCTTAAAATTAAAATTAACTCATAAAATCTGTAACCTTGCTTTGAATAGTTTTGCATAGAATTATTAGTGAAGGATAATCACATCCATATGTCATTCACTTATTCATTCATTTATTCATTTCACAAATATTTACTAAGAAGCAACAACATGCTAGGCCAGGCCCAACGTGAGGTCCCAAGGAATTAATGACAAACAAGCCACGGTATGCCCTGCTGTACAGAAGTTCATTCCACATCCAGTTGGGAGTCATAACACAGTGGGCAAGTGGGCAGTCACCAAATGCCCAGAGAGCACATGGGAAGGGCACCCCTCCACACACAAGAAAATAAACCAATCAACCAACCTATGGGGACATACCGGAGGGCTTCCTTAAGAAATGGTGTCTAAACTGAGTCTTATGGATGAGTACAAGTTAGCAAAAATGAAGACCCATGAAGAAAGTCAGAGGAAGCAGCAAGGGCAAAACTGCAGACGGGACACCATCTGGTATATGTGGAAATGTGAAAACAGTTTAGTTTGGCTAGAGGATCTGTGGTGAAAAGAAGAAATGGTGGTAGGAAGAATGATAAGAGATAACACAGGAGACAATGCAAGATCTAGATTCTGAAAGGATCTTGTTAGAAAGCAATTCAGATTTTTATCATCTGCACTTTAGTGTATCAATTTGGCTACAGAGTTGAGAACGAGTTGGTGCAGGAAAAATAGACGATGAAGAGGAGGTAGGAAAACCAGTCATGCTATAAGATTAACTGATGTGTGAACAGGAGTGGCATAAATTATAGTACTGACCAAACAAAAAGAGAGAACTGGACAGATTCAAAAGCTTTTTAGGAGACAGAAGTGACAGGGTTTTGGGGCTGACTGACTGTACATGGAAGATAAGGCAGAGAGGGCATTCACTAAATTATATACCATGTGGGCATTCACAAAGAGGAACAAGTTTGAAGGGCTACAAAGTTACAAGTGTGATCTAGGATAACTTAAGTTTTAGTTACTCAGGAGATATCTAAGGGAACTGCCCACTAGGTGTATCCTACATACTCTGGGATTATTTTTAATTCTATATAACATCAAGTTTAGTAAAGTTTCACAAGTAAACATCTGATTTGACAAGCACTACTCTGGTGACATATTGTGAAACAGAATCTTTATGATCAAATAGGCCATTAAAGAGCAGTAGGTCAAGAGTTGCCCCAACTTCCACTTATAGCCATGGTTAATGAGAGCATTTGTGCTGCCAGAGCACAGTGTGTATACCTGGTCAATACCAACTCATTGGAGGTTGGTCTTTTGGTACTTTATAAATAACATGACAATTTTTGTTGAAATTCAATATTCACAATTTTCCATATTGAAATGTTTCATTAGTGACCAAATTGATGGAACCTAAAACTCAGTAAGTTTGCAGAAGGGAAAGACTTTGGAAGATAATGAAGAATAGTATTTACAGTCACAACAGAAGAGTTATCAAAAATAAACATACAAAAAATCAGAAACAAAAACAAGCACCCTATGGTGTAATATAATAAATACACAGAGAGCAAAAATGCTGAAACCTGAAGAAGGAAAGTATATGTGATGTATGTGTGTCTGGAAGAAAAAGGTACAGGTCATAATGAACCACTGTTTAAAAATTAGTATAGTACAACTCTTTTATAAAAGCATGTATACAGTTCTAGAAATCATTACTTAGAAGAACACAACTTGGAACAAATCATTTGAAAGCTACAGGTTTAAGGAGGCATGTGGGGAAGGTCTCAGATTCTGCTGATGCATCTTCCTGGCTCACTTCAACAGGCATTTATTAGTAAAGTCCCCAACCTCCTGAAGTTCACAATCTTGTTGGGGAGACAAGCAAACAACTGTAAAGAGAACTTGCTAAATATGTGCCAAATATGTATGCTGCTGGCATTCAACAAATAACTAAATCACACCAAGCATGTCTCAAATTATTCAAATCTTCCTTGTCATCAATCTGCCAAAGACAAAGAAGAAAGTATAGACAATGTTGAAGTATGAAATAAGCTAAGAGTTCTCACTGAACATTTCCTTATTATAGAATATAAATGGTTTATTGAAGTTGGTTCAAATGCTTGTAAAACATTTTAAGACTGACCCCAAAATAGCAAGCAATATGAGAATATTAAATGAAATTAACATGGAGGCACAAGAAACCATTTTACCTCTCCTTGTTAGAAAGGAAATTCAACAAGTTATTATGTTCAGGAACCACATTCAGGAGCTTGTAACTAAGAGAACAGAGCAAGAACACCTAACTGGACCTGTGACTCACTCTATAACCCCAACTCTAAAGCCCTTTCTTGCTTCCTTGACAGCACCTGTAAAACATACAAAGCACACTCTATATACTCATAGCCAAGTGAGGAAGGAGAATAAAATAGGTGCTATGCTTTGACAGGGCTGACTGGAAAAAGGATACAGAAATAAATATATATTTTTTGTTAGTTTAATAAGTAAGTTATAGGTGCTTTTGCAACATTAAGGTATTAATTGCTGAATACAATATTAATATGGAATTTAGTCACACCAAACCAACTTAAACATTTTTTTCAGGACTCAGTGAAGTGCTAAGTCTGTAACAATAATACATTTTGGTATACAGCCACCACTCTACAAACAGAGAGTAAAAATGTTTTAAGGAAAACATTGATATAGCTTATAAATATTTTCCCAAAGACAGAGCCCAGAGTAAAGTTCCAGGCCCAGATAATTTCTACTCTCTTTAGGACTATGTTTATGCATAGTCAACTCGTAATGACTTAAGCTAATATACAGAGTAAATTTCACAAAATCCCTCTATATAGCTTAGCTTTGGTGTGCTTTTATTTATGCAACATTTAATTTCTTTAGGCCAATGTTAAAGTTCTTGAGAACCCAAACAATGAGGGCAGGAGTCAGGGAGAACTAGATTAAGTACCAAAAAATGAGAGAGATGAAATATCTGCTACACATGATGTGTCTTTTAAGGGTACATTGTTCATTCCTACTTGCAAGCTACTTGATATAATTACAATTGTATGACCAAATAAAGATCCAACATCTTATCTCTTTATAGGTCTTCAGTTTTATACTTCTTGCACTTGATTTCAAATTTTATATAAAAACTAGGGGAAAAAAAAGAAATCTGGAAAACTTACTACCATAATCACACATTTGGAAAAGTAAGCCTCAAGTAAACAGAGAGAGAAGGTTAGCTGGAAATGAAAGTTTCATTTCTCCACGGATGCCTCATGAATTTCAAAGTGTTGAAAACCTACAGTAGATCTATACCCAGTAGATCAGATGAAAACACTGACTTTTTATTTACAACGATAGCCTTTCCCAAACTTCATAATGGTTTCCCCAAAGGAGCATGTGATTTACTAAGGATGGACTTGATGATGCTAGCCAATTCAGCTAGTCATAAAGAATAAGATTAAACCATAATACTTGGCTCCATTTACCATACAGGACTGTAGTCAACCATGTGTATGTTAATAAAACCTTATTCCATGCTAAGAACTAAAGAGTTCAAAAGCAGGCATCCAAAAAATGGACATTATTTCATATGAAAATAGCTCCTCAATCCTGGAACGTTTGAACACCACACATTCATCCCCAAAACATCTCTTGAATGTATTCTCTGGATCAGGCACAAGGTGCTAAGACAGGAAATATAAATAGGTTTCAAAACAAAAACAAAGGAAGACTTCTTGTCATTCACCCCCCGGCCTACTGTGAACAGCTGTAACACCACTAGTAACAAGCTGAAGCCAATGTTGCCTGCTAAGAGAGAAATGGAAGGGGCGGAACACCACCTTGAGTCTCTGAAACTGCTGCTGTCCCTGCACTGGTGCAACTGGTGGAGCTGGATGAGCGTGGCTCTGGACCACCTGGCCTCCGTGGGGCTGCACAGCAGTGGGGTGATGATGGCTGCTATGCACCGCTGCGATGGTGGGCCCATGACTGCTAGAGCTCTGCGGCACTGCTGAAACCTAGAACGGACAAAACACTGATGAGAAGCTTCAAGGCCTGTGCATTCTTCCCCAAATGCCTCTAACGAACACACACACAGAAAAGATTACCAGAAACCCAAATTTCCCACAAAAGGGAATTGGTGAAAAAATTATAGCCCATCCATCTTATAGCAGAATTCTACAGCTATTAAAAATTATATAGCTTGGTATATCTCAAACTATCTGTGGCAAAGGACCAGTTTTTCTTGTTTCTTAAGTTCCGATTCTTCATGGACTACTACTTTTATGAAATACAATAAAAATGAATTACTATATATAATGTGAGATAAAAATACATAAGCCCCTATTTTTTATTACAAGGTTCTACAGACACAAAATTACAATGTCCAATTACTAAAGAAGTTTCTAAACACTCCATTTCTGTACTTATCTCATTACAGACTAGTATGAAAGTATTCACATCAACCATCTGTGGACCACAGTTTGAATAGCACTGATAGAGAGGCAAATATTTTAACACTTAAAAATGTTCACAATCCATAAACTGAATGTATTCATGTGTTGCATATGGATTTAAACTTTTAAATAATTTTTTAAAGCACATTACACAAGGCAGTATATATAATATACTAAGGATAAATTAGGAGTTTGGAATTAACATATACACATACAAGCGCAGAAGAATTGATGCTTTTGAACTGTGGTGTTGGAGAAGACTCTTGAGAGTGTCTTGGACTGCAAGGAGATCCAACCAGTCCATTCTGAAGGAGATCAACCCTGGGATTTCTTTGGAAGGAATGATGCTAAAGCTGAAACTCCAGTACTTTGGCCACCTCATGAAAAGAGTTGACTCATTGGAAAAGACTCTGACGCTGGGAGGGATTGGGGGCAGGAGGAGAAGGGGACGACAGAGGATGAGATGGCTGGATGGAATCACTGACTCGATGGACGTGAGTCTGAGTGAACTCCGGGAGTTGGTGATGGACAGGGAGGCCTGGCGTGCTGCGATTCATGGGGTCACAGAGTCAGACACGACTGAGCGACTGATCTGATCTGATAGATAAATCAGATAACCAACAAAGACCTACTGTATAGCACAGGGGACTATACTCAGGATCTGGTAATAAACTGTAATGGAAAAGAATCCTGTACACACACACACATGCACTGTGCTGTACATCTGAAACTAACACAACACTGCAAATCAACTATACTGGCATAAAAAATTAACATTCAGGAAAAAACACAGTAACATTTTAAATCCTAGACAACAAATATATAGTAAAATGTGACCATTTTATTTTGTGATGGTAAGGTTATAGAATATTTTTATTTTGTTTTATTCTGTATATTCTTATTTGTTCCTGGAGTGAAAACTCCAAGTCTCTAGCCACTGGACTAGGACTCAGGTAATTCCCCTCATTTACTATTTTAAAATAAAGAATTTTTAAATTTTCCAACCTGTTCGTGGTCTAACATGAAACATATTTCTTATCTATTCTCTCTTGTCCTCTTAAAGGTTAGGGTTAAAATAGAAGTACAGACCCCTTTCCTTCTATTTCTATTGCAAGAAGTGTTATATAAAATTTCCAAAGCTTTAAAAATTTTCCTATTTCAGAACTTTAATCACTACAGAAAACAACTAAGGACAATACACCTGATATGCCACATCTCCAAGGTAAGGAGACTAAATAATATGACACTTTAAAACAATGTAAACTAAGTACTACAACTTAAGAATGTTTTTTCCCCAAGTCCCCACAGATTTACAAAGATTACCCTGGGCAGAGCAGAAGGTGGGAAATAGAGCAACTGTTTACAAATCCACAGAAACAATAAACATTAGAAGTAAAAAGAAACTAGACGATTCGGAAAGCTCTAACACTTGTAAGAAGAGTTATATGTTTCTGAGCTTTTAATATTATAACATGCATATACTGAACGGGTTTTTCTAAGACTTAACTAGCATTTACAAATATTTGTGATGGCTGGTTTTATAAGAGCACATTATAGTTTCTGGTATAGGAATAAATGTGATTATCCCAGGTGTAGGAGAAAGTCGTGAACTAGTTCAGACGAAAGTAATCACCCAAGGAAAACACGCCACCTTCCTTTCCTCCAAGTCCTAATCTAACGATGTGATCTGTAGCAGTCCTCTGACTGCCCCACCCGGCCCCATACGAAGGCACTAGGAGGAGTGACAGCTAAGGAATTACCATTTCCTACTTCATCCAGCTTTCCCTCTTCCTTGACTGTTTTCTTATAAATTCCTAGATATGGAGTTGCTAGGTAAAAAAATAACAACTTTGATACAAACTATCAACTCGCTGTCAAGGAAGATTAAACCAATTTATATTACCAGTACCAGCCAAACCTTTTTATTTTTTTCATTTTTACTTTATTTTTTCTGGCTGCACCACATGGCTTGCAGGGGCTTAGTTCCTTGACAAGGGACTGAATCCGTGCCACAGCAGTGAAAACCCAGAATTCTAACCACCAGGCTACCAGGGAACTCCTGTGCCAGCCCAACCTGTGCCTCTCTAGACTAGTTACATAAGTTATGGTTCTGACTGACCTGGAATGGAATATTATATAGGCAATGATTTTTTAAAAATTACTTGGGATGTGCACTGGTGGTCCAGTGGCTAAGACTCCAAGCTCCCAATGCAGGGGCCCAGGCTCAATCTCTGCTCAGAGAACTAGATCCCACATGCCACAACTAAGAGCTCACATGCCACAACTAAAGATCCCACACGCTGCAGCTAAGACCTGGAGCAGACGAGTAAATAAATATATATATATATAAATATATTTTTTAATTACTTGGATCTATACATATATTCAAGTGGAAAGTTGTCCACTACATATTAAGTGCAAAGAAATAACAGAACAGTATACACTATATGGCCTAAATTATGCAAAGAGGGAAGTGCATCTAAATACTTAGAAAGGTAAATAAACATGCCTGCATATGCAGAGAAAACTCTGAATACCCGAGAAATGCACCCAGTGGGGTTAAGTCTGAGGGCTCAGAGGAGAAAGTCACATTATATCTTTTTTTTTAAACCGTGATATTTACTTTCATAATTAAAAAGGGCAAAACACAAATTTATATTTTTACAAAAAAGAGTGAACAGACACGAGATAAATGATCAGTGTTGATCAGGATATGCAATGACAGGAATATACAGTGCTGGAGTAAATAGAAATAAACGTGGGATAGCTCTGAAATACAATTTGACATTACCTGCTAAAGGTGAAAATGTATGCATCCTATGGCCCAGCAAACCCTCTCCTAGACACTCAAACTTCCTACTGTGTCCTCAGACCTGCAGTTTAGTTCAGTTGCTCAGTCGTGTCCTACTCTTTGCGACCCCATGAACCGCAGGACGCCAGGCCTCCCTATCCATCACCAACTGCCAGAATCTACCCAAACCCTTGACCATCAAGTCGGTGATGCCATCCAACCATCTCATCCTCTGTCACCCCCTTCTCCTCCTGCCCTCAATCTTACCCAGCATCAGGGTCTTTACAAATGAGTCAGTTCTTTGCATTAGGTGGCCAAAGTATTGGAGTTTCAGCTTCAATATCAGTCCTTCCAATGAATACCCAGGACTGATCTCCTTTAGGATGGACTGGTTGGATCTCCTTGCAGTGTAAGGGACTCTCAAGAGTCTTCTCCAACACCACAGTTCAAAAGCATCAATTCTTTGGCGCTCAGCTTTATAGTTCAACTCTCACATCCATACATGACCACAGGAAAAACCATAGCCTTGACTAGATGGACTTTTGTTGGCAAAGTAATGTCTCTGCTTTTTAATATGCTGTCTAGGTTGGTCATAACTTTGCTTCCAAGGAGTAAGCATCTTTTAATTTCGTGGCTGCCAATCACCATCTGCAGTGAATTTGGAGCCCCCCAAAAATAGTCAGCCACTGTTTCCCCATCTATTTGCCATGAAGTGATGGGACTGGATGCCATGATCTTAGTTTTCTGAATGTTGAGCTTTAAGCCAACTTTTTCATGCTCCTCTTTCACTTTCATCAAGAGGCTCTTTAATTCTTCACTTTCTGCCGTAAGGGTGGTGTCATCTGCATATCTGAGGTTATTGATATTTCTCCCAGCAATCTTGATTCCAGCTTGTGCTTCATACAGCCCAGCATTTCTCATGATGTACTCTGCATATAAGTTAAATAAGCAGACCTCCAGAATGGTCTGCAAAAATAAGCAGCTTGCACCAGAATGCAAACCACCTACTTCACTAATAAACACGCTGTTTAATTCCACTGCCTTTTTTTTTAGTTTCCATAGCAAGACCTTCTTGATAAAATATGTACCGCACCAGCTCACAGTCTGGTGCAAGCTTATCTCACCGGGGATTGCCGCTGTGAGTACCACTGCACTAGGAAAACCTGCGAACACTCACTGAAGCCCCTAACAGGAAAAGTCTGGAAACAGCTTGATATTCTATCAACAGAAGAATGGATAAATTAATTGAATATATTCATGTAATTCATAACCAAGTGAAAATTCTACTTAATTGGTCACATACATGAAAATGGGTAAGTCTTAGGAAACACACACACACATACACACAGAAGTCGCTCAGTCGTGTCCGACTCTTTGCGACCCCATGGATTGTAGCCCACCAGGCTCTTCGGTCCATGGGATTTTCCAGGCATGAATACTGGAGTGGGTTGCCGTTTCCACAAAGAATGGGTTAAAAAAAATGAATCAAAGAAGAAAATATACATTTTTACTTTAGATACAAGTTCAAAAATACCCAAACTAAACAACTTTATTGAAGCAAAAGGGACCACGGAAATTCAGGATGAACTTAAAGGTTACAACAACAACACTCTTTTAAAAAAAATGTGTGTGGTAAATACACAAGTGTACATTGTTTACATTATTTTTTATACCTTACATATAGCCCATAAATAGATTTTTAATACCTGAATACTTAATAAAAACTCTGTAACTGGATGAATCACCAGTGTTCCTCCTTCACCCTAGTCCCTTGCTGGGCTCCAGCTTACCTGATAACTGGGTGTCACAGAGTACTGAATCCCTGTGGCTGACTGCATGGTCTCAGACACCGCTTCATACACGGGAGGGGCAGGGGCAAGCACCCGGTGCTGGTGAGGAAAAGCCTCTGCGCTACCAGGAATCCGACGCTGCTGGGCCGCATACACCGGTGACTCCTGGTCATCCAAACGTCGCTTCATTCTGCGCTCATGCTCAGGGATGCACTACAAAACCTGCAGAAACCAAAAGCAACCACATGCAAACCAATTCGCACTCCAATATAACGTGTACAACCAGTTATCCAAAAGTTCAACTCCTGGAGTCAGTGACTGTCTACTGCATCTAGAGATGATCACCGGGTAGTTTAAGTGCATGGGGACCACACACTCCCAACAGTGGACCGATAGCCGAGAGACAAAAATGTAAATAATAACCCAGTTTGAATTACCTTGATACTGCAGAGTTGAAAAATAGCCTCCAATTTAGAAACACACAAATACAGCTTTCTTTATTCTCTGGTTTTCTCAAGTGCCATCATCCCTAATATTAATTATTCACCAGCTCTAAAAACATTCAAGTGTTTCTTCCTAACTCCTCTCAAAAGCTAGCACTATAATTGTGGTCTAATTTTTAAAGTATGAAATGTTTCAACAATTAAATGGTATCACAGAAAGAATACTAGGCCAGTAGTAAGAGGACAATGGTTGTAAACTTGCCAATTCAAGAAACTATGTACATCCCAATAAGCTCCTCCTTCCATGTAAATTTATTTCTTCAAAATTGAAATAAGGTTGAAACTGACCATTAATAAGGTTTCTCCTTATATTCTCAAATCCTAAAGTGATTCCAGAACCCCCCAGTTTAATAATCCCCCTGGATGGGAATACTTCCTTTCCCGCAGCACACTAAGTCTAGTAACACTCTGGCCAGGAATCCAGATGGGTCTTTTCGGAGCTTTTCCAACATTGGTATCATTAATACAAGCATATCAATAAGAAAGAGAGCTCTAGTCAGCCAAAGACAAAATGGGGCCAAGCCCTACCACTTTTCTGGTCACAAAACATAGCTTAAGAAAGATACCGCTGCTGTGGTGGTAAGATTAAAAATACAGTAATAGACTTCACAAGCCACTCCTTTTCCATCTAAAGCAAGATTCTTTTTAAAGTCGGGGGGTGGGGGGGGCGGGGAGTGGGTTACCTACTTTCTAAACACACCCAAATCTCTTCTCCTCACTTCCCGGGGAGTGTGCTTGCCGTGAGGGGAAGCACTCCTCACAAGGACTCCTCAAGGCTGCTTCACCTCGAGGCTGCTTCCCCTCTTCTCCAGCCTCGCCATCATCTTCGGCATGCCTGTCACTCGGGTGCTCGCCCCTGAAAGGGCGTCTTGGGTTGTTCTCACACTCTCACAAACCTAAGTTAGACTCTGACACAGGAGCACAACTGTTTCATCTGCAAGCCAGCCATTTTCAATATTATCTTTCTGTAAATCTCAAGCCATAATTAATCTTTCTGCTGATGATACTGTATTTTTTGCTGTGAGGGATATGAGATCTTAGTCCCCCTACCAGGGATTGAACCCAAGCCCTCTGCATAGGAAGCGTGGAGTCTTAACCACTTAATCACCAGGAAGTTCCTATTGACTATAAATTTAGATCAAAGGACTGTCTCCCAAATTTATATGATAATATGTTGAATTCAGTTAACTGGAGTTGAAAACATACTGCTGATGGCTGCCGAGGGGAAATAATTTAAAATGTCTTAACTGATTATGTCTTCCTAGGCTTTTTAGTATGAAGTAGCATATTTAGCACAGTATTTCAAAATTTTTAAGACATAATAAGTTAGAAATATAGACTTACACATGCTATTTGGTACTTAAGAACTACCAGTCAACTATGAACACTCAATCTCAACCTATTTGGGAGTAAGTCTAATAAATGGACAGAGTAAAAAGTCTTAAAGACTTTTTGGCTGTTACTTCTATGTAAAACCCATGATCTAGATCACAGTTTGCTCTTGGGTTCTACTGGCGTGGAACCTAGATGCTTAAACACACCTGAGATTAATCCCCAGAACCAAAAGCCAGTCAATACCTCATAAATGGAAAACCAAATTTAGATCAGAAGATGAAGGCACAGACTATGGAAAAAAAACTAGAGTACCTGTCAAGACCTGGATTCTAGTCTGAACTGACTTGAAGCTATGTAACTTTGGTCCTGTCTTCTTATTTGCAAAAGGATGTAATTAGACTACTCTGTGCGTGCACACTAGACATGTCCAACTCCTTGCCATCCCATGGACTGTAGCCCGCCTAGCTCCCTTCTGTCCATGGAATTCTCCAGGCAAGAATACTGGAGGGGGTTGCCATTTCCTTCTTCAGAGGCCCTTTCTGACTCAGAAATTGAACCTGAGTCACCTGGATTGGCAGGCAGCTTCTTTACCACTGCCCCACCTGGGAAGCTATTCCCAAATGCTGGTCTGCGGACAAGTCTATGGGGAGATGAAAAAGAAGGGGGAGGAGGCTGCAGTGAATTTTCCAAAGGTTAAGTATTAGAGAACTATGCTTTATTCTGAGATCATGTCCTATCTTTTAGCTATTAAAATATCATTTCCTTTATAAAGTGACTGTGATTCTATAAAGTAGTTAACTTAATTTGCCTCTAGAGTTTGCCTTCCAGACCATCTCTATGATACTGAAGAGGCTGCCCAAGGTCTGTACTTTCTGTGAACTGCCCTTTGCTTCTTTAACAATTGTCACTCTTAATTCTATTCCTGAAATGATTCTCAAATCAATTGCTTCTCCCCTAGTCATACAGGCAACCCCTCATTTTGGGACCTTATCGTCCTTTGTTACCAACACCTTCCAGCCTCTCTCCCATCCAGTCTACACTGCTTTTAAAATGGTTGGCTTCAACTGCAAATCCAATCCAGTTGTAAATCCATCAATCCAGGATTTCCCTGGTGGTCCAGTAGTTAGGACTCGGCCCCTTACTGCTGAGGGGCCTGGGTTCAATCCCTGGTTGGGGAACTAAAATCCCACAAGTCACACAGTACAGCAAAAGAAAAAAAAAAAACCCAAATTCCTTAAGTTAGCCTTCAAAATTCTTTCTCACGGATTGTGAGGACAATTTAACTCACCAATTATATCCTTTCAATCCCACCCTATCATCCAGGTTGTCAAAATGACTTTCCACTTCCCTAAAGAAGCCTGAAGTCTGTAAGCTTCTTCAAGACAGAGTCCTTCCCAACTTTGTCTGTATTTCTCACCTTCCAGACACTCATCACAGATGCTCAAATGCTGCATATGCAGAAGGGAAAGATAATAATTAACATAACAGCAGCATATATTGAGTGTCAATTTACTAGTAATAATTTAATCCATTCAATAACCCTGTAAGCAAGGTGCTACTATTCTCTATTTTATAAATAAGGAAACTGAAACACAAAGATTAAGTAAATTGCCCAATGTTGCACAGCTATGAATCCACGAAACCTGCCTCCAGAGCCTGGATTCTTAACCATCTCACAATCCTACCTCACACAGAAGAGAAGACAAACAGGAAAGAAGAGTTCCTTTACTAATTTAACACACACACACGTTGAGCAACTTCTGCTTTAACTTCTCACACACTTACTTACTTACTTACTCATTCATCCTTTCTTCAGCCTTACCCAACAGCAGGCATGCTCTGGCAACACTCATTCATTCATTTAGCAAATATTTAGATATGAAGGTGGTATATGAAGATATGAAGGTGATTTCAACCCATGCCCTAGAAAACTTTGAAAGCTAGTTGGAGGGACTTTCCTGATGGTTCAATGGTTAATTAAGACTCCATGCTGCCAATGTGGGTGGGTGGTGGGGGTGGGTTCAATCCCTGGTCATGGAATTAAGATCTCAGCTACCATGAGATGCGACAGAAAGATTAAAAACAAAACGCTAGTTGGAAAGACCATATACAACCTCACTAGTAATATAAAGTAAAATGATTACCCAAAGGAACTAGCAAAAATTAAAAAGAGAATGATGATATTCAGTGTAGGTGAGAGTACATGGAGACACTACTGGTGGTAATTGGTAAAGACTATTTGGTTGGCAACTTCCAGGCTTTTATTAAATTTTTAAAGCAAATTGAAAATGTGCATACCCTTTAACCACCTAACAATTCCACTTCTAGGTCCCTATCCTATATATCTGCCAAGTATATTTACTGCAGCAAAATTCACTGCAGCAAAGTATGAAAATTTTAAATGTCTATCAATAGCTAAGTAAACTGGATCATCCATATTTAGAAAACGATGTAGTAATTAGAAGGATTAGGGTTCATCTACAGGGAAAGGCAGAATAGTGAAAAAAATGAGCTACAGAGTATATACAGTGTGCTCTCAACACAGACACAATGTACTTTTTAGATTTCGCATTTCATTGTGTGTAAATTCTAGAAACAAGTATTGAAGTCTAGATAAGGAGATGCATGCTCAAGCACTTAGATAAAAGTATAGAGAACTCCCTGGAGGTCCAGTGATTAGGACTCTGTATTTTCACTGCAGAGGGCCCCAAGAGAGTGTACCAATGTCCGAAATGTTCTTAGAATATCACCAAGAAATTAGTTTGGATTAACAGATGATGGAATGGAAAGATGGATATATAATAAAACAAGTACTGTAAAAACGGAAATAGTAAAATTCAGGTAGTGTGTGTATGTGGGTGTCAACTATAAAGTTGTATCAAGTCGTGGGAGGAAAAGCTAATAATACAAACTAGTTCACAAGTGATACAAACAAGCACTATCAACTGGGAAGGGAGTAGAAATGTGTACACTGAGAAAGATCCTATACGGAGCAGGTAATAGTTATATTTTGAAAATTAGGGATGAACCATGGGAGTATACAGGATGAATTAAAATATTATAGTAACTTGGACTTATAGGCAGTAAATAGCTATATAAAATTTTTGTCAATTTATCCATCCTACAAATAGTTCCTGAGTGCCAAGCCCTGTGCTTAGGGTGGGGGCCCCAGCACCGACAAGGACGTTCCCTGATCCACAACAGCCAAGTCCTGCCCATCTGATTGCTACCAGCTCCTCACAACCCTGCTGTGGACTGAGCACACTCAAAAGCCTTCTATCTGAAGGGAAACTGATAATCAAAGAAATTAAGCGACTTATTCAAGGTCACATAGCTGGTTAAAGGAACAAAAAGGTCGATACTCTTTCTCCTTGGAATACATGATGTATCTGGAGTAGAAATACTGGACAGACCAGAGGATCCTCCCTATAGAGAGGTACAGTATAATTCGAAACCATAAAGTATCTGAACACCAGATGATGGAGCCGCAAGAGTTAGAAAACTACTTTCAAGCCCCGATTCAGTTGACATGATTTTCATCTGCGACTATGGTCTCCAACTGTTTCAGATTTGGAGGTTACCCTGTTATCAAAGCTCTAATCTAAGAAGGCAGAATTTAAAAAGAAAAAAAAAAAAAAAAGCACTCTAAGGGATAGAAACTAGTAAAGAAAGCCAAATGTGAACAAACAATAGCACAGAACACTAAAAAGTCATCAGGTCATTTGTTATAATAAAAAGTGGGAACAGCTCCAGATCATCAGGCAAAGTAATCATAATTCCCAAATAAAGTAAGTAGAGCAGGATAATTCTGACATTGCAGGGGAGTCTTCTGGAGCAGGACAGAACAACGAGGCGCGAACAGGACACAGTTCAGACAGAAGGGCAGGGTAAAAGCTGACCCACTCAGGACAAGAAAAATAAAAGCCAATTTTCTAGTTTTACAAACTAAATGTCTTTAACCACAATAAAGTGTTGGCCTCTGAGAAATCCAGAAATTTCTTCATAATTACTAAAATCTAAATGGAAAAGTCCAACTTTAAAGAATCTTTTAATTTAGATTAAATTTCACACATTGGCTTAAATGCAAACAACAATTTTTTCAGTCAAGATAAGTTCAAAGTAATAGTGTGCATGGAACATACCACCTTATTATGGAGGGTTTTAACACACAACCTTCTTTTTGAAATGCACTTAACTTATGGCTGACCCTTTAGTGCCTCTTGCTTTTGTGTCAGTATTATCTTGAATTAGGCATACTTTAAAGATCTTTTATTTATAGAGTAAAAGAAAAATCTAAAATTATTCTCTCCTACTACATCACATGAAATCACATAAAATGTGTCCTGGTCAGTTTTATTTCAATGAATACTCTTGAAAAAATGGAAAGTTTCTCTTAAAAAGTAAAGAAATTTTTGCCAAAGCACAAGTGACTATAATTACTTCAACCCAGTAAAACTCCTGTCACATTCTACTTCAAAATCTGTCCAAAAAATCCACTTCTGGATTTAAATCTGCTAGAAAGTGAAAAAAATGTTTCCAGAATGAAAAAGTCAATCCATTTAGATTTCCCACATTACTTAGAAGAATCACTCAACAAAATTAACAACCCATTTTCCTCAAAATACCACAAGATACGATGCCCAAGCCTCCCCTGAAACGTAGTTTCACATTTCCCTGAAGAGGCAGTTCCCCAATCTGGGGAGATTCTGCCCCCTCCAGGGTGCATCTGGCAATGTTAGAAGACATTTTTTGTTGTCACAATTCCAGAAGAGGGGTGCATCTTATGAATGGAGACCAGGGACCACACACTGCAGTGTACAGGACAGTTCCCCACGACAGAGAGTGATTCAGTCCCAAATATTAATAGAGCCACGGCTGAGAAACCTGGATTAATATAATGACAATCCCATTTGATATATACCTTTTGTGAGCTTTGGTGAAGTTATGTCATACTACAGCGTGACAACAATTTTTAAAAAGGTGATTCAGGACAATCATCTTGTATGTGCAGATGCTAACACTGCTTTCTTTACAACATGTGATTTACCTTTAACCCCAGTATGCCAGAAAAACTTATCATTAAACATTTGAGCTAGAAACACCTTTATTAGAAATTTCAGTGAGAATTTAAGCTGCAAATCCAAATTTTTAGTCCACATCTCTCTGATTTTGAAGATATGCTGCTGCTGCTGCTAAGTCGCTTCAGTCGTGTCCGACTCTGTGCGACCCCATAGACGGCAGCTCCCCCATCCCTGGGATTCTCCAGGCAAGAACACTGGAGTGGGTTGCCATTTCCTTCTCCATTTGAAGATATATATAACCAAAATAAGCAATATCCTTTAAAATGCAACTGACTAGCCATCAACTGTCATGCACAGACTTATCTCAAGTAAAGTTCTAGCTTATTATTACTTTGGGGTTTTTATTGGTTTTTGCCCTCATATCATCAAACACAACTTTGGGCATCTGTCCATTTACAAACTGTGTCAAGTAAGTTTTGGTAGAAGAATACCATTGTACATCCTTTTAGCAAATTGGAATGGTTTACACTCTTGTTGAAAATACTGCATTCCTAAGTCCTTCTAGTTGAATGATTCCTGGATGAGGACATCATATTCTAGCCTGCACCCTACCCTCAGAAATATATTGTCCACTCATAAACTCTTCAGTTTGAGAATATTCATCTAGGATATCATCAGCTAAAGCCTCAAAGTCATCAGCTTGGCTTATGCAATCAATTCTACCATCACCATCATAGCCAAGAGTGTTGCTATCTGTTGCATTGTTATTGTTTACTCACTAAGTCATGTTTAACTCTTTTGCGACCCCACAGACTGTGGCTCACCAGGCTCCTCTGTCCACGGAATTTTCCAGGCAAGAATACTGGAGTTGCCATTTCCTTTTCCAGGGGGTCTTCCTGACCCAGGGACTGAACCCACATCTCCTGCATTGGCAGGCGGATTCTTTACCACCAGCCACCAGGGATGCCCACTGTGCCCATTACTTTCATCTGTTAGTTCCTCTGATAACTGTGAAACGTCTTCCTCTGTTAGTTTTCCTCTTTGCCATTATTGGAGGAAAATAAAAGATTACAGGTTATGAAATATGTTGAATGAAAGCTTATAAAAAACTATAAAAATAGCAGCATAAAGAACTGTCATCTACTCTTCACTCAGATAACTCAATTGGTAATATCTTACATAATGTTTCAGATGGCATCCCCCAACTTCTTTTATACTTTTTTGAAAGATGCTGTAATGCTTTGGGCAAAGCAGTAAGAAAACTACAGTAACGATGACTTAAAAATTTACTATTGTATCATTTTTCTAGGGTTTCCTAGGTGGTATAGTGGTAAAGAATCCACCTGCAATGCAGGAGATGAAAAAATACAGATTCGATCTCTGGATAAGGGAAGATCCCCTGGAGTAGGAAGTGGCAACCCACTCCAGCATTCTTGCCTGGGAAATCCCATGGACAAGGAGCCTGGTGGGCTATAGTCCATGGGGTCACAAAAAGTCGGACACAACTGAGTAGGCACGCATGCACACAACACATCCTTCTAGGCAATTCATCATTCTTCCACTTATTATTTTAGGTGTTTTTTTTAGCATAGTTGGGAATAATTGATCAGTAATAATAAAGTAATTCCTAAGATGATGAAAGACCAAAATGCTTCAAGATATAGGATAACTAAGGTCATCAAGATCCTACAACGTAGGTCAGATGTATAAACGGTAAAAGCTAGAGCCAGTTTATTCCATTAAAAAGAAAATAAGTAGATTTCCATTCTTTAAGACCTTTAATAAAGAATAAAGTCATGAAATATAAATTTTTACAGGTAGTTAATACTGCTCAAAAAAGAAACTCAAAAACTAAAATTGGGTCTAACTGACACTGATGTTATAGGCAAAAAATGGACAAGAAATCATTTTCTGATTTGATCACTGTATTGTAGTTTTATGTAAGATGCATTTGGGAGATCTGGGTGAAGGTTATATGGCAATTCTTTGTATTATTTTCTCAAGTTTTTAAAGTCTAAAATTATTTCAAAATGAAAAGTTTTAAAAACTGAATATTAACAGTAGAGGAATTTTAAAAAAGGAAATCATTGTGTATCCTTCTTCTCAAGGACATTAACATTTACTTCGTGTGACAAGGTTTCTATAAATTAACTGGCAAGTATAAAACAACAGATTAAGCTGCAGCTTTAAAGAAAGTATTATAAAGAACAGAACTCAAGGTGGTTCTGTGGATGATAGATGTGCCACTCACCTCATATTCCCTCTATTCTATTCACTCTATTTCTGCCCCCACACAGACATGGGCACACAAATCTTTAAGCATCACAGTCCTCCACTGTGCTTAGGATAGTGTTTTGCTGTGATGGAAACCAAATCATTCATTCACATATGAATGCAGCCTCTAATATTTAGTAAGCACATACTATGTGTCGGGCATTGTTCTAGGAGCCAGGGATATAGATGTAAATAAAATAAAACAAACTTCTCCTTCCTCAGGAAGTTTACATGTTTAAAAAAATATATTTATTTACTTGCCTGCGTCAGGTCTTACTTACAGCAGGCGGGATAGTTACTTGTGGCATGCGAACTCTCCACTGCGGCACGTGCGATACAGTTACCTGCCAAGGGATCAAACCCAGACCCCCTGCACTGGACCACCAGAGAAGTCAGTCCCAGAAGTTTACATTGTAGTGGGAGAAATAAGATAACAGTGTTCAAAATATTAGACAGTGACACATGCTAAGAAGAAAAAGCAGAGGAGAATTTTTGAAATTTTAGGTAATAATGACCAAAGAATATCTCACTAATAAGGTAACTTATGAAATGAAGTAAATGAAGTAAGGGGCTGGCCATGTGTGGATCAGTAGAAGAAGCATTACAGGCAGAGGGGACAGCAAGTGCAGACTCTGACGTACATATGTGCTTGGCATTTTCCAAGAAAAGGGAAAGAGCCATGTAGTTGGAGTAGAATGGAGGAAAGACAGACTAGTAGGAAATGAAGTCAGAAAGGTAATGGAGTTGGGGGTTATGGGTAGAGAGTACACTTTTGTTCTCAGAGGTCATAATAAAGACTCATACTGAAATGGGAAGCCATTGGAGGGTTTTAAGCAGAGAATCACTTGGGTTGCTATGTTAAAAACAGATTGAAGAGTGGCAGTAACAAAACAGAACAGTTAAGGTGCTACTGAAATAATCCAAGCTAGAAAGAGAGATGTTAGTGACATTCACTGCTGTAGCTGGGGGTAGGGGGTGGAATTAAGTGGTCAAATTCTGGATAATTTTTTGAATATAGAGCAAATAGTATTTTTCTGCTGTGAATAAGAAAGAGGTCAAAGATGCCTATTTGCTATCCAAGAGGAAGTATGAAGTGGGCAACTGGATTTGTTCCTCTACAGTAGAGAGGAGAGGTTTCCAGTGATAGAAATTTGAGTTATCAGTATTGCCTAGATTTGGAAAGGCGTATGGTGCACAGTGTAGCTCTCCATAATCAAGCACATTCGCATTTCTGCACCAAGTGGGACAGCTCAGATCAGGCTGTGCCTCTGAATTCCTTATTACCAGATTCCAAACTTACCAAAATTTGGAAGTTGTGCCTCTGAATTCCAAACTTACCAAAACAAACAAAAATACTTGTATTTCAGAGCTGCAAATAAGGGATTGTGTCTCTGTATATCCTTCGACAGCCTGCAAGTCAGCAAGCCTAGCCCTGGAGGGTATCAACAGGACTGAGGAAACATTCACCACCACGATGCTGGTAAATACAACTAACATGCAGGCACTCACAAAGAAGTGTGCGTGAGGAAAACAAAAGCAAAAGGGAGGAGCTAAAAGGAGATGGATCAGTTAGAAATTCCTACCAATAAAAGCCCAACTAATTTTGAAGCCAACTGCCAACTAAACAGAGGTATCCTCTAGTTGTTTAGTCACTAAGCCATGTCTGACTCTTTGCAATCCAATGGACAACAGCACGCTAGGCTTTCCTGTCTTCCACTATCTCCTACAGTCTGCTCAAACTCATGTCCATTAAGTCAGTGATGCCATCCAACCATCTTATACTCTGTCACCTCCTTCTTCTCTTGCCCTCTATCTTTCCCAGCATCAGGGTTTTTTCCAATGACTCGGCACTTCGCATCAGGTGGCCAAAGCTTTGGAGCTTCAGCTTCAGTTCTTTCAATGAATATTCAGAGTTGATTTCCTTTAGGATTGACTGGTTTGATTTCCTTGCAGACCAAGGGACTCTCAGTCTTCTCTAGCACCACAATTTGAAAGCATCAATCCTTTGGTGCTCAGCCTTCTTTATGGTCCAGCTCTCACATCTGTACATGACTACTGGAAAAACCAAAGCTTTGACTAGATGGACCTTTGTCGGCAAAGTGATGTCACTGCTTTTTAATACACTGTCTAGGTTTGTCAGAGCTTTTCTTCCAAGGAGCAAGCGTCTTTTAATTTCATGGCTGCAGTCATCATCCGTAGTGATTTTGGAGCCCAAGAAAATAAATCTGCCACTGTTTCCATTTTTTCCCCCCATCTATTTGCCATCAAGTGATGGGACTGGATGCCTCGATCTTAATTTTTTGAATGTTGAGTTTTATGCCAGCTTTTTCACTCTCCTCTTTCACCCTCATCAAGAGGCTCTTTAGTTTCTCTTTGCTTCCTGCCATAAGGGTGGTGTCTTCTGCATACCTGAGGTTATTGATATTTCTCCCGGCAATCTTGATTCCAGATTGTGCTTCATCCAGCTTGGTATCTTGCATGATGTACTCTGTATATAAGTTAAATAAGCAGAGTGATAATGCACAACCTTGATGTACTCCTTTGAAAATTTTGAACCAGTTCATTGTTCCATTTCTGGTTCTAACTGTTGCTTCTTGACCTGAATGACTTGACAAGTTTCTCAGGAGGAAGGTAAGATGGTCTGATATTCCCATCTCTTCAAGAATTTTCCACAGTTTGTTGTGATCCAGTCAAAAGCTTTACCATAGGCAATGAAGCAGTAGATGTTTGTTTGGAATTCCATAGCTCTCTCTATGACCCAACGGATGTTGGCAATTTGATCTCCAGTTCCTCTGTCTCTTCTAAACCCAGTCCGTACACCTGGAACTTCTTGGTTCATGTACAGTTGAAGTCTAACTTGAAGTATTTTAAGCATTACCTTGCTAGCATGTGAAATGTGCGCAACTGTGTGGTAGTGTGAACATTCTTTGGGACTGGAATGAAAACTGACCTTTTCCAGTCCTGTGGCCACTACTGAGTTTTCCAAATTTATTGACATATTGAGTGCAGCACTTTCAGTTCAGTTGAGTTGTTCAGTTGTGTTCAAATCTTTGCGACCCCATGGACTGCAGTATGCCAGGATTCCTTGTCCATCACCAACTCCCAAAGCTTACTCAAACTCATGTCCATTGAGTCAGTGATGTCATGTAACCATCTCACTTTAACAGCATCATTTTTAGGATTTGAAATAGCTCAGCTGGAACTCCATCACCTCCACTAGCTTTGTTCACAGTAGTGCTTCCTAAGGCCCACTTGACTTCACACTCCAGGATGTCCTCTAGTTATCAAACTATAAAATGTCATCAGAGTTCAGTTTGTAAACTACTTATCTATGACCTATTGTATGCCAGGACTGTCCTAGACACTGAGGCTATGGAGAAAATAGTCCCAATCTATATGAACTGTGAGCTGCTGGTGCAGCTCTCCCTGAGGAAAATCAGTATCAGGTTGCTGTCCTGCAAATATACAAGGACAAAAAAAATATGCATTTGGTTATATCTGACAACAAATTCCACTGGGCATGTCTTTAGGGACTTTAGGGGAGAAGGGCTTCCCTTTTGAAGAAACAGACCCCAAAAGAAAATTACATAACTGAAGAGAAGTCAAAGGTTTTTAATGTGTTGTTAAAAGACAATTGGACAGATAATTGTATAAAGATAATTAAAATTCAAAATTTAAAAGATATCTGCCAGAAAAACAAAACTCCTTGAAATATTCAGAACTCAGACTACCCAAGTATGTTGCTGGATGCATCTCATTATTTGACCTTCATCTCAACAAAAAACAAAAACCAGGAATTAATTAAACTGTAACAAGAAAAATATTAAAATCCTAAGATACTACTTTGACTACTCACTTATTAAAGTAACAGAAACAGGAAGGTAGGTGGAGGAAAAGAAGTATTAGGAAATAACAGTTGCCCATATTAATAAAGTATCTTGAGCTTAACAGAGTAACAAGAAGTTACCCGAAGTTCATAATTTCTTCCCTGTGCTTCTTAACTACCTTCCTAAGCAGGGGAAGCAATCACATCTGCCAACTGAAGAGAAAAGGATTCACAAACTCTGGAAGACAGACAATCCACGTGCCATTTTCAATACAATGCCATCCTTTTTAACACTCCAAAGCATTCTCTGGGGTATTTTGAGAGATGTCTAACAACTCCCTTAAACTGGCTCTGATTTCAGACTCCTCCCTCCTGTTTCTTATTCAGTGTCCCTTCTTCCTCTTCCCACCAAAAGCTGGGCTCTCCGCTGAATTCCTTACAGCTCTCTGTACTTGCCTCTTATACATTCAAACTATACTGGCGTGTAGTAAAAATCACATTATATGTATATTTACCTTTCCTTCTAAGAATGTAAACTTTTCAGGGACAAAGACTCTTCCTGTGTCAATCCAGAGCTATTTAAGAAGATGCTCAATAACCTTAAAAAAAATTGTGAATCATTGTGTTGTACACTTGAAATTTATACAATACTGTACATCAACTATACCTGAACTTAAAAAAGGTGGTCAACAATGCATGTTGACTCATTTTACCTTTAGAATCTGAAGCTCAATCTTACCCTTCAAAAGTGCCTTCAAAAGCACATTCCTGCTTCTTCCAAAAATTACACATAAAATTATCATATGTCTTAGCAATTTCACTTCCGGGTATATACATAGAAGAATGCGAAGTAGGTACTTGAAGAGATATTTATCCATCCATGTTCACAGCAGCATAGACAAGAAGTGGAATAGACACTATTCCACTTAGACAAGAAGTGGAAACAACCAAACATCTATCATATGGATAGACGAAATGTGGATGGAAGTGATGATTGCGCAACAATGTATATGCACTTAATGTCACTGAATCACACATTTAAAAATAGATGAAATTGTAAATTTTATATTATATGTTTTACTACAACCAGAAAAAAAACAAACACCACACTGCTCCTTCTCCATTTACTATCCTTAGACCAGAGGCAGCTGGAGTATAGCATTAAGAGCCTGGACTCTATAACCAGAATGCCTGGGTTCAGATTCTGGATTAGCCATTTACCATATGTCTAACTTCTCTGTCCCACTGTTTCCTCATCTTTAAAACAGATTTCATAGTACCTACTACACAGTGCTGTAGTCAGCATTAAACATTAATAAATGTTTAATACTTAAGTCAGTGCCTGGGGCATAGTAAAGAGCTCAGTAAGTGTTAAGTTCTTATTATTACTCAAGAAGAGAGACAAAGTGTAGTTTGAAAAAGCATTTAACATCATCTTTATAAGACTCTATAGAAAATAAAGCTTAACAAATTCTTGATTGATAGAGTTATCCAGAAGAGTAAGAAAGCCTTTGAAAGCACTGCCCTAGATTACTGAATGCCATGGATACAATCTTTTAATTCCAACTAAAATTCACAGCCATTAACATCAGCCTGGCAAAGATCTTCAGCATCTTGTCTGTTTGCACTGAAGATGCAAACAGGATTATGTTTTGCCAGGAATCTTATCAAATTACTACATAACTCCGTCCTAAAAAAAAAAAAAAGTTTTTTTTTTTCTAAACTGTTTAGGTGAAACCTTAATTACAAAATGCAAATCTATCTAGGGTCTTTGACAAAACTATATGATACTGATATTTGATATTAACTTTCTTAATACAGTGTTATTTAGGCTCTTACTTGAAATCTTAAAGTCTACGTGGGACTTCTGACCCTGGCTCAGTCTTCAAGGGCATGAATTAGGTCTTCTATGTTTCCCAGCACACAGCATTACAAATAGTGGGAATTATGTGCTGACCAAACTTTCCTCAATGGAAATTCTCTGCTATTTTCACCAACTTTATCAGTTTATAGAAACAGGGAAAATACCCAGGTTTCGTGTCTCCACAGCACTAACACACTCTACTACAGTCACCACTAACCAAATTAAAGTTACTGTTGCCACTGCTACTTCTTTAGCTAAGAAGGTGGGACTCAATCTCTTCACATGAGTATAGCACAGGACACCAAGCTCTCAGTCCCAAATGAGCAAAGCACAAATCCAGAATCCAACTTCAGTTTAGCTTCCCTGGTGGCTCAGACGGTAAAGCGTCTGCCTGCAACGCGGGAGACCTGTGTTCGATTCCTGGGTAGGGAAGATCCCCTGGAGAAGGAAATGGCAATCCACTCCAGCACTCTTGCCTGGAAAATCCCATGGACAGAGGAGCCTGATAGGCTACAGTCTATGGGGTCGCAGAGTCGGACACGGCTGAGCAACTTCACTTCACTTCAGCTAACTAGCCAGAGGGCTTGATAAGATATTAAGGAATAAACAAACATATCTGTCCCATGTTTATTTTCTCATGAAAAATATCGAAAACACAAGTAATTTCCTCTTAAGAAAAGAGAATGTCTCCGGCGCTCAGGGCTGGTACACTGGGATGACCCTGAGAGATGGGATGGGGAGGGAGGTGGGAGGGGGGTTCAGGATGGGGGACACATGTATACCCACGGCTGGTTCATGTCAATGTATGGCAAAACCCACTACAATATTGTAATTAGCCTCCAATTAAAATAAATTAAAAAAAAAAAAGAATGTCTCAACTCCACGCAAAATCCTCAAATAAAGTGGTTCATTAACCTTGAAATGTCCTAAAGCAATTTCCAAATACAGACTGCAGGGCAAGAGTACATAAGTCACATACATAAGGCTCAATACACTAGCCTCAAATTCACCCTTCTCTAATAAAATAGGGTAAGAACATTATGCTTTATAAATATAAATAGAAAGTGGTCTAGATGTTCTAACAGAATTACATAAAACCAGATTTTTCAAGAACACCTAAAGTTACCTAAAGGGCAACTTACTTATTTGTGAAATTAAGTAGCAGACCAGCTGTACAATTAGGGCATTCAAAAAATGCAGGAGCTGAAGAAACTGGAATATTTTATTCAAAGTCTCAGGGTTTTTTTTTAATTACCGTTTTTGATAAAAAAAAAATCATTTAGTAAAATGCAAATCCAACACTTCCTTTTCTAAATCTCAGTCTTGTGAAGAGAAGCTTTCTCAGCCTTCCCTTGGCTAACTGGATTTGAAGTTCTATGGCAAAGAAACAGTGGCCAAGTCTAACTAACTACCCACCATCCCATTGGCTTAGAGGAAGCCCCGCCCCGTTCAGCCTCGGTAACCCAACATCAAGGGAACTCCAGGAAAGGTTGTCCCCGGCCACATTTCTAGTCTCTGATGACTCTCCGCCCCTCCCCCCAACCAGCACCGCTGCGGAAGCACGGTCTCAGCACGAGCAGCCCTCGACCGCAGACTGCAACGAAAGGACCTTGAGCACCTCGCCCCAAGAATTACAACCAAGAGGGCAGTGAAGTGGACCACGCTCCCACTCTCCAGGCTGCACAGTGCCATCCATGCTGCACCGAGTAAAGCAGAGACAACAGCTCTGGCACCTGACTCTCGGGCCCCGGCAAAAGGCTTGGCCGAGCCACAGGAGAAAGTCCTGACACCTCTACAGATCGCAGTCTGGGGGCTCCTCCCACCCCATGGAGACGTAGGGCGGGGCAGATCTAGGCGCCGCGACTCTCAGCCAGACAGGACAGCGGGCTTTCCCGAGCCCCGCCTCACTTGCCAAGGAGGCGGAAACCCGGGAAAGGGGGAGGACGGCCAGGGGGAGTGGCATCGCCGCTCCGTACGGCCCCTCCGGCCAACCGGATCCCAGGAAGGCGGAGGAAGCCAGATTTCACGCCCCCTCCCTGCCGCGCCCCGAAGCCACAGGCGGGAGACCCCCAGCCCGTGTCCCAGCCCCAGCAGGCCAGTGCTAGGCCGCCCAGCCGAGGCCCCGCCCAACCAGGGAAGACTGGAGGGGTGGTCGGCGGCAAAGAGCACTCAGCATAGGGCCCAGCCCCGCCCCTTTCTCCACAATCGCACGCGCGCGCCGGCCCCGCCCCTGAGCGGCGGCGCGAGAGCCCGCCCCCTCCGCGCGCACCGGGACTACGCTCTCCTCCCCCTCCCGCACCGAGAGCTACCCCGCTCCGCCCCCCACCCCCCTCACACATCCACACGCCTCCCGCCCTCCTGCTCTACGGGAAGCCGAGGAGGTCAGCCCCCCCCAAATACACACCCTCGCTCCGGCGTTACCCGCCACCAGGCTCCCCGCCCCGACCCCGGCCCGGCGTGCTCTCACCGCAAAGCTGCCTCGGCCGCTCCTCACTGCGTGTCCCTCTCGGCGTGAGCCTCTGGGGCAGGGAGGCCCCAAGAACCGCGCGGAGCACAGGCCCGCCAAAGCGGACTGGCAGCCGCCCCTCCGCTAACGGAGCGGTCACAGGCCCCAGTGCCCAGACTGGGAAGGAGGGAGGGAGGGAGGGAGGGAAACTCCGAGGGGGGAAGGGGAGGGGGGGAAGATGGAGAAACCGTCTCCGCCGCCTCTACCGCCGCGGCCGCTTCTCTGTTACCCGGGAAATCCCGCCCACTCGCCCGGCCCGCCCCGCAGAGGGAAGACTCAACTTCGCTCCGCACAGGCCGTACTATCCGCCCGTCAAAGATATAGCCAATCGCTGTGCTCTGCCTTCTGATGCCCGCCCCTTCCCCCCCGGCTGGGAGGGTAGAGGGGGGGAGCCGCTCACCTTCTCCACGCCCCTATTGGCGGGGAGCTTCCCTAACTCAACCCCGCCTATTGGAGACGAATTGCTGAATCCCACCCCCAAGCCACAATACTATTGGAGGAAACAGGGAAGCTCTTCGCATCTTATTGGAGGACTCTACATGTCCCGCCCCGTGCCGTCTCAGCTACAGGCCCAAAAACTCGGCTCCCGCCCTCGCCGGTCACCGCATTGGAAGGCTACCCCTAGCTCTCCGGCTGCCCCAGGAAGGTAAGTAACCGATGTGGGGTAAAATGTCCGTGAGCAGGCTCCTCCTACCGCACTGCCGGGCCAGGCCCCGCCTCCAACCATCAGACTGGCTATCTCGGCGCCGGTAGGAGCCTCTATTGGCCAGGATGCCCGTCTAGGAAGCAGCTGACTCCGCCCTGCGCGAGGAGGCTGAACCTTAGCAGTCCTTTTGTGGAATGTTTACACTAGAGACTGAAGCGCAGAGAGTTCCAGGGCCTGTAACAGGAGGTGATGCGGAGCGCAGCAGCGGGAATCCGATGCCTTGGGATCTGAAAGGGAGAGGCAGCAGCATTGCCACCGTGGAGGACCCCCTTACAAAGGGAAAGAGAATCTCATCCTTCCCATCCAGTTCTCTACAATTTACATTTCTGCAGAATGCCTCTTTGTAGACACAAATACGCAGAGCAGCCGACAGCTCCTTTCAGTAAGTAGAATACAGAATTAAGGGCTGGAGATCAAAGTCGAGGAAGAGCTCCAGCGGTTGTTCAGCCCGCAGCTAGGGGTGGCTGCATACTTTTAACACCGACACTCCCTAAACCTGAATATGCAGTCCTAAGAGGGCGGAGATAACCAAAATGAGGGCAGGGCTCTAACAGCCAACGCCCTGGCAAGCCTCTGAAAGGCGGAGCGTGAAGCGTACGGCAATTGCGATCTCCAGGGTAGATCTGGAGGCATCAGACTCGACGAACTGAGGAGACCAAACAGGCCATGGCATAAATGAATCTTGCACCACACTTCAGAGAAATGATAAAAGCTCCAGAGTTGGAAACGGAATAAGAACAGCTGTTCCCTCCTCCTTGGTCAGTGAGTGTTAAGGACAGTTCCTAGGCCCTCTCAGTTTAGGTAATATGGTCTTGAACACAGACGAGGTGCTAGCGATATCTAGGTGGCTTTTATTTATTCACTAAATAGGGCGAACTGACGCTGGCTTTGCTTTGGGGGGCGCTCATGGAGCGCCAGGAGAGGAGGGGGCGGGACTAGAGTTTTCCCGCTCTCTTCCGCAAAAAGGCTACTCCTCTAAGAGAGCCGAGTCCGTATCCAAGAGGCAGGCCCCAGGTAGCTCACTCCCAGGTCCTTTCTTGTCCTTCCTCCGTAATCCGCCGGAGACCACAAGAAATGAGCGCTGGCAACAGGTGGGCCGGACTCCAAACCGGAAGGACAAGGCAGCGAACTGTGAACTTCATCAATAGCCGACAGATGGGAACAATCTCCCTGGGAGCCAAACCCTGCCCCAGGACGGAGCTCAAAAAACAAGTCACACGTACGAAACAAACGAGACCCCCAGGCCAAACCTCTAGGAGGTTACGAAGAAGCGGCAAATATGCAGAACTGGGTCTTCCTCCTCTCCTTGCACTGGGTGCCACACGGCGTTCCCACCTGGACATCAAGAACCATTTGGAACTCTAGCAGAATTGGGCCGCTCTCGACTTCTCTGTCAGCAGGGGATGAGCTGCCCTGGATATTGCCTAAAGCATCCACGGCAATCCTAGGTTGCTCAGAGGTTTTGATAAAGCTTAGTAAGGACAGCGGCTGCCTTGTGCTGGAAGGAAAACGCACTTGGCAGCGTCTGCAGCGTTCTGAACCTTAGGCTTAGGGCGGTCTCCGGGAAGTTGAGTCGCGAGAAAAGCCAGGATGCAGGGTCAGAACTTTAGTACTTGGCGAGGAAGGACAGACCACACCTCCTCCTCCCAACCCTTGCAGAACCGCGAGAGCAAAGCCCCCCAAAGCCACCCTACACCGTCAACCCCTAACTTCAAAGCGAAGGCTACCAGATCTCGAGCCTTGGAGGAAACATCGTGTGCCTTCTCGGCTCTCCCCGCCCCCCTTGCCAAGAGCTCCAAGCCCGGGACTTCCGGGCGGGAGGACTGTTCGAAGGAGCAAGGCGCGCCTTACACATGTGCTGAGCGCGCACACACGCTAGGGGAGGGGGCGGGGAACAGGGTTGGACTTCCCCCTCCAAGCTCGCTCCCCCGTAGGGGGCGGGACTATCCACCCCACCAATCAGAAGTAGGGGCGGACCCTTGCGCCTCACGTAAGCCGCAGGAATCCTCCCTCCGCCCTTCACGGAAAAAAATCCTAGCAACTTAAACTCCAGCCCGGCCTCCGATAGGCGGAGCTGGGAAGAATGTCATCCAATCAACAACCGAGCAGGAAAAAAGGGAGCCTCGCCCAGCCAGTGGAAAACAAGAGAAGGCGGGCCCTCTGAAGAAGCCCGAGACCGGGTGGAAGAGAGAAGGGAAGGCCCCGCCCCTCAGTTCGCCTCTAGGCCGGTTGCACAAGCCGTCGCCGGAGTATAGTAAACAGGCTAGGCCAAGGAGTGGAAGCAGGGGTAGTCTGGCGCTCCAAGGGCCGGGCCCCTGCGCCTTCTCTCCTGGCGTCGCCCCGCCCGAGCTCCGCGGTTCGCGCCGGCGCCCCGCCCCCCAGCCCGCGGCCGCCATCCCGGTTGACAGGCGCGCCCCCCGCGCCCCTCCCGCCCGCTGATGCATTTCCTTTTCCCGATTCCGAGCGTGGAGACTGTTTGCCCAGTTTCCGACCTTCACTGCCCCTTTCAGGCTACCCCCTCGTGGGCGCGCTCACTCGCCGGTGCCCCCGCCCCCGCCCCTTCCGCGGGCGAGCAGCACGGCAGGGGGAGGGGAAAGGAGCCGCCGTCGCCGCCTTGGGGTGGGCGGGGAAGGAGGCAGCTCCATGTTTGCAAAGGGATCAGCTGGGGCTGCGGGTCGAAGCCGACGAGTTCCTGGAGGTTTTCCACACCCCCGGGCCGGGTTCCGGCGCCGAACGTTGGCTCTCCTGCCACGGCCCTGGAGTTCGGAGAGCTCACACCGGCGCATGGGTCTACTGCCGAGGCGCTGGGGCTCTTTCCGGTGGCCTCCCCCGCCCCCGACCGCCCCTCCCGCAAGTCCGGCGTTGCCCCCGCCCCCAGAGTCCATAACAACCGCGGGCCCAGGAGCCCGCGCCTCTTCTGAGCGCGCCCACCGCCCCCTCCGACAAGTTTGCGGACAGAAACAAAACCCTTGGGCGGCTGCCGCCCTCGCCCAGCGTGGTTAGCGGGGAAAGCTGCGGGCCTGGGCTCGCTCGCTAACTCCAGCTCTCGACCAACTCCGGGCGGTTTGGTGGGCCCGGCCGGCTGAGCTCAGGCCGCCGCCCCCTGCCGAGCCCGCGCGCCGCAGCTCGGGCCCGGTTCCAGTCGGTGTACGGAATCTCCCCTTTTTTCTTCTTTACAATAATTTTTTAAGGCATTCCAGGAGCGCGAGGGATCTCCTCCTGCCGGCCCCTTACCCAGCCCGCCGCCGAAACCTACCGAAACCGACCGCTCGGTGAAATAAACTAGGCAGCACGGCCGGCACACTGGCGACCCCGGGTCGGGCCGACCCCCTCCCCGCGGATCTGGCCCGGCTTGGAAACACACACTGGCGAGCGGGCGGCGCCAAGAGCTCTCCTTCCTGGCCTGCCCCTCGCCTCCCTCGGCCGCCGGACTCCAAGCCTCCCCTAGCTCCGTCCCAGGGCCCGCGGCGCCTGCACCATGGCTGACTGGTCAAAGGGACCGGCCGGCAAACAAGCCCCCCAAACGCCCGAGATTGGGGAGACCAAATTAAAAGCAGCTGTTTAACATACCTTCCGAGCCAGGCGAGGAGTCCTGAATGGGGGGGAACGCCCCCCACGGGCCATTGGCTCCCTGGTGCTCGCGTCAGTCATCCTGGGCCCGCCTCCTCCCCTTGCTCCACCTCTTCCCCTTCATTGAACGCCCCCTCCCTCCAAAAAATAGAAATAAATTAATTAAACTAGCTCTGAGTGGGAGGCGCAACCATGGCAGAGGGCCCCTTCTCTACCGCACCGCCGCTTGGAGTTACTTGAGGCCCTTGGACTGGAAGGAGACCTCCTGGGACTCGAAGATCCGCTGGGTGAACCTGGAGGAGGAGCTATTGGGGCTACCCGGCCCCCACATCCTTCTTACACACACCCCATTTGGAACTGGGCAGAGGGGGCGGGTGAGGATACCCTAGCGACTGACTGGAATGTCCCGACTCCCCTGGCTGTGTAACCTAACCGTGTCCGGCGCCTGCCTAAAAACTGAGCTGTGTACGCGGGAAGTCCTGCCTTCGGGGTAACAGGCACTTGCCTGAGCACCTACAGGGGTGAGGCAGACACATTCATACCGCACCTGCTGCTTTTTGCCATTACAGAAACTGAATGAGATGCTCACTCTGTGCCCTCGTAGGGCTTCAGACCTAGCTGAAGAGAGGATACAGAAAGAGCTAAGGCAATTTGGAAATGTATGTAGAGACGCCTCCAGAGGCTCAGAGCAGGGAGATTCTTCTAGCTGAGGAAAACTGGGTGAAGCCTTCATGGAGGAGGTGGCACTCAGGCAGAAACGGAGGGGCAACTAACTCATTTTCAGCAAAACACACAAAATGATAAATGCAAAGCCGTATTAAAAGCTTCTCCAAGTGTGGCTATAGTAACGAAAACCAGAGTTGGAAAGATGGAGTCAAAGAGCAGAAGACTTTTCTACCTTGTTAAAATTCTTAGACTTGTATAGCAGAATGTACAAGCAGCATGCTGGGTCACAGGACCACAGGCCCAGAACTACCATTTAAGATGCTCAACATCCCAGCAGCTGGATGAATTCTGAGGGTGGGTTGAAAGAAGGGTGCCTACAAGCAGCAAGGTGAGGCAGAAAGGCTTGTAATGACCGGGTTGAAGACTACAGAGGTACATATTCTGGTGGGAGGGAGTGGAGGGAGCCAAGATGTTTCTTCTCTCTCTCCTGGTCCCCCATTCCAGAAACCCTTCCTACTTTCAGCAGCCCTAAAATCAAAATTCTGACTCAGATGCTTCCCTGGATCATTTGTAATGTGTGTGTGTGTGTGTATGGCCGGGGGGGAGGGGGCGGGGGGGGGGGGGATGGTGAGGCTACGCCACATGCCTGTGCTCAACAGAGCTGACCCTGGGGCCAGGTTACACAGTGAATGAGCAAGAAAGACCAGTTGAGATATTCAGTAAAGGAAGCTAGTGTGGATAAGGTGGGGTGTCAGAATGCGAAGGGCCTTTAAATCCTGTGGCAGAATAGGGTAGCCTGCTGCCAGTTAGGCTGCCCCAACAATTCAGGTGAAATACAAGGAAGACCTGACTAGGGCAGTGGCAATGGGTAAGCAGGAATAAAAATGGGGAGATGTGTTTGAGAAAGCCTCAAGAGGACTGGGTGACTGATCATTGTGGGTTATGGAGGGAAAGTTGGCAGTGGCTGGTGTGCAAAGAGGTACAAGAGCTTAAGGCTAGTGCTTCAGCCATCTGGGTAGCAAGGCCAGTGATTTAGCAGTATATCCTTAGGCAAGTCCCTTTCTCCCTCTGGGCCTGTTTTTCTTCTGCAAAAATAGGGGTGGGTGAAAAATTGGAGTAGAAAGATAGTCTGTAAGGACCCTTCCCTCCCTCAGAGTTCATGGGGGTGGGGGGACTCTAATGGGGAGGGAAGTTTGCTACTAAGGAGAGCAGGTGGGAAGAAACACTGATTTGGGAAGGGAAGTAGGTCATCTCAGGTATAGGGACTAGAATCTGGGTGGCAGCTTGGTTGGAATTACTGAAGGAAAGGGAGTAAAGAAGGAAAAACCAGGAGGTGAAGATTGTGTATTCAGTGGGAGAGGCCCAGCATCTGGCAGGGCCATGGAGGCTGGAGTACATTCTCAGCCTGGGGGACCCTTAGACTGAAGACCAAGTTTTTCTATATCAGAACAGAGATCTCATGGTGTTTGGAGCCCTATCTCAGATTTGGGCTTTATTTCCCAAGATGCTCTGCCCTAAATGAAACCGTAACAGATACTGTGTGAATGTAAGATGAGGGAGAGTAATAGCGCAGAAAGAACATTCGTCTGGAAGTTGAGCCCCATGGTTTCCACTTGGTCTTCTTATTTCCTGTGGTTCACCCTCCTGTCCCGTACAAGAAGTTCACAGAGCAGTCCATACCGTTATGCAGATCACATGTGATGATAAAAACGTGTTTTAATACACCTAGTGAGGTTTGGAACTTCTGTGGAGGCCAAAGGCCCAAGCATCTGACTGTAAGCCTCGACTACAGTGGGTATACTGTAAATGAGGTTACTTATGGAGCATTTGCAAACTAGGACAGTTACTCCTGCTCAGAGAACCAGACTTCACTGATAACTCCTTACCCTCCTAAGTGTACCACCCTGGTGGGAATCCCCTCTTGAATACCCCCTAGACTGAGTTCCTCAAGGACAGTAACTCTAATGCACCCCTGAGCCCCCAGTGTCCCCAGCAATCAGGCAAGGGGGCCCCTTGAAAGAGGTCCTGTGATTGTTTCTGGCTCGGTACATTGATCCCTGTAGAACACAGCCACTCCCAGACTCTGGGAAATTAGTAAGTTTGATTTGGAGACACTGGCCCTCCAGCTTCACTAACAGTTGCATCCACCCCCACCTCACCCCTACTCTGATTATCAGTGAGAACAAAAGAGTGAATGAGTCTGTGTGAAGGCCTTGGAGAAGTCAAGGGGGAAGCCAGGTTCTGATTCCCAGGAGTCCTCTTTTGTGTTGAATTATATTTGTAGTTGAGCAAACTGGAGGCTCACAGTACTAGAATGACTTGCCCAAACCAAGCTGCCAAACCGAGTCTGCCTGAGCTTTGTCCATTCCACCACGTGCTGTTTCTAGACATACTAGGACCCGTGATTCAAGTTGGGACTTCTGAGAAAAACAGCCTCCCTCTTGTCCCATACTCCTTCCCTTCCGGACTCCAAGAGCAGCTTGTGCCAGTTTGAAATGATTTCTGGCCCTTTTCAAAAAAAATTTCTCCAAAGAAGCAATTTGTCTCCAAATCACATACATGCATCCTCAACTCACAACACAGACTCAAAACTGTCACATTTTCTGACACCCTGCCTCCTAGGCATCACACACACACACCCTCAATCACAGTTTTTAGGGTGCTTATGGTAGGTGGTGATTGAGAGATATTTAGGGTCTGCACTTTAGTAGCTCTGCCAAAAAGATGTCAGTGCTAGGGCCCTGCTGACACAATTTCTGCCAGCTAAAGACCACTGGCAGTTTGGGAATATCCAGGTGAGGGGCGTCTAAGGCTTGCTTCCCAGTCCCAACCCAAAGCGTCTGATAGGTTTAAAGGGAAAAGCTTAAGGTATTGGTCAGAATTCCAGTTTAGCCACTTCCTAGCTAAGTCTAGTAGCTAAGTCATTCTAGTACTGTCTTTAGCAAGGCATTAATCTTTTCAATTTCCTTATCTGTAAACTAAGAATAGGGCTTCCCTGATTGTTGTTCAGTGGTAAAGAATCCACCTGCAATGCAGGAGACTCGGGTTCCATCCCTTCCTGGGTTGGGAAGATCCCCCTGGAAAAGGAAACAGCAACCCACTTGAGTGTTCTTGCCCGGGAAATCCCATGGACGGAGGAGCCTGGCAGGCTACAGTCCATTGAGTCACAATGAGTCCAACACGACTTAGCAACTAAACACCACCAAACTAAGAATACCTACTGCAGTGGGTTATTGTGAGATTAAAAATAAAGTATGCCTAGCACTCAAAGGTTGTCCTTTTTTCCTTTTGTCAACACTCCCTCTTCCTGGCCATTCAAAGTCCCTGGTGTTCCAGTTTGACAGGAGACCAGGACAGGCTTAAAGGACCCCAAAATTCCACTGTATAAATTAGAAACCACATTTCTCTGGCAGCCAAGATAGCTTATATGGTTGTACATATGCCATATTTTGAGCATCCCTGACTCAATAGACATGAGTTTGAGCAAACTTAGGGAGATAGTGAAGGACAGGGAAGCCTGATGTGCTGCAGCTCATGGGGTCGCAAAAGTCGGACATGATTTAGCGACTGAACAATGCCATGTTTTGGTTTCTAGGTGATTTTGAAAGCTTGGAATTTTTAAACTGGGTTTTAAGATGGCTATTCAGTACCTTGAAATGTCTTGCTCTCACTTGGCATTGTTTACCCCTCTAGGTCACTTCAGCCCAAATCTAGAAAAAAGATGTAACAATATGTTCAGTTTACTCTGCTTTATGCTTTCAAACTGTTTGCTTTTGGGTATTTGCTCTTGATGATTTTTTTTTAAGGTAGCAGTTTCCTTTGTTTGAATGAAATCTTACTCAGAGGTCTAATATGTAAAAATTGGTCCTTGCTTTGGTTGAAGTGGAGCCCAAGCACTATTCCTTCACTTCCCACTCATGTCTCCTCCTTGTCACCTCCTGCCTCAGGATCACTAGTGAAGTTCCATTTCTGAATCCTGGTCATTCATCCCAGCCACTCCCCATCTCTCACCCGTGTGTGCGAAGACAGCCTGGTCTTGTCCTTGGTTACTTCTGCCTAGTAATCAGAATCTTTCCCAGGCTTCTTTCCCCATCCTCCCCTAAATATCAGTGGCTCCCAAGGGTCTCACCTCTCTTCTTGCCCTCCTCATTGTTCTTTGTTCTCACCCACTTCCAAGGCTCCTAGCTTATATCTAAACTAAGTCACCAGTTGCTATCTCCAGACTAGCTCTGAACATCCTACTCTGTAGTCCACTCATTGCTGGCCACAGAACAGGTATCATTAAAGGTCAAGGAGGTAAAACAGACTTCACAGGATGAAATGGGTGAGCTGGACTCAGCTATCCATCTGGCCAGTCACGAGGCTAAGACAACTATTGATACATTAGCTTAGAAAAGAACCAGGTTCTGATGCGAGGGGAAGGGTAGAAGTGAGCCTAGTGGGGAAGAGCGTGCTGTGTCTTTTTTTACTACTTTCTCTACACAACTCACTGTCTTGCTTTCCTATTTTCACCTTCATCTTAGTCCCCCAAACTATCAGGAACATATTACCATGTTAGGAGGAGCATATTATTACCCTGAGTTGTTGAGAAGGGATCAATGGCTCCCCATTCCATCCAACACACTCTAGGTTTCTGGTTTAGTTAGCTTTGTCCATGTTGGGTTTAGCCAGAAAAAAAACTGAGAGTATTTAAGACTGCAGAACACCAGACTTAGCTAAAACAGATTTTATGAAAGCTATGGTGAGAGGGAAAAGAAGGCTGAACACTGCAACAGGTTTCTGAGAGTGCTAGATTTCTATTTGTGGAGCTGTTTTCTCTGTGGTCATTTAAAAGCAGTGCAGTCTTAAAACACTCGATATTTACAACTGTCTGTGTGATGGTAACTGTAGAGTGGGTATCTCCCAAGACTAAATCTGATTCCCAAACTGGTGGATCTTTTAGCTCCTGTCCTTGGTAAGTTAATGATTGTGTGTGGATAGTAGTCTTGGTAGTAACCAAGAATGGAAACAAACCGAAGACCTTGGTTGGGAGCTCTGGTAGCTCTGCTCTGAGTCACCCAGTCTGTCCCACATGTAATAACACAAAAGCCTTAAAGGTCCATGGGTTGGCACCCTTGGATAGGGAACTGAGGGATTATAGGGAGGTGGACGCACCTTGAAAGAGGAGACTTTGAAAATAAACTAAAACTGGGGATTCCAAGAGGCAGCTGACCCAACCAGAGAAGGGTCTGATGGTTCCTCTATAGGTATTTTGCACTGTCCAGTAAAGAACTAGACCCTTAGTGTTGGAGGGCCTATAGTAGGATCAATTAATACAGCACCTTTTTTCATAAAAGCTAGGACCTGCCTTGAGTTGAGTGGTGAGACCTCAGAACTACCGAAGAGCTCAGTTACTCTAGGAAGACTTTTCTACCTGGCCATACTTCCTGCCCCACCTCCCTGCAGTGGTCTGACTTGTGAGAGTTTCTGTATGTGTCTGGTTCTCTAGAGATGGGAAGATCGTAAGGCAGGAGCCCCATCTTCCTCAAGGTATGATGCTAAATAGCCCAGTCTCATAAGAACCAGTCACATTCTGCCATTTACCTGCACACGACAGAGAAGAACCTTCTATGCTGAGGACGCTGGGGTACCCTTCACCTCAGGAATCCTCATCCTAGCAAAAGCCTGAGTTCTGTACAATACTCTCTCTCCTGTCAACACTTTCTTCATCGTATTTTCTCAACTGTGCAATCCAGCATTTGATTGTGGGTTCTCTGGCTTTGTTCACCAAATCTCCTATGTGACAGCCTTGACTTCTGGACAGATTCAGGGCTCTTCCCGTGTCTTCCCCTTTCTTTACCTCCTTGTACATCTAACGCTTCCCCGGTGGCTCAGAGGTTAAAGCATCTGCCTCCAATGTGGGAGACCCAGGTTCGATCCCTGGGTTGGGAAGATCCCCTGGAGAAGGAAATGGTAACCCACTCCAGTATTCTTGCTTGGAGAATCCCATGGATGGAGAAGCCTGGTAGGCTACAGTCCATGGGGTCGCAAAGAGTCGGACACGACAGAGAGTTCACCTTCACACCTAACACAGGTAGGCTCACACTGAGTATTATCTCACGGGTAAAGGGCTACAAGTAGACTATAGCAGGGGAAAGCCATTGATCCTTTTCTCTCAGATTTATGTCAGGGGCATGAACAGTAGTTCAACAAGCTTGCTCATCCTGCCACTCACTCAACCACCTATTGGGTAGGACCCAGGAAACTGCATTTTTATGGAGCTCTCGCAAGTGATAACCTCACCAATCCTTAGATGTGCAATGAGGAACTCAAGCATAACTTCTGAGTTTACACAGCTATTGGGCTACAGTCTCTTCAAAGAAGTGACAGTTCAAAGCTACCTCCTCCAAATCTTTTATCATTAATTCTGTTTCCTACATATTTCACCAAACCCCAACCACTAATTTCCCAGATTTCACATGTCTCTCTTTACCTATTATGCTTGCCTGCATCCAAAGAAAGGTTTGGCTTAATTTTTATTATATAATTCAGCTCTTGATTAAGGTAAAAACGCAAGGAAATTTTGTTGGAAAATCAGGAGATGGAACCGTAAAGGTCTGAGTTCTTGCTGTGGCAGATTAATTTTCCTGTGCCTCAGTTTTTCTCTTCTGTCAATACTTCTGTCAAAAGTTTGGTTTGAGGGTGCATGAAATAATATCTAGAAAGCACTTTGAAAAGTACCTGGAACAGGGTTAACCAGTAAATGCCTGCTGCTGTCACTCTTATTAAGAACACCCCAGGCCAGAATGGCTCCAACTGGGCAGGTATCACTGGCCGACAGAAAGTAACTACACAGCATGGGGAGTGGTCCTATGTGGACAATGCTTCTGGTTCTGCTCTAAGAGAGAGATGCAAATGACTCAAGATCTTCCCACAGAGGTACCAGTATATCCACATGTATGGGGTATCCCTGAGAGAATGACCCCTCTGGTATGCTGCAGACTTGAGGACCTATAACAGGAGGTCCCATCTGGGAGAATCAGTCACCAGCTCTGTCAGAAACCCTTCTAGTCTTCTACATACATCATGGGGCTCAAAATCAACTAGCTGGAACCTAAGAACTGTCCATACTTTGAAAAGAACATTTTAAAACTAATTTCCAAACACAAAACATGCTGTAAAGAGGTCAAAGGCTTTGTGAGCGAACCAACTAGAGCTGCAGTTCTAGAGCTGGACCTGCTAATAAGCCTTAGCTTCACTGTGACACTCTCTGTAACCCCTGGGACTTTACCTTCCTCATCAACACAGAAACAGAAGGGAGGGGGAATAACATCTCACTGGACTGTTGTGAGGTTTAAATGAAGTATGGGACTGGGGGAAGCACCAAGCATGGAAACTGGAACTTGGCAAGCGGTCAACTGGTGCTGGTTCCCCTTGTCTGCCCAGAGCTGGGCCATGGCCTGGGGCAAGGTGGACAGCTCTCAGAACTGAAAGGCTCTAAGTCTTGGGTTGCTCCCTGCCTCCCCATCCCTCCCAGACCAGCTCTTGGAGCCCCTCCTCACCTTCCCAGCCCCAGACTGCTACTAAATTGATGAAGCTAAAAGGATTTGATCACGTCGGTATATTTATATGTAAATACAAAACTGTATCGCTGTAAGATATTGAATATGAACATTACAATTATTTTCTGAATCTGACTCAGTCTATTGACGTTAAATACAAAATGAAAAGATTGTAAAAATAAGAATATATACATTCAAAGAGCTTATTACAGTATAAAATTATTGAGGTCTGATCAGCTGCCAACCTCATCTGTGATGGGGAAAAAATTTTAGGGGCTCCTGGGGTTTTCTTGGGAACGTGGAATGCTGGGGATTCTTGGCCCCATCCCTGGCATAATGGGCTTGGTAGGCTGGGAGCAGACAGAGACAGGTAGGGTGAATAGGGGGGAAAACGGTGAGTGTAGGGGACTGTTTCACCCAGACAGGGGTTAAGCTTTTTATTGACACAGAACCCACCAAGCCTGAGCTCCAGGGTCTGGGAGGCTAGTAGGCAGGGAAGAGATGGGCATCTGAGTAGACAGGGCCAAGTTGCATAAGAAAAAGAACCTTCCAGCAAGAGAGAAAGGGGCCCCAGCTCAATCTTTCAGGGAGGGAGCCTCAGAGTATGGAGTTTCCTTTCTCTCACACCTGGGCTCCCTCTCTTTCCTTCTAAGACTTCGTACCGATTGCTTTTGGCTCTCGCTGCTCAGTGAATTCATCTCTGCCCAGATCCCCATCCCTGAGGAAGAGGGAGAGGGAACAGACAGTCTGGAATCACAGTGGAGGTCTACTCCCAAAATTGGCAAAGTAAACAGAGAAAACTCATTAGATAAGGGCAATCCATGCTGAATTAAACCAGTGTCACCACAAACCAGTATTCCTGGTTCCAACAGGCAGCATCCTGGAGAGAGAGAAGTCATTATGTAAGGATGAGGGCCTGTGGCAGGAGCACGGAGAGTGGATGTGTGTGTCCTCCTCTTCTACCACTCTGTGGTCTGAAAACAGGAGACATGATCCCCCAACCCCAGCTAGTCCAGGATAAACAGTAGAACCAAGAAGCAAGGAGTCCTGAACTGCAACAAGAAGCCCCAGGAACTTCTACAAAGGAGTATCTCTGTGTATATGTATTTATAGAATACGACCATATTATCACATACAATATATATTATATACACACGTACATATGGACTCATACACATAAGTGCACATACACACACGCACACACACAGAATGACAGAAAAGACTGGAATACACGCCCTAGGTATAAACGTGCTTGGCACTCGGGACGTTCTCTAGAATATGTAACTTGGTCAAGCTCTCTGGGAAGGAGGTGGATGCTCACCAAACCTCCCCACCAAATCCTAGCAAAGGGAAGGAATGGAAGGAATGGAAACAGATCTTGAGAAGGAGAATGGCATTGGGAAAGGGGGAGGGAGGTTCCTTCCCCACTTACCTCGGGGCCCCTGGCAAATATCGATAGCCACAATTTGGTTTTAATAAGGCACAGTTCGATAGCAGGTGCTAGGAATTAAGAACACATTGCTGCTGGCCCTTTCCAGAGGCAATTTCACCACATCTATCTAGCCAAAGGGAAAGGCTGCCTTGCGTGCACGCGTGCGCCGGGAGACACAAGAAAGAGGTTGGTCCATGGCTTCAGCGTAACTGATGGCAACCTACAGGCTCAGCAGTGTCCAGGGTAGTTTAAGGATGGCTGGCCAGCAGACAGGAGGCTCGTGGGACAGTTACTGACCCTCCATGGCCAGGAGGTTGTGGCTGGGGGGCACCATGCCCTCCCTCTCTGCAAACTCCAGGATTGCCTTGTAGCAGAAATAGTACTGCTCAGGGGTCTGGATGCTGAAGGCCCTCTGGGTCCTCATGCGGGACACTGTCTGGAACACATTAAGGGTGCCAAGCTCCTCCAGCTGTGCCAGGCAGATGTCCAGTGAGCAGAAGGTACCTGAAGGAAGGAAGGAAGTGGTCACACCTGATCTACCTCTCCTCTTTTCCTCCCTCTACCAAATGACCCAGGCAGGACTGGATGAATGAATTCAATGGCAAGGTGCCTCATGGCAGGTGGCCAGTTGGCCTTAGGCCTGAGAAGACTCAGGAGGAGTCTCAGGGAGTGCAGAAGGCCAGAGAAATGAGAAGGCCTCTTGTCTCCCAGGGCATCTGAGGGTAATAGGATCAGTAGGTGGGAAGCAGGACTTCTACTTCAATCCCAGACACAGAGAATGACAGCACTCCCATACCTGCCCTGCTTCCATACCTGGGCCCCAATTTTCAGACTACAACTTCTCCACAGAGACCTAACACAAACCTATTCTTCCTGACTTTCCCCCAAAGGAACCTCTGAGCTAGAAGGCCAGCAGTCCCTGCAATCTTCATCCCCTTAAGGCAAAAGCTGCTAACTGGTTCCAGAATGGAGAGCACGGCCCAGGGTGGGACCTCCCCGGGCAGAGGGATGGGAAGAGAGCAACAGCCCAGATCAGCTCTCTGGGACACCCAGTGACTGTGATGGGATCAGAAGATAATCATGTTGATGGGCTGTATAACGCATCAACCCCTAGAGGACCTGGCTCATGAACTGTACATTCTGGCCAGTACACCTAGCACTAGGAATACTAAGAGGACATTAAAGAGGAATTGTTTTCATGGCAATTCACCACCAGCGGATCAAAGACTCACATTCTGGCGACTAAGAGCTCTGTTATTCCTCCCCCACCCTTAGCACCATTGGACGCTCCAAGAGCTGCACCCAGTGCAGTACCTGTCCGGCCGATGCCCGCACTGCAGTGGACCACAATGGGCGGCTCAGGGCACTGCCCTTTGGTGCGTGCTCCCATGCTGCTGACGGCCAACCTCTGCTGGTTCCTGACGGCTCTCAAGAAATCAATGAGGGAGGCTGCCGAGGAAGGGACACCATAATCTGGCCAGCTCAGGAACTGAAAGTGGGTCACCTGGCGTTTCTGCCGTTCCTTGGATGGAAAAAGAAGCAAAAGTTAATGAGGTCATTGCTCTGTGCCCCTGACTACCTTTGGCTTTTCCAGATTCTCAGCCCTCTGGAGTTCCCTCCATCAAGGTTGTAACACTCTCAACTTTCTCCACAACTGCTTCTCTGCAAACCCAAAGGGAAGATTAACTGTCTGGAGAGGGCAGAATTCCTATGTTAAACGATCCAGACTTCATACGTTATAGAAAGCTTCATCCCTAAGTAAAGCCACTACGTGTTGAGACAATATGGCTATTTTGGCTCTGAGCTGAATATCCTAATCCTGCTTCCAGAAGAATGGAAGCCACTTCTAAGCTCTCTGGAATCCTGCCTATTCCCTTTGGAGATTTTCTTTATAGTAAACATTTTCTCCCAGTTTTAAGACAGTGAGAAAATAAAATTTACCTCTATGTTGTGAATTTCTAGGGTTGTTTTCTTATAATGGGTCATATTCTCCACGCCTAGATTGGTCACGGTGAGGAAGCCAAATCGGATCCGAGAGTCTTTTTCTAAAGGCCAGTATTGGCCACACTTTCTCCTGCCGCCCTCCTCAAAGCTGAAGACACAGAGAGAAAAATAAGCCTCCATCCTTCTTCTCCACAGCAGTAACCTTGCTTGCCCATGAACCTGCTGTACCCCTAGGCAGAAATGTCATCTCTTGCACTGCTTCTGTCTATTTATCCCCTTGCTTTTTGGCAGAAAAAGAAAACCTTCCTTCTAGACAACAGCTAAATTTTCCGCATGTACCCATTAAGCAAACATTTACTGAGCACCAGTTACATCCATTTGGTCCCTTTCCTGATACCTCTTGGTACTCCGCACATACCTGGCATAAATACTGGGTGGACAAAGAAAGACAGTAGAGAAAATATGGTGGGCCAGACTGAACCCTGCCCTGTACCTCAGCTACTGTGCATTCTGTTCCCCAGTGAGAGCCCTTGGTGGACAGAGGACTGGGAAAGGCATGGTTCCTGGAATGCCACAGAAGGTTTATGTAAAGGCCTCAAGTCAGCCCTCACTACTCTTCAGTGGCTCCAAAGTGCGCCACGGGGGCACTTCCTCCACTACCTCCTCTCCAAGTCAAAGGCGGCTTGTAACAATGCCATGAGGAAGGGATCTAAGCAAACATTCTCATGAATTTTTTTCTCCTCATCCAAAATGGGTTATAATAATCATAATAATAATGATACTAATGAAATAGTAGTTCCTGAATTTTGGCAGATATGTACAACAAAATTTCAAAACTATTCCTTTCATCAAGAGCTTCCTGCAGACCTATTACGTGTTACATGTCCTTTTGGTAAGTTCACCTCTAGGTGCAACCATGGAAAAGGCGATGGCACCCCACTCCCGTACTCTTGCCTGGAGAATCCCATGGACAGAGGAGCCTGGTAGGCTGCAGTCCATGGGGTCGAGAAGAGTCAGACACGACTGAGCGACTTCCCTTTCACTTTTCACTTTCGTGCTTTGGAGAAGGAAATGGCAACCCACTCCAGTGTTCTTGCCTGGAGAATCCCAGGGACGGGGAGCCTGGTGGGCTGCTGTCTATGGGGTCACACAGAGTCGGACACGACTGAAGCGACTTAGCAGCAGCAGCAGCAGGTGCAAATATGAACCAGAAGAAAACTGGTCCAAAGTAGCAGGGAAAGGGAGAACTATGCTGCTGCTAAGTCACTTCAGTCGTGTCTGACCCTGTGAGACCCCATAGACGGCAGCCCACCAGGCTCCCCTGTCCCTGGGATTCTCCAGGCAAGAACACTGGAGTGGGTTGCCATTTCCTTCTTCAATGCATGAAAGTGAAAAGTGAAAGGGAAGTCGCTCAGTCATGTCCGACTCTTCGCGACCCCATGGACTGCAGCCCACCACGCTCCTCCGTCCATGGGATTTTCCAGGCAGGAGTACTGGAGTGGGGTGCCGTCACCTTCTCCCAGGGAGAACTATGGGGAACTGGTAATTCAGAAGCCAGGAAGACAGCTGACCTTTATAAGCAGGAAGGAGGCTGGAAGTGGCCTGCCCCATGTGTTTCCCAGTGCTTCCTCTAGTAAGTAGTTAAGGCCAGGACCTAAGGATAGGCTATACCTCACACAACGTCACCAGAGCCAAGGATTAAAGCTCTGACACGTTAGATCTACCAACTTCCACCATACCCTGGCTCTGTTAACCCTGGGCCAGCTAAGGAAAAGCTCAAACTCTTTGCTTTCCTAACCCTCCCTGTTTCTAAGAGCTAAACTCCCCTCTATAATCACCCATGCTTGGGGGTTGGGGGGTGGGTAGAAAAGAAGGGCAATCGGTAGGAAAGGGATGAACTCACCGGGTGGTCATGACAATCACCAAGACTTTTTGCTCCCATACCATAAGCCAGAAATCTCGGTAGGTATTCTCCAAAGGGCCTACAATGTAAGAACAAAACAAGGAACATAACCCTGGCAAGCACTTCTTTCCTCCTCAGGCTCTTCTGTTTTTTCCTAGATACTAACTCCAAAGCACATATGCTGGCTCCCTGCCTTTTTGACTACATCCCTGCTATTCAGGGAGGGGCTTGGGCAAGAAGCACCAGCATCATACGGGAGAGTGTCAGAAATGCACACTCTGCATTTGAACAAAATTCCCAGGTAAAGCTGTAGGTAGGCTACCACTTAAGAAGCACTGTTTTATAGCCTCTTATAGCCTCATCGTCAGGGCCTCAGCTACCACATCCAGCCTGACAGTGTCACCTGTGTACATGTCTCCAGCTGTTTTCACCCCGTCTAAGCCTTATAATCACCAGCTGCCTACCTAACCATTCCCCTCCCATGTGCCATCACCCGATATCCTCAGACCCTGGATGTCTGCAATCCAGTGTCCTTCAAAGTTAGTCTTCTCTCTATACTTTCTCAACTCTGTTAACAGTAGTGCATTCTTAAATCATTCCATTTCAAAAAGTTGGAAATTCCAACTCTGACTCACTCATTTCTTTCATCTCCCAGAAGTAGCCACAAGTCCTAGATTATTTTTGCCTTTGGAATTTTTTGATTTTTATCTTTTTGTCTTCCTACCAAAATTCACTGTCACAAGGACTACATCATTTTTTTTCTAAGTTCCTATAATATCATTTTGGTTTACTTTTCTCAATAGGAATTTCTCTTCCAGTCTCTTCTGGATACCTCTGCCAGTTTTGCTTCATCACAATATAGACACACATGCTCACTTCTGACTTTTTTCATGCTCTCTGTTTCACCTCTACTGCCACTGACTTTCTACCCATTTTTTCTTCCCCCTTCTAGTTTTTTTGAGATATAGTCAGCCTGCAGCACTGTGTAAGTTTAAGGTATAGGAAGCATAACGATTTGACTTAAGTATATCATGACATGATTACCACAGAAAGTTTAGTGAACACCCATCATTTCACATAGATACAAAATTTAAAAAGAAAAAAAAAAACCCACTTTTTTCCTCATCATGAGGACTCAGGTTTTATTTTAACTTTGAGGTATAACACACAGCAGTGTTAATTACATTTATCACACTGCACATTGCATCCCCAGTACTTATTCAGCCTATACTGAATTTGTACCTCTGACTGTCTTCATCCAGTTTCCCCCTCCCCCAACCCCTGCCCCTCTAATCACAAATATGATCTCTTTTCCTATGAGTTTGTTTGTTTTGAAGTATAACTGGCCTACAACACTATGTTAGCTCCCAGTGCACAAGATGCTGATTCAGTATTCCTATGCACTGCAAAATGATCACCATGCCGCCCATTTTCAAGTGCTGCATGCATGCACGCTAAGTCGCTTGAGTCATGTCTGACTCTGTGCGACCCTATGGACTGTAGCCCGCCAGGCTCCTCTGTCCATGGGATTCTCCAGGCAAGAATACTGGAGTGGGTTGCCATGTCCTTCTCCATTCAAGTACTGCCTCTTCCCTAAATCTTTCTTTTAACATCACATTCTTTGTAGGGCTCCCTCTCCTCTCAGTTCTCGATGGCACAGCTGGATCAAAACAGCTTAACCATTTGATGTACATGGTCTTACATCAGGCATTTTACTTTGTGAGAAGCAATCATATCTCAGCCAAACATGGTGCTGAGGGCAAGGGCCGTGTCATCAACTTCCCCTTTTAGAGTTAGAACCTGTACAGGGCTGGGCACGCAGCAGGAACTTTGAAGATGCTTCAGAGCCAATAACTCCCTTTCAATCAAGTGAGTAATGGCTCAGGATAATTCCTTATACTTTTCCAGTGCCTTTTCCGCCTTTGCTTTCAAGGAAGCAGGGCAGAGCCACGGGTTGATTTGGTCCTGGAAGTCTGCTAATTTTACTGCCATTTTTGCTCAAGTCTGTTAGGAAGCACAAACATTTTATGATACTAGAATTCCCTCTATGCAGAAGGGGACACTGCCAGAAGCATGTGAAGTCTTGAAAACAAGCTAAATGTTTAACAAGAGAGGATGTTAAATTATGGCATACCCCAAATTTTAGCAGTCCATAAAGGTGATACTGTAAGATCTGTATTTTTGCTATGGAAAGGTATTCACAAGATAACCATCAAAAGAAAAAAGAAATAATGTATAGAAAACGCCTGTTTTTTTAGGTATTTTATATGTCCACATCTATTTGTATGCACAGAATGAGGTTTAGAAGGAGATGCTGCAAAATGCCAGCACTTTCTCTGAGTCTCAGGGTTATGAGTGATTTTCATCTTCCTTTTCCACAACGGACATGGCATTACTATAGCATGCATGTCAAGAAGATAATAAAAACAGCCTTTCCCTACCTCTGACTCTTAGCCTTGTTTGCATCTCACTATTCTGCATCACAGTAGCTCTCACAGACTTTATTTTCTACATTTAAACCACGGGCAAAGCTGGTGTTGCCACACAGAGCACCTGACAATACCACTCAAGACTCAGGCTGGACAGAGAAGGGTCATAATTTCCTCAGAAGCATAAGAGAGAGATTTAGAAGGGAAAGTTATGCTTCCCCAGATTAGATTCTTTAACAGTAGACATCTCTAAAGAAACAAAGTCAGCAGTTTATGCAGATGTGGGTGAAACAATCCACTAACCTGGCTTGTCTGTTTGAATCAAGCAGACATGTGCTCAAATCCTGGCTCTGCCACTTACTAGCTGTGTGATCCAAGGTCACTTAACCTTTTTGAGCTTCAGTTTGTTCATGGATTTATAAACCTTCCTTGCAGAGTCTCTATAATAATTAGATGGCAATTATATATCTATTATATTTAAAATAGATACTTTTATAAATAACAGTAGAACTATTATGAATAAAAATCAGAACACGGAATATAGCCAAGAAGGTTAACCAGATATATCAAACCAACCCATTTTCCAGTCCTAACAGTGCTGATGCCTTCTAAGTGATCAGTGCTGAACTCTCTCATACTTCTGGATGAGTTTCCTCTCCCAGACAGGGCCTTCAGAGCCAGCCTAAAGGATCCAATCCCTGCATAGCTAACAACTCTAGGAAGTGCATTTGCCGTCTAAACCAGAGAAAGGAGCACTCTGAGACCCCTAGAGCCAAACTTTACCCTCCAGAAGCCCACTCATGCCACAGATACCCTCCTCAACAAAGACATCTCCTTACTCTCAGGCAGATCACATCCTATTCTATACGTGCCAAAAATCTTTCCTGATAGTTCTCTTACTTCTTCCTAAGGTCTTAAAGGATGCTTTCTGGAGGTAGTAGTCCCCCCTAAGGAAAAGTAAGACTGTGACCATCAGACCAGTTAATAATGTACCAAAAATCCAAAGGACCTTTTCCTTTTTATTCTCCCTCAATTTCTATTTTGAAAAATTTGAAACCTACAGAAAGTAAAAAAAAAAAAAAAAAAATAACCACAGCACAATGTATGCATACATTCTTTAGCTTGAAGGCTATCATTTTTAGCTATTATTTTACAAAGCCTTCTCTATATATACACAACACATATTTTCTTTTTTACTATTTAAAAATGTGTTTCAGACATTATGACATTTCACTCCTAAATACCTGAACACGTATTTAGAAGAACATTCTCCATAGAACAATATCATTATCACACTGCAGCAATTACACATTAATACAACAATACTATCTAATATACAGTCTCCAACTGTGCCAATATTTTGTCCTTAAAAATTATTTTTCCAAATTGAGTTATGGATGACACACTGCCTTTGGTTATCAGTGACTCTTTAGTGTCCTTTAATCCCTCCCCCACTTTTTTTTCCCCAGGGCATTAACTTGAAAAAATCTAAGCCAGTTCTCCAGCAATGTTCCACAATCTGGATTTCTCAGGTTTGTTTCTCATGATCCGATTGATTCACTTAAAAACTGGCAACATACAACAAAGGTTACATTGTGTAGTTCTCATTGTATCAGAATAGGAGGCATATATCTGTTTCTCCATTATTGGTGATACTAAGTGTGATCGCTTGATTAAGGAGGTACCAGCCAGATCTCTTGCTGGCCATACTCCACAATGGTCAACGGCCCTTAAATCCATATGATGGCCTCTCTTATCCTCCTATGTTATGATTTCTTACCACTCTCTTTGAAGGAAACCTGGTATTCTTGAGATGGCAGAGAACAAGTCATTAATAGTACTAGGGCCCACAAGAGCATTAATAGAAACTCCATCTGAAATCCTCCTAGAGCCCAATACTTCACTGTCAGACTTAGCAAAGACTATCCATGTTAGAGGCTGGTGTACTCTGTAATGGTACACAGACCAGCGAAAGTCTCTTAAGCCAGCAACACCCATTCACAGGCTGAATTCTATCTCTGGGAAGTCCACTGCCATCCCTTTATGTCCTACTTGACATAAAGACAATCTCACTAGCCAGTCAATTCTGATGTCCATTCCCCTGGGTCTGCAACACTAAGACTCAATCCAAAAACTTGTAGAAATGTTGTGTGTTCAAATCTCTAGTTTATCTCTATGCAGTGAGTTTCCAGGCACATTTGATAAAGAAACTCTACACCTCTCATCTGCCTTCTTCAAGAACCCTCAATCTTTATGAAAGACCAAGATCTAGAGAAGGGAAAAGCTACCCACTCCAGTATTCTGGCCTAGAGAATTCCATGGACTATACAGTCCATGGGGTCGCAAAGAGTCAGACACGACTGAGTGACTTTCACTTTCACAAGATCTAAAGGCTGCAACATCACCACAAGTTACCATTTCCTTTAAAAATTATGCTATCCCCTGGTGCAAACAATCACAGGTAGATGATACAAAACCAATTTGTGAATGGCAGACTAACTTACCTTGTGTACCAATGTAAGCATTCTTCTGCTTGTAGCCATCCATGAAACTGGCATTGATGTAATCTGTCTAATGATAAAAAGGAAATATCATTGCAATTGTGTGGAATATACCAATTGGGTACGAAAATGATGTACTAGGTACATAAAACTCAAGGTATGGATTTTCTCTTCTTGTCAGGCAGTGAAGAAGTGAAAGGACCAATTCAAAACCTCACCTGCACAAATGTTACTGAAACAACTGGATATCCACATGCAGAAAAATCAAGCCTACCCTCTTACAGCATACACAAAAGCCTAACTCCAGGGAACTCCCTGGCAGTCCAGTGCTTAGAACTCTGAGCTGTCATTGCTGTGGGCATGGTTCAGTCCCTGGTCAAGGAATTAAGGTTCTGCAGGCTACACAGCACAGCCAAAACAAAACCTAACTCCAAATGGATTGCAGACCTAACATAAGAGCTAAAACTATAAAACTCGTAGAAGAAAACATAGTAATAAATGTTTGTGACCTTGGGTTAGGCAAAGCCTCCTTAGATACGACATCAAAAACACAAGCAACAGAAGAAAAACACAGATAAATCGAACTACAGTAAAATAGAAAACTTTTGTGCTTCAAAGGACACCATCAAGAAAGTGAAAAAACAACCCACAGAATGCACACATTTTATAAGGGATTTGTAGCTAGACTATATAAAGAATTCTCACAAATAAACAGTAAAAAGACAATTCAATTTTAAAATGGGCAAAGAATCAGAATAGCCATTTCGCCAAGAGAATATACAAATGGACAATGTGTACCTGAAAAGTTGCTCAACATCATTAGTTATCAGAGAAATGCAAATCAAATCCACAATGAGATACCACTTCACACCCACTAGAATCGCTACAGGTCAAAGATAATAACGAATATTGGCAAAGATGTGAAGAAACTGGAATCCTCATACATCACTAGTGGTAATATAAAATGGTGCAGTCACTTTAGAAAACAGTCTGACATTTCCTCAAAAGGTTAAAGCTACCATATGACCTGGCAATTCTAAACCCTAGGGAAATGAAAACATAGATCTACATAAAAAAAACTCATATACAAATATTCATAGCAGCATCATTCATAGTAGCCAAAAAATAGAAACAACTCAATTGTTTATCAGCTAATGGAATGGATAAATAAAATGTGGTGTAGGGATTTCCCTGGTGGTCCAGTGGTTAAGAATTCAGCTGCCAATGTAGGGGACCATGGGTTCGATCCCTGGTCTGGAAAGCTCCCACATGCCATGGGACAACTAAGTCCATGTGCCACAACCACTGAGCCCATGCTCCGCAACCAGAGAAACCACTGCAGCGAGAAGCCTGTGCACGGCAACTAGAGAGTAGCCCCTGCCTGCTGAAACTAGAGAAAGCCTGAGTGCAGCAACAAAGACCAGCACAACCAAAAATAAACAAATGAATAAATATTTTATAAAATGTGTATACACACACACACACACAATGGAATATTATTCAGCAATAAAAAAGAAATACTGATACATACTACAATATGAATGAACCTTGAAAACGTGCTAAGTGAGAGAAACCAGACATAAAGGGTCACATATTGCATGACTCTACGTAAGATGTCCACAAAAGGCCAAAAGAGTACACAAAGAGCAGATGTCCTTGGGGGAAATGGGGAGTGACTACCAAGGTGAGTTTCTTTTTTAGGTGATAAAAATGTTCTAAAGTTGATTGTGGTGACAGTTGCACAACTCAGAATATATTAAAAACCAATGATTTGTACATTTTAAAAGAGTGAACCGTATGGTGTGTGTATTATATCTCAGAAAAGCCGCTATTAAAAAAAAAAAAAAAAAGTCCCTTAGGACTACAGCACTGCAGCTCAAAACCAAACTCAGAAGGGAGGCAAGCCAAGCAACCTGAGCAGGAACATCCTGTCCACGTGGTGACACACAAAAGGCAAAGTGTGACTGGAGAAGGAAGAAAGTTACACCTCACACCTAGGACCATCAACAGCATGGGCCAAACACCCAGGCTCTGTTACTGCCTAAATTGACACAAAGCAAAAGCCACACACCTTCAGAAGAATCTCAATGAACAGTTCATGATGCACTCTCTTCTGCGGGCCTTCTCCCACCTCCCAATGTCCTCCGTCTATTTACATCATTAGCCATCAGGAAAATTAAATAGGCTTAAATTTTTATTGTTTTTATTCTACCTCCTCACAAGATCTCTGTCAACACTATTTAGTCCAAACTGATAAAAAAGCCAAACGGATGCAGCTACAGCCTCAAGTCACAATATAACTAGTTGAGAGTATCTAGCAGCTAGGATGGATGGATATTAGAGGATATGAAGGGTTACAGGGCAAAAGTAAAGATGTTTCAACAAGAAACTAGGGAAAATTCATACTCCACTCCAGTCTAAAGAGATCAAAACGACTCCCCATCAACCCTTTCGCCACTGGTTCCAACACTTGGAGAATAGTCTGAGCTGTCAGTACCCCCACAGCCACCCTCAGAAAACATCTCTGAGGAATTCCCTGAGTGGTCCAGTGATTAGGACCTAGGTCTTTCACTGATGTGAGCCGGGTTCAATCCCTGATCAGGGAACTAAGATCATGTAAGCTGCATGGCTCAACCACAAAAAGAAAACATCTCTATCTCACGGTCAAACCCATGTTATTTGGAGGCATGTCCATTAGATAGTCAGTCTACCAACTTATCCTCCCACTGATTATTTAGTCGAGTTTCCTGCTCTTTTCTTCTCCCACAGCAACTGGTAGTGACCTCATACTATTAATACTAGTGCTCTACCCTGATTAGGACACCTTCACTAAGCTAATGAAACACGCAGTGGACTCAGCAAGCAAAAAGTCACATTCACCCCAACCAGGCCTCTTAATCCAGGCCTCACCCACAGTCAGCCAAAGCCCATCCTCTGTTCTGCCTGGCACACTCAGATGGGACCCTAAAGGGCCCATGTGAGAAGGCATAGAAAAGTACAAATGATTTAGCTGGTACATGTCAATCAACACTATTGTATAAGTAATATATAAGCTGTCACACTTGGAGTTACCTTCATGCTTTGAAAAGAAATGGCACTTCTTTAAAGGGGACTTATTTCTTTATAACTAAGGATACCAGTTTTTAGCATCCTTGTCTCTGAGAGCACTGGGAATTAAAACCAGCAATTTCAGAAGAATCATTAGATATTAAAAACTGAAAACGACCTCAGAGATAAAGTGCAGACTTGGGGGCAAACTGAAACAGCAGGAAGAACCAAAGCAGCACACACATTATGTTATGGGCCAGGTGCAATAGAAACATAATTCCAGGTATATATAAACCTGCTAAACAATTCACTAACAAACCTGAATCCTCCACTTACTGTGGAAAAAAGCCTCTACCAATATTTGTAGTATGGAGAGGGAGTATTAACTCAAGTGATGATCTTCAGATTAATTACACGATGACTAGAATAGTCTCCTGGTACACTGGGGTGGGTTCACTCACTCACTCACAAATAATTTACTGAATGTCTGATACATGATAGGCACTGTTCTAGGTCTTAGAGACAGAGCAGTCAACAAGACAGATGCGTTCAGATATCTCTGACTCTAGAGCCTCAATTCAACAAAGACAAAACTCAGTAATACTGATGAATTTGCCTTCAATCAGGCAGACTCTCAGCTAATACCACTGCACAAAAACCCTCTGTAAGGACCCTAGACAGGGTTATGAATTCAGTTTATGAATTGAAACAGTAGGATCAAAGAGATTAAAACCATGATCCCACGGTCCTGATTCATATATCATATATGCCCAAATATAAAGCAATCATCTTCCTAAGAATTATCCTCCAGAAACAAGAGGAGGGATATAACAAGTCCTTATACTGTGTGTGATGTTAAGGGGCACTATTTAAACTCCTTTAACTGTGAACAGGAAGCTCAATCAATGCTGTTTTTTGATGTATATAGAGGTCACCAGACAGAACTGTTGTATCAGAAGGAAAAAAAAGGAAATATAACACCTATTTAATTGCTGACCTCAAAATTCTAAGTTTTGGATGTCGCTGTAATCAAGTCATACTAAAGAGGACTTTAAAAAGAAGTAAGTGATTATGCTTTAGAGGATGCATGAGATACAGAATGAAAGAAAAGAAAAAACTGTGCTAATGTTATAGATTTTTTTTCTGATTTAGGATAAATTTTCCAGTGACAATATACTTAAAAAAAGAAATAAAAAGATGTGTTCTGGAAAACCGTGTTAGATTGACTCAAAAAGTAGCTCAAATAAGGACAGATGTATGTGAAGAGTCTGAATAACATTTTCACTAAATATCCCTACTAAACATATATGATTTTTAATATGTACAGATATGATTGAATCAATACTAAATAATATAGGCATTTGACCAATTCATCTCTTTTGTGCTCAGGTGCTCAGTCATGTCCGACTCTTTGCGACCCCATGGACTGTAGCCCACCAGGCTCCTCTGTCCATAGGGATTCTCCAGGCAACAATACTGAAGTGGGTTGCCATGCCCTCCTCCAGGGGATCTTCCCAACCCAGGGATCAAACACAGGTCTCCCGCATTCAGGCAGATTCTTTACCATCTGAGCCACCAGGGAAGTCCATGCATACACTAGTTGTCTAAAATTTTTGTCAGATCTTCTAGATGGAAAAATCAGAGGTCACTTATAATGAGTCCTCTGGTATTGATGCAATATATAACCTCACACCAGTAAGGTAGATGACATGTCTATGACTTTATAACTAAAGAGTAAAAGGAGAAATAATTTATTGAGTACCTACAGTAATATACCAGACTTTGGGCTATCAGCATGTACATCAAGTATTTCATTTAATTTCCACTTAATACTGTGAGATGGGCATAAAAGGACTTTCATATGGTAACAGACTAGTATGTAGTCTAAAACTCAAACTCTCTCTCTCTGGCTTAGAGTTCATGTTCTTTCTACTACAGTATTAGTAAGCTTCACTTTGGAAGAGGCTTACATTTCCCCCAGTGCTTCTGAAAGACATTTATCTTTCTACCTGAGTGTGGCCGCTTCGTTTTGTCAGCTTCACTCTAGTTTGGTCCAGGCAGGGTACATCCCCATAGCGGTTCTTCTCTAGGTTTCCTGGAGACCTGAAAGAGATGAAACGAACTGAAATAAAGAAACAACTACAAGAGTTGAAAATGGATGACAACGGGAGTGGAACTGAGGGTAAGGCGGGAGACTGCTATTTGTCATTCATTACTTTTTTTCTTTGGTATTATTTGATTCTGAAAAAGTCATCTGCATATATATTGATTAAAAGCAAAAAAGTTTTTACAAAGACCACACACATAAACTAATAGTCTATATTATTTATGGGTATGAATGTATATGTAAGGATATAAACATAATGATCTGGAAGGAAACATACCACATGACTACTTCTGAGTGAGAATTGATGGTGACGATTAGAAGAGATTTCAACTTTACAATTAACTCTTTCTTTTATATAAAAAGATAAAGCAAATACAACAAAATACTAAAAACTGCCAGTTATTAATTCTTGATGGTAAGAAATAGTTGTTAGTAAGGTTATACTCTTAGAGGAATCTTCCCACACAAAGAAACCCAGCTGATATTTTAAAAAGTTCCAAGAACAATTTAACAGAAGAAGGAATACTCTTTCCGACCAATGGTGCTGGAACAATTAGATATCTATAGGGAAAAAATTTGAACACCAAACTAAACCTTACACAAAAAATTAATTCAAAATGGATCACAGATTTAAGTTAAATGTAAAACATAAACTATAAAAATTTAAGGGAAAAAAGTAGAAAAATCTTTGGATTCTAAGGCAAAGCAATGTGTTCTTAGGCTTGACATCAAGAGTATGAGCCATAGAGGAAAAAATGATTAAAGGAACTTCATCAAAATAAACTTCTGCTTCACAAGAGAACCAGAAAAGAAAAAAAGAAAGAAAAGCTACAGACTGAAAGAAAATATTTTCAAACTATGCATCCAACAAAGAACCAGTACCTAGAACATAAAGAACTCTCAAGTATCAAGAGTTTAAAAAAAAAAAAAATCCAAATAGAAAATGGGCAAAAGACGTTTTTACAAAGAGGATATACAGATGGCAAATAAGTACATGAAAAAATGTTCAATAACATTAGCTAGTAGAAAAATGTAAATTAAGACCACAATTTTAATTTTAACTTAGAGGTATCACTACATACCTATCAGAACAGCCAAAATAAAAAAAAAAAAAAGTGACAACACTGAACACTGGTGAGGATGCAAAGAAAATGGATCACTCTGGGACTTCCCTGGTAGTCCAGTGGCTAAGACTCCGAGCTCCCAGCGCAGGTGGCCCGGGTTTGGTCCCTGGTCAGGGAACTGAAGCCCACATGCTGCAACTAAGAATCCCATATGCCACAATGACGGTCAGAGACCCAGCAGAGTCAACAAAAGAACTAATACATATTTTAAAAAAAGAAACAGCCCATTCATATATTGCTGGGGGGAAATGCAGAAGAATATAGCCACTCTGGAAAACAGCTGGACAGTTTTTCATAAAACTAAACACTTAATTAACATATAACCTAGCAATTCCACCCTTAGCCATTTATCCCAGAGAAACAGAAACTTATTTTTACACAAAACCTAGACATGAATGTTCACAGCAGCTTTACTCGTAATAGCTAGAACTGGAAACAACCCAGATGTCCTTCAACAGGTAAGTGGTTAACTGGTTAACAGTTTACACTGTGGTTCATTCATATCATGGAATATTATTCAGCAATAAAAAGGAACAAACTTGATACAAATAACAACTTGGGTGAAACTCCAGAGAATTATACTGAGTGAAAAAAGGCAATCCCAAAAGTCTATATACAGTATGATTCCATCTATATAATAACATTCTTGAGATGACAAAATCATAGTAATGGAAAACTGATTAGTAGTTACAGGGGTGGGGGATGGGGAGGGACAGAATGGAGAGGTATATGGCTATGGAATTCTGTATCTTGACTGTGCTTTTGTATACACAAACCTACCTGAGTGATAAAAATTGCAAAGAACTAAATACACAAACACACAAACAAAAACTGGGGAAATCTGAATAAGATTGGTGGACCTGCAGTGTGGGAGACCTGGGTTCAATCCCTGGGTTGGGAAGATCTCCAACCCTAACCCACTCCACTATTCTGGCCTGGAGAATTCCACGGACTGTACAGTCCATGGGGTTGCAAAGAGTCAGACATGACTGAGCAACTTTCACTTACTTACTTATCAATATCCCAGTTGTGATACTATACAAAGCTTCTGGAAAATGTTACCATGGGATAGGTGTGGAAAGGGTATACATGATCTTTGAATCTATAATTTTCTCATAATAAAAATTAAATTTTTATTTATTAAAAAAATCCTTTGAAAGAATGAGGGGAAAAAAAAGGTAAAGTCTCACAGTCCGTGGGCATCCTGGACCGCAGTGAATACTCTTGATACCTACTTCTTAAACTAGAATTCCAAGGAAAACAGTTTGTTGTGTGTAAGTAGTTCTACTGGAACTGGGGGTGAGACACAGGCCTGAAGATGTTGAGCGTTCTGGTTTCCAGCTCCTGAAGTAGGATGTTTTCATTCATTCAATAAATAAAGAGGCAAGACTGGGAATCCTTCCATAACATCGGGATATATTCTCTGATTATAACATGATAGCTGACTTGGAGATGCAAAGAGGACAATCCAAACACACATTTTTAATGTGGTGAAGGGGAACCATGGTAGAAATGACACCTTAAGGCCCCTTCAGTAGAAGCACCAGAGCAGAGTCAGGAATTCCCAGAACAAGGGTACACCCTCTGCTCTGGCTGGGAAAAGGACTGGACACATATAGGGGTCTAGAACCGGTAGGGAAGAACATTCTCCCCACATGATACATGTTCTGCTTTCTCTCTTTTTCCCTTATTTTTCTTTGCATTCTTGTTTTATTGATTTTTTTTTTTCTCAATTGCTTCTTCTCTCTTACCTTCCTTATCTGTTTCCTAACTGGTTATTTTTCTCTTTCTTTTTCCTTCTCTCTCTTTCCTCACTCTTTGCATATTTTTTTTTTACAGCACACTGACTAAGCTGGAGAGGAATTACAAGGGGAGAGAGGTACTCACAGATCCCTAAAACATTTAAGCTATAAAATAATCAGTGGATATCAGCGAGTCTAACATAAAATATTACAAACAGGAAAACTGAGGTACAGAGTAGGGAAATAACTTGGGTAAGTCACAGAGGATATTTTTGGCTAAGCTGGAACTTGAGCCTAAGACCCACTGGAGACAGCTTCCTTAATTTTTAACAAACAGATCTCAAAACTTGGAGGAAAAGAAGTTTTTGCTGCAGCCAATGAAAACATGTTAGGATAAATGACAGCAGCAGTAAGAGAAATGATCAGTGCTCTACTGCCAACAAGAGTTATCAAGTAGTTACAAACCAGTTATAGAATTTAGGTAGAAGGAAAATCCCACAGGCTAAATTCCTAAGAGGCAACTCTTCTCTCTTACTGACTGTGTGTTATTTTAAATGGACCAGTACTCCTCCTCAGAAAGTAATGTAACACCATAAATGCTCTAGGCAGAAGCTGCCCAAAAGCAAGGACCAGAGATCACACTTAGAACAAGAATCAACAGCCTACCTTTTGGGCCTCTACTTTTTTTTTTCCCTAAAAGCACTTGCATATCAGGAACACATCAAAAAATGCATCCTTTAGTACACAGTTTCTCCATTGTTACCAAAGACCTTCAGAAACTTCACAGCGTATGCTGCTGGCAACAAGCGCCAACAGGTGCCTCTTTCTGGATGAGAGAAATGATGATCTAAGTGAAAGTGGTGCTCCTTAACCTAAGGAAGAGCCTCTCTTAAGGATGTGAGGTGTGGAAGGTGTACTAACACGTGTCACAAGCATCTTGGAAAGTGATTGCTGGCCCAAACCTTTCCTACTTACATGGAACAGTGGAAAGTACCAACTGGGTTCTCACGACGGATGTCTTCGTACTCCTCGTATATACCCCGCTTCTGCCTGGTGCTAACATAGTCCATCAACTCCTGGATGGTCATGGCTTGGGGGTCTGGGACATGCACTGAGTCCCAGTCTAAGGCCGGAGGGAGGGAGAACAGGATGATCTCATCGAAGGGATCTGGGTGGCCATTCATCTGGGATAGAAACTGGAAATTCCAAGTGGCGAGGTCAATTTTGACATATCCACCCAGGTTTTCCGGGAGGCACTCTCTGGGCAGGTGCTGGGTGACCTCAGACGTCTTCAATATCTGAATCTGGAAAGTAAGAGAGAACCACGTGAGTCTGTGGGGAGGGAGGGGCATACAGACAGTGAAGGTAAAGAACCAAAGTACTTCAGAGAATGAGATGAGATTGGCTTGAAACATGTGGTATACTTAGAAAAGACGTAAATGCAGTTTCATCTGTTTAACATTGAAATCCTAGGAATTTCCCAGGAAAGGTTTGATTTTCCACAATGTATACCAAATTCATTCCTGGAATTAAGGGCCCTGTTATAAACATAAAGGTAGGTATAGAGAACCAAGGCTTTATACTATATACAAGGCTTTCCAGTTCCATCTCACATGGGTCCTGGCCTTTTTGACTACCAAGAATGCATAGAAAGTGGTGGTTTCTGTCAACCCCATACTAAGGTAACCAATTCTAAGCTAACTTGTCCTTTACTCACAGCTTGGTATGGATGTTCTCAAAAATAGATTTCTAAATGAGAGCAAGATAAGACTAGCCACCCAGAGGCAGGGAAGCCCAGGAAAAATGCTAGAGAACTATAATACTCAATTCCTCTCTTTGCTGCCATAGTGGACACAGCCATATTGGAGCAAATTAGCCTAGTTCGTTCCTTTTGAAATCTGTGTGGAATGGGATGTTTGCCTTGCTTGCTGCTGCTGCTTCCTGGAATGCTGTCTTTTTCTCTATGGCCTCTTCAAGGACCAGCTTATGGCTCACCTCTTTTGTGAAGCCTTCCCTGACTGTCTGAGGCAATATTCTCCTCTGTGTTCCCGTCGAGCCACAGTCCTCTGAACATGTCTTGTCCCCTTTCACAACCATGAACTCCACAGGAGTAACGGCTATGGCACTCCAGTTTTAATTCCTAAGGCTCAGCACCTGAACTGTAAAGGTGCTCAATATATTTTGAGCTTATACATGCATGTATATACACTTGTATAAAATTCAAGTGTTAAGAACTCACCCAAGGAGTCCTCTCAAAGAGTCACCTGGGAGAGTACCTCTCCTACTCTGGGGTCACTAAGTCCCTAAGCTTCTACAAAACCAACTGTCTTTAGTTTTTTCCCTCCAACCCAAGTTGCCTCAGCTACAAAGATCTGAATTGTTAGTATTCATATAATCTCATATTCTTTTTAAAAAAAAATCCTCTGACAATATTTTACATTATTATCTTATTCTAGTATATCAATGTTTCCTATACCCTTTCTTTTAAGGGTAAGAAATGAATGAGTGAATGACTAAAACCATAATCTTTGTGTCATGGAATATTCGGGGAATGATAATAGAATTAAGATGATATTAGACAACACTTTTGAAGTTAGGAAGCAACAAGCTGTTTTATGAGAAAATGCCAGGAGTAAAAAGAGTCTGAGATTTTCCTTTACCACCCTGGTGGTCAAAGGGACCGAGTGATACTTCCAGTTGAACAAAATCAAATACCAGCTCAACTGATGTAATTATATTAGAAGCTGTACAAATCTAAATTTGGGAAGTGGTAGCTATCTCTAAGTTACGCATGGGACACATTTCTTCGATACTAGCTGCATGCAAGGTTCTATATCGAGGGGAAGTGCCCAAATTATGTCAAGGTACAAACTTCAAGGAACTTGTAGTACCAGTCAAAAAGGCAGCTTGTACAGAGCTGAGTAAAGAATAAAGCAGAAAATGTAAGTGAACACACTAACAGAAAGGAAGAGAGACAAGCCAGGAAGGCTTTTGAAGGTAGAGAATTAACTGGCAAGTTTCAACAGCAGAGATGGAACTGTACCTATCCAACCTCCAAATAATAAAGTTAGCTTGCCTTACCCTCTCCCGAACTTTATCCTTCAGAAGGAGGCTGATGATGGAATAGGGCACTCGGAACCATATGGGTGCTCCCACAATCAGCACTTTCTTCAAACGAGCTGGAAAAGCTCCCTGTGGAGAATACATGTGTGTGTTAGTCACTCAGTCGTGTCTGACTCTCTGTGACCCCATGGACTACAGCCTGCCAGGCTCCTCTGTCCACAGAATTCTCTCAGCAGAAATACTGGAGTGGGTTGCCATTCCCTTCTCCAGGGGATCTTCCTAACCCAGGGATCAAACCCGGGTCTCCTGCACTGCAGGCAGATTACCGTCTGAGCCACCAGGGAAGCCCTGTGGAGAACACATACAAGGATTTAATACACCAATTAGGGCACTTCAACAGTGCCTAGTGGGACCTTTGATTGTTTAAATCCAAAATTTAGGTTTTCTGCTCTTTTCACCATTCTTACCCAGCAGGGGGAGTCTACAGCCTAATTCAGATTTCACTTAGTGGCTAGAGAAAAAGTAGTTAAAAAGAAAGAAATGAAAGCAACCTAAAAGTCCATCAACAGAGGAATGGATAAAGATGTGGTACATGTATACAATGGAATATCACTCGGCCATTAAAAAGAACAAAACAATGCCATTTGCAGCAACATGGGTGGACCAAGAGACTCTCATACTGAGTGAGCCAAAGACAAATATACCACTTATATGTGGAATCTTAAAAAAAAAAAGGGTACAAAGGAACTTATTCCCAAAACCGAAGTAGAGCCACAGATATAGAAAACAAACTAATGGTTACTAGGGGGTAAGGGTGGGGGAGGGATAAATTGGGAGGTTGGGATTGACATAAACACAATCCTATATATAAAACATGTAACTGATTCACTTTGCTGTACACCTGAAACTAACACAGCATTATAAGTCAACTACAGTTCAATAAAGTTCAAAAAAAGAAATTAAAAGCTGGTTTACCGTTCAAAGTAATCATATTATGGAGACATAGATGGGGGCAAAAGTGCAGCCTGGGACACCTAAGAATTATAGGTGAGTATGCTGGAATCCACACATTGAAATGCATGAGCTTTGAGTTATTTGATCTGGATCCATTTAATGCCTGAGAACGACTTCAGAACTTTTGGTTACATTAGTAAGTAAGATATACCCTAAAGATTCTCAAGTCTCCCTGCAGATCTGAAAGAGGAATCTCAAAGGAAACAGATGAGTATCTCCTTACCTTTTTTTTCTGGGATTATATTCCCTTGATCAAGTGAGTTCTCTATGATTTTTATTGTCAGTACAACACCACATTTTCAAAGAAACTCTTATTTGTAAAACAAATAAACAAACTAAAAAAGTAATAATATTATGTTCTTGTCAATATAAGCTTTATAGATCAAAACTACTCTGACTTTTCTTGTCAGCATAAATGTATACATCCTTACGTTTTAATTATTAAAACTTTAAGGAACAATTAGATCACAAATAAAATGAACATGAAACATTTCTCATAATCTTTCCTTTATATTGATATCTGTGTGTTTATAATCATTTTTGACTCATCTCTTCATCTATTTATATATTCATTCATTCAGTCAAACAATATGATCTCCTGGGCATGAAGACAAATGAGGTCTAAAAGAAAGGAGACACCCTGATCTGCACAAGGCATAGAACTAAATATTATTTCTTTTTAAGCCACAGCTCTTTGTTTCATTTAGT